>NW_022436954.1:14949169-15012242 GCF_009761245.1 Sapajus apella
AAAAAAAAAAAAAAGAAAAGAAAAAAAAAGAATAAGTGGGAGCTGAACAATGAGAACAGGTGGACACAGGAAGAGGAACAACACTCACTGGAGCCTGTCAGGGGAGGCTTGGGAGGCAAGTGCGTTAGTGAAAAGAGCTAATGCATACTGGGCTTAATAGCTAGGTGAGGGGTTGACAGGTGCAGGAAACCACCATGATACATGTTTACCTATATACCAAAACTGCATGTCCTGCACCTGTACCCCAGAACTTGTAAAAAAAACGAAGAAAATAAGAGTCAAACTCAGAATGCTCTGTCTCCAGAGCCAAACTCCTAATCTCTCTGCTATGGTGTAGCAGCAGTATTGCTAACGTCACACAGAGTAATGAGAAGAAACAGAAGCCAGGCCTGGATGCAGACCCTGCTATACGTGACTAAGTGTTAAGCAACATTTTGCCTCGTGTTTCTACAACTCAGTCAATTATCACACAGGCTCAAATGATGTCAACATGAATTGCTGCTTAAAGATCTAGATGATGGATCAAAATTTGGTTTAGGCATTTCAAAACTAGATAATCTTGATTAATTGACTAACCACATAGTAAACAGAGTTTTTGATTTCTAAAATAGGAATAATAATCATTCATACAATGTATATTTCATATTATAATTAAATTATGCAATTTAAGTGAAAATAATAAACAAAAAAAGTCAGTGAAGGCTGGGCATGGTGACTCACACCTGTAATCCCAGCACTTTGGAAGGCCTAGGTAGGCAGATCACTTCAGGCCAGGAGTTCGAGACCAGACTGGCCAACTCCGTCTCTACTAAAAATACAAAAATTAGCTGGCCATGGTGACTGGTGCCTGTAATCCTAGCTACTTGGGAGGCTGTGGCACGAGAATCACTTGAACCTGGGAGGCAGAGGTTGCAGTGAGCCGACATTTTGCCACTACACACCAGCCTGGGTGATGAAGTGAGACTCCATCTCAAAGAAAAAAAAAAAGTCGGCCGGGCGCGGTGGCTCAAGCCTGTAATCCCAGCACTTTGGGAGGCCGAGGCGGGTGGATCATGAGGTCAAGAGATCGAGACCATCCTGGTCAACATGGTGAAACCCCGTCTCTACTAAAAATATAAAACATTAGCTGGGCATGGTGGTGCGTGCCTGTAATCCCAGCTATTCAGGAGGCTGAGGCAGGAGAATTGCCTGAACCCAGGAGGCGGAGGTTGCGGTGAGCCGAGATTGCGCCATTGCACTCCAGCCTGGGTAACAAGAGTGAAACTCCGTCTCAAAAAAAAAAAAAAAAAGAAAAAAAAAGAAAAAATAAGTCAGTGAAGATGAAATAATGCCTAAGATGGAATACGATGATACATGATACAAAAAAGTAAGCCTTGGTTTGTTTCACTTACAAAACTAAAGTCATCTTTATTTCTTGCTTTACCACTCATTATCCACCTGCAATTTCTTACCATGTAAAGAGCTTTCTCCCAGCATTTTTTAGCCCTTCATTTCTCAGGGTATAAATGAGTGGATTCAACATAGGTGTCAGAATACCATAAAACAATGCCATGCTTTTGTCTATAGATAAAGTAGAAAATGGATGCGTATAAGTAAATATACAGGGCACAAAGAACAAAACAACAACAGTGAAGTGGGCTCCACAGGTGGAGAGGGCTTTGCATCTCCCATCTGCGCGATGCGGCCTCAAGGAGTACAGGATGACAATGTAGGAGGCAGCCAGCATGAGGAAGCTCAACAGGCAGATTACACCACTGTTGGCAACCACCAGCAGACTGATGGCATACGTGTTGGTGCAGGCAATTTCCAGCAAAGGGTACAAGTCACAGACAAAGTGATTGATCACATTGGGCCCACAGAAGGGCAACCAAAGGACCAGGAGGAGCTGAATCAATGAATGCAGGAAGCCCCCAAGCCAAGCCACCCCTACCAGCATGGCACAGAGATGCCTGGTCATGATGGTAGTATAGTGCAGGGGCTTACAGATGGCCACATAGCGGTCATAGGCCATCACTGTGAGCAGAATGATCTCAACACCTCCCAGAAAATGAGCTCCAAAGAGCTGAGCCATGCAGGCCTCATAAGAGATGGTTCTCCCCTCATACAAGGAGTCAGCAATCAGTTTAGGAGCCATAGAAGACGAATAACAGATGTCAATAAAAGATAGGTTAGCCAGGAAAAAATACATGGGGGAAGCCAGGGTGGGGCTCGAGGTGATAGTGACCACAATGAGCATGTTGCCACAAACCGTGACCACATAGATCATCAGAAAGATCACAAAGAAAACTCTCTGTACCTCTGAGTTCTGTGAGAGTCCCAGCATGAAAAATTCTGTGATACTGTGTGGTATTTCCATAGACTTCAAGTTCACTGAGAATGCAGGTGCAGTATTGCCTATAAAGACAAGAATGGCATGGGGGGAAAACATTGCAAGCTTTCCTTTAACATACCCTTTATCCCTTTTAACCCACTTCTGTTCCAAAATTCTTATACAAATTTAATCTGCTGACCACAAATTGTAAGCATATGTATATCTGTTAACTTGAGCATCAGGAGGCACTATATATCTCAATTCTTAGATGAAAATAATAACTTAATTATCTAAATTTGCTTTTTTTGTGGCTGCTGGGATTGAACATTTAACAGACGTTTATTTTCTAATTCAAACTGGAATAAATCTCCGATCGCTTTCAACACAGATAAGACTGCACTTGAGAAAACCAAGAAGAATTAGGACCTCCTGAAGTCCCTGCATGTATGGTCCATACTTTGAATTAAAGCTTTCTTCTTGGAGTTTGCAGTGAACTTGGTTATACTTTTTGTCAGTTTTCCCAATGGTAATACAAATTGATGTAAAACAAACTAAAGCAGGATTGAGAGAAACTGACTTGGTTGTGGCTGGAGACTTATCAAATTCTCTACTTCTCTACTTTCTCATTTACTGCATCCGCACACTGTCAACGGCGTCATACCTAGGAAGACAACTTAACTTTCTCCTCCCCCTTGCTTTACACATTTTATATACTTCTGAGTTTTGCTTTCTCTGACCTTGGTGTAATCCTTTTAGTTAAGGACTACTAGTCCCTCTGCAATCTACAGGGAGGACTCAAAGTAAAAAACAAAATTTTTAAAAATGGGGAGCATCAGTAAAACGTACTATTAGATGATTATCTGCCTATAACTGCATAAGAGAAGCTACAAGGGCAGAGGGAACAGATCCATTGTCTTAACCGGTCATCAATCATAACCTCATATGACAGAATATCCCAACTCACCCTTCATTCCCCTAATGATACTAAGGAAATGTCTGTGAAATAGACCTAATATAGTCATGGATAAACATAAAACTTGCTCTTCTGGTCTTAAAACTTAAAATCTACATTTTAAATTCTTATCTGAATTCCCTCCTCAAAACATCAACCCTCAGATATCCCAAAAAAGATCACAGAACTAAAACTCACCAAACCATTGCATCCAGACAATAAGATATCAGACCCCACATTCATCATAATTGCTTCCTCAGCCCTCCCTGGTTTCCTAACTAACCGCCTATTTCTTATTGTCCAATTCCTCTTCCTTACCTGTCCCTAACTCCTGTTTTCCCACACACAGTTACATTTCCTCCCTGCTGTATAAACCTCTAATTTCAGTTGGTTGAGGAGATGGTTTTGAGACTAATCTATCTTCCAGCTCAACAACCAATTAAAGCCTTTTTCCCCAGGAATACTCCTTGTCTCAGTATGCGGTGAACAAGAGGACCTGGACAGAACCCCTGGCACTTTGGTGACACCTGTGCCTATCTTAAATTTTAAAACTGTCACTAACCCTCTCTACCACCCTATCCTTTTCCTGGAAACATAGATCTTCTTAAAGTAGCTGAATCCCCCAACTTGCTGAAGATTTAATGCTCAGTATGATAAGAATTAAGGAAAACCATCAAGTGTCAGAAGGAAAAAGAGGTACCTAGACATATAGAAACACTGGAGAGAAAATTCATGTGTTGATCATGAAACAGCTACCTTTTTTTCTCTCTGCACTTTATTGCAAGAAGGTAAATATAACTTCTGCAAGTGATGAGTCTGGTGGGGACATTTTCAGGGTAGAACATTATGGCCAAAGAAACGTAGCATTTCGGCTTTGCCAAGCACTATCCAAACACTTACATACGTCAGCTTGTTCAATCCTCACGTTATTCCCATGAAGTAGAGTACTGCTTTTATCCTTGTTTTTCAGAGTTAGAAAGTAAGCGACGCAACTAATAAGGGGCAGAACTGGGGCTTGTAGCCAGGCAGTCTTGCCACAGAGTTTGTGGGCTTCATGGTACCAAACTGTCCCGTAAACACATCTGGGTTTGAATCCCTCCTCTGCCATTTTATTGGCTGTGTTACTATGAACAACTTCTCAAGACTCAATTCCCTTATCTGTAAAACAAAGACAAGAGTAGAGCAACACCCTGAGGCTACAGAGAGGCATAAAAAACAATTCAAATCAAGCATTTGTACAGATAAACGTTCAATACGTGAGTCTCTATCACCATCATCAACATCCTGGGCAATAAATTCTTCATACAGTGTAAGGAGGCAAAGACTTAAATGTAGGGATTCAAAACTAAGCAGGTATTAATGTGGATATAAATATGAAAATTCTCTAATACCGATCCTCATACAGAACACAACAGGGGTAGAGACAATGTAATCAGTGTGAGTAGTACACAATGTAGCCAAATAATGGATTTATATGCCCAGAAATAAAAATGATAAGCTGATTCCTCTCTGTGACTCAAATTTTTGTCAAATAAAGTGTTTGTTAAAAATTAGTAAAGTAAGAAAGTCTTCTGTTTGAATTGTCTATGAGAAATAAAATTATTTTGTGGAAAATAATAAGAATTCTAGTAAATTTATTGCACTGCATTTTTATTTGGGTTACATTTTTCTTGCTTTTTTTTTTTTGTTTTTTTTTTTTTTTTGAGATGGAGCCTTGCTTTGTCACCCAGGCTGGAGTGCAGTGGTGCAATCTCAGCTCACTGCAACTTCCGCTTCCCAGGTTCAAGTGATTCTCCTGCCTCAGCCTCCTGAGTAGAGGAAACTACAGGCACACGCCACCACGCCTGGCTAATTTTTTGTATTTTTAGTAGAGATGGGATTTCACCGAATTAGCCAGGATGGTCTTGATCTCATGACCTCATGATCTGTCTGCCTCAGCCTCCCAAAGTGCTAGGATTACAGGCATGAGCTACTGAGCCTGGCTTTTTCTTGCATTTTATTATAAAAATACATTATAGAAAACTTACATTGACTGGATCTGAGAATACCAACAGACCACAGGTCTTCAGATTTCTTTTGAACTTCATGGAATGGTGTACCTGGAGGAGTTTTTAAAGTGTCATCAAGGCCAACTTCAAGCGTATGATCCCAAATTCCAGTATTTCGTGTTTTTAAATTCCTGGTGAGATTCAAATTGCTTTTTACATTGAGGCAAAGCACAGGTTGGGAAGTTGCTATTGATTAGAGAAGCTCAGCTAAGCTAAGAGTCTCTTAGAATAGTACTAAGCAAAAACCCAAAGGGGGGTTATTTATTTACAAGTCTCTGGGAATTTGTTCCATCATCCATTTCCCTTTTTTAGTTTTTTTAATATTTACCCACATATTTACCATTTCTGGTGCTCTTTATTCCTTTGTTTAGGTATTATTTTTGCCTCTGTCTGAAGCACTTTTTTCAATATTTCTTGAGCAGGTGTGCTGGTGATGAATTCTTTTAGCTTTTGCGCATCTGAAAAAGTTTATATTTCATTTTCTTTTTTCAATTTTTTTATTTTGAAATAATATAGGCTCGTAAGAAGTCACAAAAAATAGATAACAGAGTCAATCTCATGAGCCCTTCACCCAGTTTCCTCCAAGAGTAGCATCTTATTTCCCTTTTATTTGCTGAAGAATCCTACGACATTTCAAACTATCTTTTTCAGTCACCTCCATGTAAACGGTGGACCTGAGACTCAGAAAGATTAAGTGCAGTTTATCTAAAGTCACATGAGTGATGGGTGACAGAGGCACAGCTGGAACCTGGGTGGCTCATCACCCAGACTGTGCCCTTCCCAATATAGCTACCACCTTCCACTTGGATTCCTCAGGCTTTGACAAGTCAAAAAGCATTGCCACTAACATTCCAGAGAAAAGCCTCAGAAAAGGGATAGCTGGCTTGTTAGCTCTGCTTTCTGCTAAGAATACTCATCAGCACAGTCTCAGAAATAACAATTCTCCCTCCACTGAAAAGAGTTATTATTTATAAGGTAGAAATGAGAACATAGGGATGACTAGTAGTGTATGCTTTCTACCTCACCAAGGGAGACAGATGCTCCTCTCACAGGATCTCTTGCTGAAGCAGTGTTGGAACAAGGCTTGTCCTCAGGTGAGAACAGCATTGATGCCATCATTTAATTAGTCCCTGTGAATAGAGTTTTGCTCTCACAAGGCAATAACATATTCTTCCTTCTAAAGGTACCAAATGTCCTTCTAGTCTACTCTCTAGGGAGAGTTCACAAATTATCCAGAAGAAAGGAAACCAGGATATTGCAGAACCTGATATTGAAGGGTCAGTGTTTTTAAGGAAATCACTGACTGAACAACAAAATCAACAGCCCTTATTGAGGATCTCTTGCATTCTAGGCATGGGTCCTAGGCCCTCTAACACCCATCCTCTCTTTTGTCTCCCTCCTACAAAATTAGAGAGAAGAATCACTGTCTGTTATTCACACCTCTACTGTGTGGCATGCTAAAATATCAAGGGAACTACAGTCAGAAAATCTGAATTGGAATTACGCTTCCACCATTTCAATCATTCAATAAGTATATATAACTCAGGCCCGAGCTAACAAAAGACAATACTTTGCTAAATGCCAGGGATATCATGGCGAAGATGATGAACCTGGCTCCCAGCAGCCTGGAGCTTATATTCTAAAAGGGGCCGTGGCCACCTCCCAAACAAAGCAGGAAGAAAAACTAAACAAATAGAATCATTACAAAGACAAATACGTGGAATTGTTGGGTTAATTGTATACATATTTTTAATGCTGATATTACTGGACAGGTCCAGGTCCATTCTGCCCACCTACAGTAAATCAATCACTGCAATTCAGGTTTTGCCAAGGAGAAAAGATTTATTTGCAAAGCTACCAAGCAAGCAGGCAGGAGGAACAGCTCTCAAATCTGCCTCCCCAAAAATAAGGCTTAGGGGTATTTATGGGTTAGGGAAGTGGACTGGTGTAAAGCACGGGGAAAATTGACTAGCGGTGGGGAAAAATGAGGTAATAGGTTCGCTCTGAGCAAGCATAGTCAGGGTTCAGGGCATTTCATAGGACATATGTACAGAAAATTGTAACGTTAGCATAATCTGAAGGTGGAGGTATTTGGCCTCTGATGTCAAAAGGACACCTCTCCAGTACTGTGCAGGTCCAATTCAAGGGTCAGTGGTCTCAACTGGTTTGAAACAGACAGGAGCTGATCCAAGTTCCTGAAAAACAACTGAAACAACCATTGATACAGTGACCTCTGAACGTTATCTACAAAGTAGAAAACATCTACTAAATTGGAACTCTATCAAGTTTTCTATAAACTCTTGTACTCTTTTCAACTACCCGGGCCTTCAACTTCATGGAAAAAGGCAAACAAATAATGAAAAGCAAACAACCAAAAGCAAGCAAGGCAGGAAGACCTAATCAAATCCACCCCTCAGTTTCATTGATAAATATTGGTAAATTTCTCTCCAAAAAGGCAGCATTGCTTTACCTTCCTGCCTAAGCCCAACAATCCCACTTTTAGGAATTAATCCAACAGATATAGTCCCACATGCATATACAAAAGAATTGCTGAGTAAGAGGGATAGATATATTTAATACTTATTCATATATGCAGCAAACTTTGTAAAAATTTACATTTGTAACCACTGACATTTCCAATACACTTATCTGTATTGCCACATGTACCCAGAAATTCTCCAATACTAGATGAATTTTATTCTAAGCCTTCTCCACACCTACTTCCTGAAAGCATCTAGAAAATCACAAAATAGGGGAAGATTTAATTCATATAAATTTGTGTCACCGACTTCAAAAGGCACATCAACATTGCTTAGCAACTCTAGTATATCGCTTTAATCAACACGTGTTCCCAACTCTCAAGAACCGTGTACAACCTTTCTCACTCTCTTCAAAATTCCCTTCCCCAACCTGCAAGCTCCAGGTTGTAGATCTTTAAAACTTATTCCTTGTGGCTAAATAAAATTTTGTGCTCTTTGTTCAACTCCTCCCTTTTCTAGCCACTGACCCCCATTCACTAGTAACCAAAATTCGACTCTCTACTTCTTTGAATTTGATTTTTTAGATTCCACGTGTATGTCAGATCATGTCGTATTTGTTTTTCTATGCCTGGCTTATTTCATTTGGCATAATGTCCTCCATGTTCACACAGGTTGTTGCAAATGACAGAATTTCCTTCTTTCTCAATGCCATATCATGTTCTACTGTGTACACATGGCCAGATTTCCTTTATTCACTCATTCATTGGTAAACACTTAGCTTGATTTCATATCTTGGCTATTGTGAGTAATGCTGCAATAAACATAGGAGCACAGATATCTTTGCAACATACTGACATTATTTCCTTTATAAACACAACCAGAAGTGAGATTTGGGGAATGATGTGGTAGTCCTATTTTTAAGTTTTTTGAGGAACCTCCTTACTATTTCCTATAATGAACCATGCTAATTTACATTCTCCTCAACAGTGTACTGGGGTTCCCTTTGCTCCACATACTCACCAACACTTGTTATCTTTTGTCTTTTTTATGATGCCATTGTTAACAGGTGTGTGGTGGTATCTCATTGTGGTTTTAATTCACATTTCCTAAGGATTAAAAGTATGGATCATTTTTTCATATACCTATAGGCTATTTGTATGTCTTGAGAAAGGTCTAGTTAGGTACTTTTCCATTTTTTAATCACATCATTTTTTCTTGCTATTAAGTTATTTAAGTTCCTAACAAGTTTTGAATATAAACCAAAATATATTATGATTTGCAAGCCATCAAATTATGGTTTGCAAATCTTTTCTCTCAATCTGTGAATTGAATCTCCACTCTGTTTCCTTTCCTGTGCAGACACTTTTTAGTTTGATGTAATCCCATTTGTCTATTTTTTTTTGTTTTTTTGTTTTTTTTTGCCTGTGCTTTCAGGATCATATCCAAGAAATCATTGCTTCTCCCATTTTCTTCTAGTTTTATGGTTTCAGCTCTTACATTTAAACCTCTATTCATTTTAAGTTGTTTTTTTTCTTTTCCTTGTGGTGTGAGATAAGGGTCCAGTTTCATTCTTCTGCATGTGGATATCCCAGTTTTTCCAACAACATTTATTAAAGAGAGTGTCTTGAGATTTTCATTGGTTGAGGTGGAGCAAAATGGTGAAATAGGTTCCACCAATCATCCCCCTGGCAAGGACCCCAGTCTAACAGCTACCTACACACACACACACACACACACACACACACACACACACACCCCTTTGTAGGAACCAAAATCAAGTGAACACTCACAGTACTTAGTTTTAACTTCATATTGCTAAAAGAGACACTGAAGAGGCAGGAGAAACAGTCCTGAATCACCAACACCACTGTTGCCTCATCCTCTGGCAGGAGCAGTGTGCTACAAAGAGTGTTTCTGTGCCCTGAGGAGAGGCATAGCCAGTAACTGTAAGGCATTGAACTCAGTCCTGCCCTTGATATAGCAGAAAGCAGAAGCAGACTGAACTCAACTAGCACCCACCCATGGAGGGTGCATTTAAACCAGCCCTAGCCACAGGGGAATTGCCAATCCCAGTGGCTGGAACTTGAGTTCCCACTAGCCTAACCATTGTGGGCTAAAGTGTTCTAGGTCTCCAAATAACGTGAAAGGCTGTCTAGCCACAAGGACTGCAACATATAGGTGAGTACCAGGGCTGAACTGGGTCCAGAGACAGTGGACTTAGGGAGCATGTGACCTACTGAGACACTAGCTGGGGTGGCTCTGAGAGTGCTGGCATCACTCCTCCCATAACTCCAGGCTGCACAGCTCGAGGCTCCGAAAGAGACCCCTTCCTCCCAGCTGAAGAGAGACCGAATTGTAGGAATGACTTTGTCTTGCATCTTGGATACCAACTCATTGATAAACACTTAGACCATCTAGAAAGTCTTCCCAAAAAACATGAGTACAAACAAATCCAGACTCCTAAGCAGGATAGGGAACTGGTCAGAGGCAGGAGGTCCCTTTCCAGGCCTAGACCTCGGACATTTCTACACATACCCTAGGCCAGAAGAAAACCTGCTGCCTTGAAAGGAATGACCCAATCCTTGTAGCATTCATCACCTGCTAAATGAAGAGCACTTGGTCCCTGAACAACTAACAGAAATAGCAAGGTAGGACATCGAGGGCCTTGGGTGAGACACTGAGACTTGCTGGTCTCAAGTGAGACTCAGCACATTCCTAGCTGTGGTGGCTACAGGACAAAACCCTGGGCCATAGAAGACGCCACTCCCAAAAGGGTGAGTCCCAGACCAGGCAGCATTTACCACAAGTTGACTGAAGAGCCCTTGGGCCTTAAGAGAACATTGGCAGTAGTAAAGCAGTACTCCCTGTGGGCCAGAGGTGTTGGGAGGTCATGGGGTGAGACTCTTCTGCCTTTGGAAAGGAAAGGGAAGAATGGAAGGACTGCATCTTATGGTTTGAGTGTCGCGTCAGCCACATTACGATAGAACACCAGGTGGACTTCTAAGGTTTGGCTCTAGTCTGTGGCTCCTGGACAGCACCTCTGTGCCAACCCAGGGCCTAAGGGAACTCACTACCCTGAAGGGAAGGACATAAGCCCAGCTGGCTTTGCCACCTGCTGATTGTAGAGTCCCATGGCTTTGAGCAAACATAAGTGGTAGCCAGGGAGTGTTTATAGCAGGCCTTGGGCACGACCCAGTGTTGTGCTGGCTTCAAGTCTGACTCAGCACAGTCCTAGAAGTGGTGGCCACAACAGGCTTGTGTTATTCCACCCGCAGCTCCAGCTGGCTCAGAGCAAAGAGAGACTCCATTCATCTCGGAGAAAGTACAGGAAGAGAATAAGAATCTCTGCCTGGTAATCCAGAGAATTCTTCTGGATCTTGTTCAGACCATTAAGGTGGTACCTCAACAGGTCCTCAAGAACCACAGGACTACTGGGCTTGGGTACCCTGTAAAGCAGATACAGTTTAGATCACAACAGCCAAGTTCTTGTGACTATCTGGAAAGCCTTCCCAAGAAAGATGAATACAAACAAATCCAGATTCCCAAGACTACAATAAATATGTAACTCTTCAGTGCCTAGATGCACACGAATATCTACAAGTATCAAGACACTCCAGGAAAACATGGCCTCACCAAATGAACTAAAAAGCCACCAGGGACCAAACCTGGAGAAACAGAGATATACGACCTTTTATACAGAAAATTCATATAAGCTATGTGGAGGAACTCAAAGAAATTCAAGATAAAACAGAAAAGGAATTCAGAATTCTATCAAGTAAGTTTAGTAAAAAGATTGAAATAATTAAAAAGAATCAAGTAGAAATTCTAGAGTGGAAAAATGCAATTGGCATACTAAGAATGCATCAGAGTCTTCTAATAACAGAATTGATCAAGAAGAAGAAAGAATTGCTGCGTTTAAAAAGAGACTATTTGAAAATATAGTCAGGGAGACAACAGAAAAGGGAATAAAATATAATGGAGCACATCTTCAGGGTCTAGAAAATAGGCTGAAAAGGGTAAATCTGAGAATTATTGGTCTTAAAGAGGAGGCAGAGAAGGAGATAGGGTAGGAACTTTACTCAAAGGGATCATAACAGAGAACTTCCCAAACCTAGAGAAAGAGATTAGTATCTAAGTGCAAGAAGGCTATAGAAAACCAAGCAGATTTATCCTAAAAACTACCACAAGACATCTTGAATCAAGCTCCCAAAGGTCAAGGATAAAGAAAAGATACTTAAAGCAGCAAAAGACAAGAAACAGATAACATGCAATGGAGCTCCAATACATCTAGCAGCGTACTTTTCCATGGAAAACTTACAGTCCAGGAGAGACTGGCATGAGATATTTTTTTTCTTAAACTTTTAAGTGCTGGGGTACATGTCCAGGACATGCAGGTTCGTTACATAGGTAAATGTGCGTCATGGTGGCCTGCTGCACAGATCAACCCATCACCTAGGTATTGAGCCCAACATCCATTAGCTATCCTTCCTGATGCTCTCCCTCCCCTCAGTCCTACCCCTAGTAGGCCCCAGCATGTGTTGTTCCCACCCATCAGGTGTTCATGGGTTCTCATCATTCAGTTCCCACTTATAAGTTAGAATATCCATGTCTTTGATATTGTGAATTGCGTTGCAATGAACATAAGTGTTCATATATCTTCATAATAGAATGATTAATATTCCTTTGGGTGTATACCCAGTAATGGGATTGCTGGGTCAAGTGGTATTTCTGCCTCTAGAGCTTTGAGGAATCACCACCACATCTTCCACAATAGTTGAACTAATTTACACTCCCACCAACAGGGTGAAAGCATTCCTTTTTCTCTGCAACCTCACCAGCATCTGTTGTTTTTTGACTTTTTAATAATAGACATTCTGACTGGCATGAAATGGTATCTCATTGTGGTTTTGATTTGCATTTCTCCAATGACCAGTGATGTCGAGCTTTTTTTCATATGTTTGTTAGCCACATAAATGTCTTCTTTTGAGAAGTGTCTGTTTGTGATCTTTGCCCACTTTTTAATGGATTTTTTTCTCTTGTAAATTTGTTTAAGTTCCTTATAGACTCTGGATATTAGACCTTTGTCAGGTGGATAGATTGCAAAAATTTCTCCTATAAGTTCTCCCATTCTATAGGCTGTCTCTAATGCTGGTTTCTTTTGCTATGCAGAGGCTCTTTAGTTTAATTAGAGCTCATTTGTCAATTTTTGCTTTTGTTTCAATTGCTTCTGGTGTTTTCGTCATAAAGTCTTTGCCCATGACTATGTCCTGAATGGTATTGCCTAGATTTTCTTCTAGGGTTTTTAAAGTTTGTGGTTTTACATTTAAGACTCTAATCCATCTTGAGTTAATTTTTGTATATGGCGTAAGGAAAGGGTCCAGTTTCAATTTTCTGCATATAGCTAGCTAGTTCTCCAGCACCATTTATTAAATAGGGAATCCTTTCCTCATTGCTTGTTTTTGTCAGGTTTGTCAAAGATCCGATGATTGTAGCAGTGCAGTCTTATTTATGGGTTCTTTATTTTGTTCCATTACATACCATGTAATTTATAAGCAATAGAAGTGTATTTGACTCATAATTAACCCATTCCTGGGATAAGGACATTAATCTATTCTTAAATAGACTTAATCCCCTAATCCCCTCTTACAGGCCCCACGTTTTAGTACTGTTGCAATAGCAATTAAATTTCAACATTTAAGTTGTAGATGGGGTTATTCAAATTATAACAATTTCCAACAGCTACCACCTGCTGCCTTTGGGCCGCTAGAGTCCATTTTCCCCATATTAACAGACAGACAAAACTACCTGGGACTTTAGCCCCACTCCAGCCCCAGAGAAGCCCTTAAATAATGTCTAAATGGTGTGGGCATATGAAAACTACATCCCTGCCTCAAATCAAACAATTGTCATAATTTACACTCCAGTGTTTCCCTGCAAGATAAGGCTAAAATGATCCTGTGCTGAAAAGTACTTGAAACTGCACCCTTGTTTAGATTTCTCCACTACTCTGTCTTGCTTCCTGTATTCCCTTTCCAGTTTCTCCTAAGAATATTTCTTTTTTTTTAAACTACCTCCAAATGTTTCCTCCCACCCTTATTATTATTTGTGATAAGAACTCTTTTTTATTTAGTTATTATTTATTTAATTTTATTTTATTTTATTTGAAAGAAAGAAAGAGAAAGGGGGAGAGAGAAGAGGAGTCTTGCTCTATTGCTCAGGCTGGAATGCAATCTAAAAATAGGTATTAAAAAAACCTTTTTTATTCCTATAATTGTGCTTAACAGCGGAGACAGGAAGGAACGGGTGAAGAAAATAACAAACAGCCAGCCAATATTTCATTTAAGTCTGTGAAATGCTATGCAAATGCTGAAGAGTGATTTACTTCCAATTACGTGGTCACTTTCAAAATAGGTGTAATATGATACTGAGAAAAATGTATGTTCTGTGGACCTGGGATGAAGAATTCTAGAAATATTCACCGAGTTTACTTGTTCCAGGTCTGAGTTCAAATCATTGATGTTAATTTTCTGTTAATTTTCTATCTTGTTGATCCATCGAATATTAAAAATGTGGTGTCAAAGTCTCCCACTATTATTGTGCGGGAGTCCAGGTCTCTTTATAAGTCATTAAGAACTTGTCTTATGTACCCGGATGTTCCTATATTGGGTGCATGTTTATTTATGATCATTGACTCCTGTTGTTGCATTGATCCTTTTACCATTATGTAATGTCCTTCTTTGTTTCTTTTAGTCTTTGTTACTATTAAAGTCTACTTTGTCAGAAACGAAAGTTACAACTCCTGTTTTCTTTTTTTTTTTTTTTTTCCTCTCCATTGGATTGGTAAGTCTTCCACCAACTCTTTGTTTTGAGTCTTTGTGTGTCCTTGCTTATGAGATGGATCTGGATACAGCGAACCCATGGGTTTTGACTTTTTATTCAATTTGCCTGTCTGTATCTTTGATTAGGGCATTTAATCCACTTAAATTTAGGATTAATATTGATATTTGTGAGTTTTATATTGTCATTTAATGCTAGCTGGCTATTTTGCCCATTAATTTATAGATTCTTCATTATAGAGATACTCTTTACCTTTTGGTAAGTTTTTGGGATGACCAATACTGGTTGTTCCTTTCTGTGTATAGTACTTCTTTCAGAAGCTCTTGTAAAACAGGCCTGGTGGTGATGAAATCTCTGAGTGCTTGCTTGTTCACGACAAATTTTATTTTTCCTTCATTTATGAAGCTTAATTTAGCTAGATATGAGATTCTGGGTCAAAAATTCTTTTCTTTGAGGATATTGAATATTGACCCCCGCTCTCTTCTAGTTTGTAGGGTTTCAGCTGAGAGATCTGCTGTGAGTCTGATGGGCTTCCCTTCATGGGTAACCTGACCTTTCTCTCTAGCTGCCCATAGAATTTTCTCCTTTATTTCAACCCTGGTGAATCTAACGATTATGTGTCTTGGGGTTGCTCGACTTGAGGAATATCTTTGTGGTGTTCTCTGTATTACCTGAAGTTGAGTATTCTCCCGCCTTACTAGGTTAGGAAAGTTTTCCTGAATAATATCCTGAAGAATATTTTCCAGCTTGGATTCATTCTCTTCATGACATTTAGGTACACCTATCAAATATAAATTAGGTCTTTTCACATAGTCCCATATTTCTTGGAGACTTTGCTCATTCCTTTTTACTCTTTCTTCTCTAATCTTGTCTTCTTGTTTCATTTCGTGAAGTTGGTCTTCGACTTCTGATATTCTTTTTTTTTTTTTTTTTTTTTTTTTTTTTGAGACGGAGTTTCGCTCTTGTTACCCAGGCTGGAGTGCAATGGCGCGATCTCGGCTCACCGCAACTCCGCCTCCTGGGTTCAGGCAATTCTCCTGCCTCAGCCTCCTGAGTAGCTGGGATTACAGGCACGCGCCACCATGCCCAGCTAATGTTTTGTATTTTTAATAGAGACGGGGTTTCACCATGCTGACCAGGATGGTCTCGATCTCTTGACCTCGTGATCCACCCGCCTCGGCCTCCCAAAGTGCTGGGATTACAGGCTTGAGCCACCGCGCCCGGCATACCTCTGATATTCTTTCTTCTGCTTGATCAATTCGAGTGTTAAAACCTGTGCATACTTCGCGGAGTTCTCGTATTGTATTCTTCAGTTCCATTAATTCACTTATATTCCTCTCTAGATTGTCTATTCTCCTTAGGATTTCGTCAAACCTTTTTTTCAAGGTTCTTAGTTTCTTCACATTGGGCTAGAATATGTTCTTTTAACTCACAGAAGTTTCTTATTATCCACCTTCTGGAGCCTAAATCTGTTAATGGAATGCACTCGTTCTCCATCAGGCCTTGTTCCCTTGTTGATAAGGAACTGTGATCCCCTGTAGAGGGAGAGGCATTCTGATTTTGGGTATTCTCAGCCTTTTTACGCTTGTATTCTTCCCATCATTGTAAATTTATCCACCTGTTGTCTTTGTAATTACCGACTTTCAAATTAGGTCTCTGAGTGGATGTCCAACTAGTTGATCCTTAGTGCCAGAATCTGAGCAACCCACTGCACCGGCCAAAACAGCGGCATTAAGATTCGTGGCGCTTTTCTGCCCAGGAATCTCTGGTCTGGCTTCCTTCTTGAGTCCCTTTTTCCATCAGCTGAATAGGCGACTCTGCCTTCCCGGAGCTCCAAACGTCGACCAAAAGGGGACCCAGTCCCATTTACTCTGCACCAAGAACTGCAGCACTGGGGCGCCAGCAAAACCACTGCACCGGCCACAAGAGTCCCCCTGGTGACCCCTGGGCCTCCTCTGCTGGGAATCTCCTGGTCCATGAGCAACAAAAATTCGTCTGAAAGTGTGGCATCCTCTCGTTCTTTGCACTTTCACTGGGAGCTACAATCCTGAGCTGCTAGTAATCAGCCATCTTGGATCTCTCTCCAGAACATTTCTTTAATAAGTCACTTCCACAGAAATCTATGCCTTTAGTTTTTTTGTTTTTTGTTTTTTGTTTTTTTCTTTTTGAGATGGAGTCTCGCACTGTCGCCCAGGCTGGAGTGCAGTGGCACGATCTTGGCTCACTGCAACCTCCACCTCCCAGGTTCAAGCAATTCTCCTGCCTCAGCCTCCCAGTAGCTGGGATTACAGGGGCCTGCCACCACACCTGGCTAACTTTTTGTATTTTTTCTTTAAAGAAATGGGGTTTCACTATGCTGGCCAGGCTGTCCTCTGACCTCATGATCCGCCCGCCTCAGCCTCCCAAAGTGCTGGGATTACAGGTGTGAGCCACTGTACCCGGTCTGCCTTTAGATTTTCAAAAGACTTTTTGCCCAGTAACACCTAACCAAATCAAAGTTATCCATAAGTTGTATATTATGAAATTGAGTTATCTTTCCAAATTATTCAAAATTATTTGCAGATACAATTTCAAAAAAAAATCTTCAAACAAAAATTCCAAGGAGTTATTGTATGCTATTTGACAATTTAGTTTTTTAAATTGTTTAAAGATGATAGAACTCAAAGTAGACAAGATAAAACAAGTTTAGAATATCTTGCCCTATCAGATATCAAGACCTCATAAAAATACAGTAAATAAGACAGTGTAAGTTTGGCCCAGAACCAGACTCATACAAATACAGAAATAATATATATGACAGAACCAACATTGTAGACTAATGAAGAAAAGAAGGACTACTCAATAAATGATGATGGAATGTTTGGTTATCCATCTGGTGGGGATAAAATTAAATCCTTTCCTCAAACAATTTCCAACAATCAATTTGAAGTCAAACTTAAATGAACGGCACAACTTTAAATTTTTGGAATAAAATATCAGTTAATATCTTCCTGACACTGATTTAAGAAAGATATTTCTTAAACAAGCACTAACAACAGAAAATTTTAAACTATATTGAAAATAAAAGTGTTTAGGACAGAATAAAATTAAAAGGTAAGCCACAAGTTAATCTTATAACTGATATATAACTGACAAAGGATCAGTCCAAATAAACACAAAACTCTTAGAAATCTATTTTTTAATTCAAATAAATCAATAGAATAATGGGCAAAAGATATGACAGGCAATTTACAGAAAAGGAAGCACATATGAGAAGAAGCATATAAAATTTTGCTCAACCTCATTAGTAGTCATAGAATTATACACTACAGAGAGAGTGCCATACACTGAATGTTTATTACTTCTCTCCACACCCCCCCATCACCCCCAACTTTCGCAAAATTCATATGTTGAAATCCTAACCCCCAACATGATGGTATTTAGAGGTGGGCCTTTGGGAGGCGATTAGGCTACGAGGATGGAGCCATCATAAATGGGATTCACGCTCTTATAAAAGAAACTCTAGAGAGCAGCTTCACCCCTACCACCATGTGAGGACTCAGAAAGAAGATGGCCATCCATAAACCAGGAAGCTGGCCCCCAGCTCAGCAGATATCAAAGCTGCCAGTACTTTAATCTTGGACTTAATTTGGAGCCTCTAGAACTATGAGAGGTAACTATTTGTTGTTTGAGTCGCCCAGTGTATAGCATTTTTACTACAGCAGCCCAAGGGGACTAAGACAGGAGGTATACTCTGTGTACCCTCAAGATTAGCGAAAATGTTAAAACGTTTTGGCCATGCCATGTGTTGGCAAGAATATACATCATCAGAATCTCTTATACATTGTTGTAGGGAGTGCATGTTGGTACAACCACTTTCAAAAGCAATTTGGCATTTTTTTGGTAAAGCTGAACATTTGCATACCCTTCAACATAGCAATTCAATCCCTAGCTATGTGCTCCAGGAAAACTTTTTCACACATACGAGAATGTTCATAACAGCACTCATCTAGCTGAAAAATATGGAAACAACCAAGGTATATGTATAAAAGAATAGTAAAACAATTATGGCGTATTCACCCAAAGAAATCTTGTGCAATAGTAAAAATGATGAAATACAATTACATGCAACAATAAAGATAAATTTTTGAAATATTATGTTAAGTGAAACAAGCATGTCAGAAGACTACAAATGTATAACACCATTTTTATAAAATTAGAAATAAGAAAAAATAAGCAATATATTGGTTAGGTGTATATACACATATGTTAAAGCTATTTTCCTAAAGTAAGGAAGTCGTAAGCCAAACTTGAGTATATTGGTTATCACTGTGAAGGCAAAGAAATAGAATACAGAAGACACATATGATGAAAGTTATTAGGAATGTTCTTAAGTTGATAACAAGTTCATAGATGATTATTAAATAATTATGTTTTATAACATATTAATATATTTTATTATTTATTACTTATTACATATATTAAATAATACATATATTATTTGTACCAAACATTTTTAAGAAGTAACATTTTAAAGCATTTTATGAAGGAAATCAGCCATGGGACTCCTTCTCACCTCTAGCCTACCTTCCTTTTCTGCCTTCACTGTGCACACTTTCACCTTCCAAGAAGTTCATGGTCCCTTCCCCGGTACCATACCTACCACCATATCCTTTCTCTGCTCACTCTCCAACCACAGCGGAATAAGTAAATGTATAATAACAATTACATCTTGTTTATAACTGAGAAGTCCTTCAGAAAAACTCAGTACTGAAGGGCAAATATACTGACAGAGTAGCTGAGTGACCAGTCAATGAGCTTCATCTATTAGTGCCTTTCAGAATACCTGTAGTAGGAACACTAAAATGGGGCTGTGTCTTAAGGAATAAGAGTACAGAGAAATACAATTAAATTCTTCTTAATTTGATGTTTTTCCCTCTTGTGATAATTGTGTCAACTCCATAAATCTATGGCAACTCTATGCAATATTTTCTTTTTATAAAATCACCTAAAAATAATTCGAAGGAAATATGTCACTAAAGTGAGGAAAAAAAATGATTGACTCAGATTTCATGTAGTCTATATTCCTGAACAAAATAGAATCATAGGATGTCTGAGCTGAAGGTCCTTAGAGAGTCGAACCAATCTCCTTGATTGCGTATGTCAGGAACTGGAAGCTCTGAGAACTTGGATGGAGGTGCCGATGGCCCTGCACCTAGACCCTGTTTCCTGACTTTCCATATAGTGTAATTTCCACTCTATCATACAGCAGCCTCATCTCTTAATGCCGAGTTCTTATACCTTACACAGCTCCTCCTGTAGTACTTACTCAGTCTCCTCACCTGCAACTGAAACTCAGATATCTTTTCTCCCCTGAAGTAAGTGATCTACTTCCTTCAACCCAGCTTCTCCCTCTTTTCTTACCCCAGCATGAAGCAGGAAGAACCATCTGCCATAGCAAGCAAGCACACCTATGGTTCCACATCCTAAAATGCTTCCTGAGTTGGTCAATCTTCTGTAAACAGAAGTTTAGGCAAAGAGTGGGATTCCTGAGTAATTGCTTTCCAGTCACCTATGATCTGACAAATCCATGATGTAAGGGCTTCAATTTCCTCAAAGAAAAGTGGCCAGGCGTGGTGACTCACACCTGTAATACCAGTACTTTGGGAGGCCAAGGCGGGCAGACCACTTGAAGTCAGGCATTCAGGACCAGCCTGGCCAGCATGATGAAACCCTGTCTCTACTAAAAATACAAAAATTAATGCGATGTGGTAGCACATGCCTGTGGTCCCAGCTACTAGGGAGGCTAAGGAATGAGAATTACTTGAGCCTGGCAGGTGGAGGTTTCAGTGAGTTGAGATTGCACCACTGCGCTCCAGCCTGGTGACAGAGCAAAACTCTTGTCTCAAAAAAAAAAAAAGAAAGAAAGAAAGAAAAGAGTAGAATTTTCAGATGCACGATAACTCATTGTTAGAACTGAGTAAATTAAACTTTGAAATTTTACCTAGTAGATACTTGTTGTTATATACGCATCCATACGTTCACAAAAATGTCCTTATATACCTGTCTTCATTTACATGAAGATATAAGCATATATGCCTGCATACATGTGTAAGACATGCATATCACTATCACTCTACTTTAAAATACTGTATGAAGGCAGTAGTAGAAAGAGCACCAAACTAGCAGTCAGAAGTCCTGTGTGTGACCTATGCACATAGCTGAGCCTATCTGTATCTCCACTTACCTTTAAACCTGAATAACCATTCATGTTCCCACATTGTTCCAATGAGTTTTAAAAGGGGGTTATGTATTCAACAGATTAAGCTGATGTATGGAAACTTCTGAGAATATTATGCTTTCAAGGTGTCAACTGCCATTTTTTGCTATTATTTTTTCAGAATCAGGACCAACATTTGCATCCGTGTTTGTTCGGCATTAGATAGTCTAATGAGTCCTCTTTATTACCACCATTTTCACCAAAAACCTCGTCACATTCCTGGTGATTGCATCTCATTCATGAAGTTGTTGAAAGGATTCAAGGAGTTAATACCATTAAAACATTTAGGAGAGTCTCTGCAGATGGGAGGAATGCAGCAAGGGTCAGCTTTTATCACACACTAAAACGTAAACTCCATGATTACAAGGAGTTTTGTCTGCTTTCTTTTTTGCTGTATTTCTAGCCCCAGGAATATCACCCAGCACATGCTAAGTGTACGTGAAATAATCTGATAGCTTGGTAACCAGGGCTTGGAGGGAAAGGCAGGGATAGAGGGGTGAATGGAAGAGAAAGAGGAATAGAAGATATTGTTTAAAAACAGAGCTAGCAGCCATCCTTGAACAACAGACTTTGATGCAGTTCTTTACAAAGTCTTATAGGTCTTCTCACAGCCTTCCGAAGCTGGTATTGTCAATGTCTCCTTCTGTAAATGTGGAAATTGAGGCCCAGTGAGGTTAAATGACCCATGAATGTTTAGGAGAGATACCAAATCCGGCTCTTCTAATTGCATCCTGCACAAACTTGGCTCCCTCCAGTGGCAAAATGGAGCAAAGCAACAGGGGCTACAGGGGACGGGAGTTAGCTGTTTTGCTGGAGAGAAAAATCAGCACGGCCGAAAGAAGTGTTGACAACGTGTTCTTCCTGGCTCTTCTCTTCATCATCCCAAGTCATCATCACCATCATTCCTTGGTCCTTCAGAAGTTCCTAGTCATCCCTATTTGGTGTCCATTTGGTCACACTTTATCAAGAGATCCTGAGGTGAGAAAAGCCCTGAAAGCTAACTTAGGGACCTGTATTCTCGCCCTCACCCTGCTCTGGAGTTAAAGTGCAACTTTGAGTAAATCCCTTAACCTCTCCACATTATTTATTATTTATTTTTTTATCTGCCTGCTGAGAGCTTGAAGGGATAAGAGTAAAGTGGCTTTTTATTCTCAAAAGAATGAATTTCATTGAGCACTGTGTTAGCCAACACAAAGGGATTATGTAGTGATTTTATTCATTTATCAATGAGATACCTGGACTTTCAAGACATCCCTCATTCACAGGCCCTCACAGGTTTCCTGAATGAGCTCTTAAATATCACACTAAGAGCCTCCTGGACTGTACTGTCCTTGAGGGAAAGATTTTGTCTTACTTTTGTGTTCTCACTCCTCACTGTAAACATTCAATATGTATTTAATGAATAAAGGATTGAAGAACATGTGTGATTATTATAACAACAAGAGCTAAGAGGACAGTTTCCATTGCAAACATCAAACTGGAAATACAAAGTCTATTTTAGATGCTACAAGATGGAAAGTGTCCCAATTTCCTGGCTGGACTGAGATTCTCTGGAGTGTCACTTCTTCCCTAAGCTCCTCTTGACCCTAAACAGCTTCCTCATGGCATTTTTCACTTTGTTGTTCCTTAGCGTATAGATCAAAGGGTTCAGCAAAGGTGGCATCACAATGTTAAAGAGGATGATAAGTTTGTCAGCAGCCAGGGTGGTAGAGGGACGAACGTACATGAACATGGGGGGCACAAGAACCAAAAGGACAGTGATTACGTGTGAGCCACATGTGGAGAGAGCCTTACGCCGGCCCTCAGATGACTGGCTTTGTAGGTTCAGTAAGATGACAACATAGGAAATGATAAGGATGAAGAAGGAGACTAAGGAAATCATGCCACTGTTGGCCACCACAATGAGACCCACCATGTAGGTGTCTGCACAGGCCAACTTGAGCAGGGGATGAACATCACAGAAAAAGTTGTCTATCTCATTGGGCCCACAAAAAGGCAGCCGAACCGTGAGGAGGGTCTGCAGGATGGAATGCAGGAAGCCAGCTAACCAGGAGGCCCCAGCTAGCAGGCCACACTTCCGGCGATCCATGATAGTTGTGTAGTGCAGGGGCCTACAAATGGCCACATAGCGGTCATAGGCCATGGCTGTAAGGAGGAAGATCTCAGTGCCACCAAAGAAATGGGCAGAAAAGAGCTGGGTCATGCAGCCATTGAAGGAGATGATCTTATGCTCCACAAAAGTGTCAGCAACCATCTTGGGTATGGTAGCGGATGGATAACATATGTCAGCAAAAGACAAATGGCTCAGGAAGAAATACATGGGAGACTTCAGGGTCTTGCTGGAATTGATGGTGGTGATGACCAGAAGGTTCTCCAGGACAGTGAGCACATGAAAGAGGAAGAATATCACAAAGCATGCATGCTGCATCTCTTTGCTCTGAAAAAGGCCAAATAAAATAAACTCAGTCACGTCGCTCCTGACACCCATGGATTATCTGCCCCGAGACCAACAAAGTGGCTGGCTGGCTCTGCAAAGACATAAATTATGTGATATAAGAAAGCTTTCTGAGATACCACCAAGATTATGGAGTAAGAAAGACACTAGCCTTCATCCTCATGACCAAATATATACATAATATATATATTATTTATATATAATATATATTACTTATATACTATATAATTATATATATTTTATATGTTATATATTATATATATTATTTATAATTTATGATATATATTATATTTATTTATATATTTATATATTATATTATATATATTTATTTATAATATATATGTTATATATATTTATTTATATTATTTATATAGTATACATACAACCACCCACAAACCAAAATAGCTCTGAGAGGGCTCAAGGGCCCATTAAAGAATCTACAGTAATACAGAGGAGCAAGAACATGGAGAATAACCACACACGGAGGATTGCTGGTGATATCTGCATACTTGAGATGCCAGGAGATGATTAGGAACAAAGAGGAAAGGTTGAGGCAATTAGATCAGCCATGTGGTGGTAACCACCATGATCCCTGCTTTGCAGAGAACACTGGCATTTATGCCACTGAGATAACCAAAAGCCATTTCCACCAGGAAATCTTAGAAAGGGAGACACAACCATACTCTATCCACCTGCAAGAAGCAGATGCTATTGAGCTGCTTTGGAAAAGGAGCCGCCACCTCCCTAACACCATACAAATCCCAAATTGCAGCTTCTCCTTGAGGGCTTACACTCAGACCCAGGGTCTGTGACTGCCCTGCCCCCACCCATGTATCATGCACTGGGCCATCCATAGAGCAAGCTAGTTCACATGCCGGGCCCTGGAGCCAAGTTCTGTCTGAGCATGCCCACACTTTGGGCACCAGTTCATCCTCCACAGAGAGTTAGTCCCCACCCCAACTTATAGCCATTATAACTCTGCATATATCTATGCTCCCATTCTTGACTCCCTGGCTGCTTCAAAGCATTCACACCTCTAGCACTGTAACCTATGTGGTGGCAGGAGGGCCTTCATCCTAAGCACCAGTGTCATTATCATTCTAGATCCCAGAATCATAGTTCCTTCATATTTGCCCATGCTCCAGGCATCAGTTACATGGCTGCACAATAGGTGCCACCCATAATACACTTGTGCCACCAACACCGAGAGGAAGCACACAAGACAGACCCATGTTAAATAGGATTCCCTAAGCCACAACTTCCCCAGTAGGAGAATAAATTGAGAAGAGCCTAGGTGCCACCACCAGCAATAAACCCAACAACCCTTGCTGCCACTACAAACATCCACAGCATTGGCCACTGAGGATCCCTGAAATCTGTGTCACCACTGACTTCAGCTAACAGGGCCACACAAACACTATACATCTGCATCCCACTGGTGCCAAAACCTATCCATCCCACCCAACCAATCCATCCCATTTAATCCTTGTGGCAGTCTGGGCCACAAGGATTACAAACCACCATCATGCCCCATAAGAGAAAATCTTTCCACACTGAAATTAGCCAATGAAATTTGCAAGAGAAAGAGATAGAGGTAGAAGGTTTATTCAAAAGGATAATAACAGAGAAGTTCTCAAACCTAGAGAAAGATATAAATATCCAAATACAAGAAGGTCATAGAACATCTAGCAGATTTAACTTAAAAGAGACTACCTCAGGCATTTAAAATCAAACTCCCAAAGGTCAAGGATAAAGAAAGAACCCTAACAGCAACAAGACGAAAAAAAAAAAAAACCATAATAGAACATACAATGGAGTACCAATACATCTGGCAGCAGACTTTTTAGTAGAAAACTTACAGGCCAGGAGAGAGTAGTGTGACATAAGTGCTGAAGAAAAAAAAAAAAAAAAAACCTCTTGCCTTAGAATAGTATTACTGGTGAAAATATCATTCAAATATGAAGGAGAAATAAAGTGTGTCCCAAATAAAAGTTGAGGGATTTCATTAAGACTAGACTTGTCCTACAAAAAAATGCTAAAGGGAGTACTTCAATCAGAAAGAAAAGGACATTAATGAGTAATAAGAAATCATCTGAAGGGAAAGATAGCAAATAGGAGACAGGAATAACATGTAGCTCTCACATAGACAAATCAGAGCAGCATGTGAAGATTCATATCATGACCTTTTGCTCCAACAACCACTGCAGGAATATACCAGGAAAGCCCAAAGAATTCACAGATCATTTGAAACAAGCGGCACACCACTGCAAATTTCACAACACAGGCAAAAAACTGTGAGTTCTCAAAGTGTGAGAGGGAGAAAACTACCTCTGAACACACATCGCCACTGGGAAATCTGAAAATCCAGATCACAGGAGTAGGATTTAACCTTAGCTAGATAGGAAATGAGTTTATGGAGTCAAAAAAAAATAGTAGCAGCAGGAAGTGCTTTGGATGCACTCCCAGCCTCCAGGAGCCCTGAGAAGCCATCCTTGACTATATCTCTCAGGGCCCTTGGGGAAAGCAGCCAGTGAAATTGGGGAGAGTTTGTGGGGCAAAGAAAATTCCCAACTGAAATTGGTAGTGATTTTGTCTGGGCACAAATTTTCTTGAGCAGGATCTATAGGACAAGTGGGAGCTGCTGTGGATACAAGTAAGCAAGCACAGGAGCACAGGGGCTGCCACCTACAGAAAGGGCAGATGGGGAGGAATGAGGTCAGAAAGCTTGCTTTCTCAGTGGAGTAGCTCATGGCCTGGGGCAAGGTCTGATTGGAGGGGACGCTGCAGGAACAAGACCAGCCTTATCAATTACATGGGAGCTGGGTAATTGATAGCTCATCCTGGGAATGCAAGGCTGGTTCAAAATACGCAAGTCTATAAACATAATCCACCACATAAATAGAACCAAAGAAAAAAACCACATGATCATCTCAATAGATGCACAGAAGGCCTTTGACAAAATTCAAAAGCTCTTTATGCTAAAAGCTCTCAATAAACTTGGTATGGATGGAATGCATCTCAAAATAATAAAAGCTATTTACAACAAACCCACAGCCAATATCATACTGAACAGGCAAAAACTGGAAGCATTACCTTTGAAATCTGTCACTAGACAAGGATGCCCTCTCTCATCACTCCTATTCAATATAATATTGAAAGTTCTAGCCAGAGCAATCAGGCAAGAAAGAGAAATAAAGGGTATTCAATTAGGAAAGGAAGAAGTCAAATTGTCTCTATTTGCAGATGACATGATTGCATATTTAGAAGACCTGATCATCTCCTTAAACTGATAAGCAACTTCAGCAAAGTCTCAGGATAAAAAAATCAATGTGCAGAAATCACAAGATTCCTATACACCAATGACAGACTAAAAGAGAACCAAATCAAGAGCGAACTCCCATTCACAATTGCTAAAAAGAGAATAAAATACCTAGGAATACAACTAACAAAGGATGTAAAGGACCTCTTCAAGGAGAACTACGAATCACTGCCCAAGGAAATAAGAGAGAACACAAACAGATGGAAAAACATTTCATGCTCATGGTTAGCAAGAATAAATATCATGAAAATGACTATACTGCCCAAAGTAATTTACAGATTCAATGCTATTCCCATCAAGCTACCTATGACCCTCTTCACAGAACTGGAAAAAACCACCTTAAACTTCAAATGGAACCAAAACAGAGCCTGCATCACCAAGACAATCCTAAGCAAAAAGAGCAAAGCTGGAGGCATCACGCTACCCGACTTCAAACTATGCTACAAGACTACAGTAATCAAAACAGCATGGTACTGGTACCAAAACAGAGATGTAGACCAATGGAACAGAACAGATGCCTCGGAGGCAATGCCACACATCTAAAACTATCTGATCTTTGACAAACCTGACAAAAACAAGCAATGGGGAAAGGATTCCCTGTTTAATAAATGGTGTTGGGATAACTAGCTAGCAATGTGCAGAAAACAGAAACTGGACCCCTTCCTGACACCTTACGCTAAAATTAACCCCAGATGGATTAAAGGCTTAAACATAAGGCCTAACACCATAAAACCCTAGAAGAAAACCTGGGCAAAACCATTCAGGACATAGGCATAGGCAAGGACTTCATGACTAAAACACCAAAAGCATTGGCAACAAAAGCCAAAATAGACAAATGGGATCTAATTAAACTCCAGAGCTTCTGTACAGCAAAAGAAACAATCATTAGAGTGAACCAGCAACCAAGAGAATGGGAAAAAATTTTTGCAATCTACTCATCTGACAAGGGCTAATATCCAGCATCTACAAAGAACTAAAACAGATTTAAAAAAAAAAAACCATTCAAAAGTGGGTAAAGGACATGAACAGACACTTTCAAAAGAAGACATATATGAGACCGACAAACATGAAAAAATGCTCGTTATCATAGAAATGCAAATCAAAACCACATTGAGATACCATCTCACACCAGTTAGAATGGCAATCATTAAAAAATCTGGAGACAACAGATGCTGGAGAGGATGTGGAGAAATAGGAACACTTTTACACTGTTGGTGGGAGTGTAAATTAGTTCAACCATTGTGGAAGACAGTATGGTGATTCCTCAAGGACCTAGAAATAGAAATTCCATTTGACCCAGCAATCCCATTACTGGGTATATAGCCAAAGGATTATACATCGTTCTACTATAAGGACACATGCACACAAATGTTCATTGCAGCACTGTTTACAATAGCAAAGACCTGGAACCAACCCAAATGCTCATCGACGATAGACAGGACAAGGAAAATGTGGCACATATACACCATGGAATACTATGCAGCCATAAAAAACGATGAGTTTGTGTCCTTTGCAGGGACATGGATGAATCTGGAAACCATCATTCTCATCAAACTGACACAAAAACAGAAAATCAAACACCACATATTCTCACTCATAGACGGGTGTTGAACAATGAGAACACATGGACACAGGGAGGGGAGCATCAACACTGGAGTCTGTTGGGGGGGATTAGGGGAGGGACAGTGGGGAGTAGGGAGGTTGGGGAGGGATAACATGGGGAGAAATGCCAGATATAGGTGACGGGGGGGATGGAGGCAGCAAACCACATTGCCATGTATGTACCTATGCAACAATTCTGCATGATCTGCACATGTACAACAGAATCTAAAGTACAATAAAATATATATATACACCTTAAAAAAAGAACCAAACACCATTTTTATTTGACAATGCCTTCTGTATAATTTTTATACCAAATAAATCAAAATATGTCATTTTTGGACTTTAGGGAACCTAGCGTCTTAAAAGATTAGGTTAGAAAAAGACATAATTTATAATTTGATTTTGGAAAGTTTTGTCAAATATAAAATGTTTAAAACACTTGATATTACAAAATAAAATTACAGGTCATTGTAAAGTCATTTACATTGGCCCTAACAATCTTACATGCCCACCTCTTCAATGACAATCCCTGGGCTTTGAGGAGTTGAGTAGCTTTAATTTCTTGCCCTTTGTCTCAGGAATGCAGTTTATTATGATTGGCAACTTCTACAGGGCCTGAAGATGAGACTTTAGTTGCTGTCGGTATGTAACATTTAGTAGAACATGGTTTCCTTTTCAGATCCAGGAGTTAAAGCCTTGTCACTCAATGTTATAAGGACTTTAAAAGCACATGCAGGAAGATATACTGATGTCAGTAACCTTAATTTTAAAAAAAAATTTTTTTTGTTTCAGTTTCTTTTCCAAAGCAAACCAAAACTTAATGATAATATGACAACTTCATTATATAAAAGGTTTTGGGGTTTTAATATATAAATTCTCTTCTTGTGACTTACACCAACTGCTCATGACATGCTCAGACTTTCTGGTTTGCCTCCAACATCCCTCCTTTTTAAGCAACCAGTTATTTTATTTTAGGACTACATTTATCATACAAGATTCTTTCTTATATAAAATCATTTCTCTTTAAGCTTTTTTACCTCAAAAATAAAACCTCTTTATTTTTATAACTTTCTTTACATCTTTAATTTCCTGATTCCTTTTACCTTGTTTTATGCATAATCCTTAAATAAGCTTTAATTAGACAAAACTTGTTCATCTTTAAAAAAACAAACACACACTTTTTTTAGCAAGAATATTTGCCTACAATATAAATTATTGTAAAATACCCAAACTTTATATTCTAAATTATGACCAGTTTGTCTACAAGAAAAACTGGTCATAATTTAGAATATAAAGTTTGGGCATTTTTTATTGCATTCATGTAATTAACTGTTTGTTCAGATTATTTATGAAAATTGTGATTTCCATGATTTAAAGCTATGAAACCACCACTGCAAAATTAAAACTGAGACAGTGAAAAAAAATTTTGTCTTAACATACTCTGTCTTGCTCTTAACCTCCAAACTGTCCTTGTTCATTCCTGGGCATAGGCCAAACTAACTTTGGGAGAAACTTAGTTTATATTTTAGCTTTGAAGCAAAGATGATGATAACAGTCCTTTCCCAAAGCAAACCTTCTTACTGTCTGTGGACTAGACTGCCTAAAGCCACAGGATTAGAAGTTATGGTAATCTCACTAAATTCAAGATGCAGGTATTTTCATTAAACCCATATCAATGTCTTATTTATTAAAAATTACATAAGAAAAGATCACTCTGTTTTGTGCTGGGTTTATAGTTTTGAAACCCCTATGCCAAATTTTGACCCCTTATGGTGTTTGGCAGGAAGCATGATTGAAACTGCTTGATTAATAGATGCAAACATAAAGTGTATGCTGGCAATCTTAAGACATTTCCAATATTACTTTACCAATAATTTTAAAGCTAGCTTATTTATTAAAGATTTTACTTAAGTTATATAAACTTGAAACAGCATTTGTTTAGTCTTTTTTAGATCTGATTTAAGCACTTTTATTTTTCCTTAAGCAATTAATTAGAGCTCTTTTATATACCTTTAATAGTAAAATATTGTGTACATGACACATAAATACATATAAAGACATATTAGGCATGCTAACATAAGTACCTTTTATGGCCTTATAAAGACCCCCTTTTTTTCCCATCTTAGACTTTCAAATTTATGATACCCTGTTTTACAATCCTACGCAGTTATCAGCTATATAGCCTTAAATTTGTACATTCAACAAAACAACTCAGGTGAAAATTAAATAGCAAAATTTACATAATTAGAGGAATTAACCAAGAAAAGAAGAGAAAAATACAAATTAGCTCAATTAGAAAAGAAACAGGAGATATCACAACTGATACAACAAAAATACTAAAAATCATTTAAGGCTACTATGCACACCTTTATGCACACAAACTAGAAAACCTAGAAGAGATGGATAAATTCCTGGAAATATATAACCCTCCCAGATTAAATTTGAAGGAAATAGAAACTCCGAACAGACCAATAACAAGCAGCAAGATTAAAACAGTAATAAAACAAAAGCCAACAAAAAAAGCCCAGGACCAGATGGATTCAGAGCTGAATTCTATCAGACATTTAAAGAACAATTGGTACCAATTTTAATACTATTCCAAAAGATAGAGAAAAAGGGAATCCTCCCTTTTTCACACTATGAAGCCAATATCAACCTAATTCCAAAATTAGGAAAGGACATAACAACAAAAAAAATATATATAGACCAATATCCCTGATAAACATGGATGCAAAAATTCTCAACAAAATACTAGCTTACCAAATTCAACAGCATATCAAAAAGATAATATACCATGATCAAGTGAGTTTCATATCCAGTATGCATGGATGATTTAACATGCACAAGTCAGTAAACATGATATATCACATAAGCAAAATTAAACACAGAATCATATTATCATCTCAACAGATGCAGAAAAAGTGTTTGACAAAACCTGGCATCCCATTATGATTAAAAATCTCAGCAAAATTAGCATAGAAGGGATATGCCTCAAGATAATAAAAGCCATCTCTAACAAACCCACAGCCCACATTATACATATAATGCAGAAAAGTTGAAAGCATTCCCCTGAGAATTGGAACAAAGCAAAGATGCCCACTTACACCACTTTTATTCAATATAGTACTGGAAATCCTAGCCACAGCAGTCAGGGTAGAGAAAGAAATAAAGGGTATCCAAATTAGTAAAGAGGAAGTCAAACTGTTGCTGTTCACTAATAATATGATTGTATACTTAAAAAAAAAAAAAAAAAAAAACCCTAAAGATGAGAACCACTCCAGCATAAAAAATAGTAAAAAAAAAAAAAAAACCTAAAGATTCATCTAAAAACTCCTAGATTTGATAAATGAATTCAATAAAGTTTCAGCATACAAAATCAATGTACACAAATCAGTAGCACTGCTATACACCTACAACGACCAAGCTGAGAAACAAATCAAGAATTCAATCTTTTTTTACAATAGCTACAAAACATAAAATAAAATACTTAAGAATATACCTTACCAGCAATCCCATTACTGGGTATATATCCAAAGGATTACAAATCGTTCTACTATAAGGACACGTGCACACGAATGTTCATTGCAGCACTGTTTACAATAGCAAAAACCTAGAACCAACCCAAATGCCCATCGACGATAGACTGGATAGGGAAAATGTGGCACATATACACCATGGAATATTATGCAGCCATCAAAAACGATGAGTTAGGGTCCTTTGTAGGGACATGGATGAACCTGGAAACCATCATTCTCAGCAAACTGACAGGAGAGCAGAAGAGCAAACACCGCATGTTCTCACTCATAGGCGGGTGTTGAACAATGAGAACACATGGACACAGGGAGGGGAGCACTACACACTGGGGTCAGTTGGGGGGGAAATAGGGGAGGGACGGTGGGGGGTGGGAAGCTGGGGAGAGATAGCAAGGGGAGAGATGCCAGATGTAGGTGATGGGGAGGAAGGCAGCAAATCACACTGCCATGTGTGTTCCTATGCAACAATTTTTCATGTTCTTCACATGTACCCCAAAACCAAAAATGCAATAAAATAAATAAATGGGAAAAAAAAAAAGAATATACCTTACCAAGGACATGAAAGACCTCTACAAGTAAAACTACAAGACTCTGCTGAAAGAAATAAATGACACAAACACATGGAAACATATTCCTTCCTTATGGATGGGTAGAATTAATATAATGAAAATGACCACACTGCCAAAAGCAATCTACAGATTCAATGCCATTACTATCAAAGTATTCATTATCATTTTTCACAGAACTAGAAAAAACAATTCTAAAATTCATATGGAACTTAAAAAGACCCCGCATAGCCAAAGCAAGACTAAGCAAAAAGAACATATCTGAAGGCATCATATTACCTGAATTCAAACTATACTATAAGGCTATATAGTTACCAAAACAGCATGGTACTGGTTTAAAAATAGGCATGCAAACCAATGGAATAGAATAGAGAACCAAGAAATAAAGCCAAATACTTGCCACCAACTGATCTTCACAAAGCAAACAAAATCATAAAGTGGGAAAAGTGTACCCTATTCAACAAATGGTGCTGGGATTACTGGCAAGCCACATGTAAAAGAATGTCTGGCTCCTCAACTGTCACCTTACACAAAAATCAAGTCAACATGGATCAAAGACTTAAATCTAATACCTAAAACCATAAAAAAATTCTAGAAGATAACATCAGTAAAACTCTTCTACATGTAGGCTTAGGCCAAGAGTTTATGGCCAAGAACCCAAAAGCAAATGCAACAAAAACAAAAACAAGTAGATGGGACTTAATACAACTAAAAAGCTTCTACACAGCAAAAGAAATAATCCACAGAGTAAACATACAACCCACAGAATGGGAGAAAATATTTGCAAACTTTGCGTCTGACAAAGGACTAACATCCAGAATCTATGAGAAATGCAAATCTGCAAGAAAAAACAAATAATTTGATCGAAAAGTGGGCTAAGGACATTCTCAAATGAAGATATACAAATGGCCAACAAACATAACAAAATGCTCAACATCATAATTATCAAGGAAAGGCAAATCAAAATTACAATGCAATACCACTTTATTCCTGAAAGAATGGCCTTAATCAAAAAATTTTTTTAAATAGATGTTAGCATGGATGTGGTGAAAAGGGAACAATTTTACACTGCTGGTGGTAATGTAAACTGGTACAACCACTAAAGAAAACAATATGGAGATTCCCTAAAGAACTAAAAGTAGAACTACCATTGACACAGCAATCCTGCTACTGGGTGTCTACTCAGAGAAAGTCATTAAATTAAAAAGACACTTGCACATGCACGTGTATAGCAGCACAACTCACAACTGCAAAAATATGGATCCAGCCCAAATGCCTATCAATCAATGAGTGGATTTAAAAAAAAATGTGGCATATATACACCATGGAATATTACTCCGCCATAAAAAGGAATTATAATGGCATTTGCAGCAGCCTGGTTGAAGTTGGAGACCATTATTCTAAGTGCAGTAAATCAGGAATGAAAAACCAAATGTTGTATGTTCTCACTTATAAGTGGGAGCTCAGTTACGAAGACACAAAGGGATAAAAATAATAAAATGGATGTTGGGGATTAAGGGGTAAGAGGGTAGGGGTGAGGGATAAAACAACCCACACATTGGATACAGCGATGTACCCAACTGGGTGATGGATGCACCAAAATTTCAATAATTACCACTAAAAGAATTTATCCATATAACAAAAAACCACATGTTCCCCAAAAACTATTGAAATAAATTAATTAATTTTAAAAAATAAATCATCTGAAGGTTAAAAACTCATTGGTAATAGTAAGTACACAAAATATTCTATTAAATAGCACTATGACTGAAGTGTGTAAACGACTCTTAATTAAGTAGGAAGACTAAAACATGAACCAATCAAAAATAAGAACCACAACTTTCAAGACATAGTTGGTAAAGAAGATATAAATAAAAATGACAAAAAGTTAAAAAGCAGGAGAGACAGTTAATGTTTAGAGTTTTTGTTAGTATTCTTTTTGCTTGTTTGTTTGATTGTTCAGGCAAGCAGTGGTAAGTTGTTATCAGCTTAAAATAATGGGTTATAAGATAGCATTTTCAGCCTCATAATAACCTCAAATCTAAAAACATACAAGATATACACACAAAATCAATAGCAAAAAACTAAATTATGCTACCAGAAAATATTACCTTCACTGAAAGGAAGACAGGAAAAAAGGAAGCAAAAACCACCAAAACACACACACACACACACAAACACACACACATACACACACACACAGAAAACAAATAACAAAATGGCAAGAGTAAGTCCTTATCAATAATGACATTGAATGTAAGGAGACTAAAACCTCCAATCGAAAAACATAGAGTAGCTGAATCAACAAAGAGCAAGATCCAATAAACTACTGCCTACAAGAAACACACTTCACCTATAAAGAAACACATAGACTGAAAATGAACGAATGGAAAAAGATATTCCATGCCAATAGAAACCAAAAATAGAGCAGGAGTAGCTATATTTATATAAAATAGATTTCAAGACAAAACTATAAGAAGAGACAAAGGCGTTTATTTTATAATGATAAAAAGCCAATTCAGAAAAGAATATAATGATTGTTAATATATATGCACCCAGCACTGGAGCAGCCATATATATAAAGCATATAGTATTAGAGCTAAAAAGAGAGACCAATCCCACACAGTAATAGCTAGAGAAATCAATAACCCTACTTTCAGCATTGGACAGATTTTCCAGACAGAAAAATCAACACAAAAAATTGGACTTAACCTATGCCATAAACCTAACAGATGTTTACAGAACGTTTAATTCAGTGGCTGTTGAATAAACATTTTTTTCCTCAGTATGAGGATCATTCTCAAGGATATGTTAGGTTGCAAAACAAATCTGAAAACATCCAAAAAAATTGAAATAATATTCAGCACTTTCTCTGAACACAGTGGACTAAAACTAGAAATCAATAATAAGAGGAATGTTGGAAACTGCACAAACACATGGAAATTAAACATATGCTTCTGAATGACCAGTGGGTCAATAAATAAAATAAGAGTAAAATTGAGAAATTTCTTGAAACAAACAATAATGGAAACAGGACATACCAAAACCCATGGGATATAGCAAAAGCAGTACTCAGAGGGAAGTTTATAGCTATAAGTACCTACATCAAAAAAGAAGAAAATTTTCAAACAAACAACTTAACAAAGCATCTTAAAGAATTAGAAAATCAAGAGCAAACAAACTCAAAATTAGTAGAAGACAGATAATAATCAGAGCAAGTTAAATGTAACTGAAATGAAGAAAATAATACAAAATAGAAATGAAAACAAAAAGTTGGTTTTTTGAAAAAATAAACAATTGACAAACATTTAGCTAGAATAACTAAGAAAAAAAAAAGAGTGAAGACCTGAATAAATAAAATCAGAGATTAAAAAGGAGACATTACAACTGATACTGCAAAAATTAAAAGGCTCATTAGTGGCTATCAAGAGCAACTACATGCAAACAAATTAGAAATTTTCACAGAAATGGATAAATTCCTAGACACATGCAATCTACCAAGATTGATCCATGGAGAAATCAAAAACCTAAACTGACCAATAACAAATAACAGGATCGAAGCCATAATTTTAAAATCTCTCAGCAAAGAAAAGCCTAGGACCCCACGGCTTCAATGCTGAATTCTACCAAGCATTTTACTCATTTCCCACTTAGAAAATAAACGTTCAGCTCATTGCCAGCATAGTATTCTCAGAGCAACTGGGAAATGGGTTAAAGAAAAACTAATACCAATCCTATTCAAACTATTCCGAAAAATAGAGGAGTGGGATTACTTCTAAATTCACTCTACAAGGCCAGTATTACCCTGATACCAAAACCAGAAAAAGATACATTATTTAAAAAAAAAAAAAAACTACCAGCTAATATCACTATGAATATTGATGCAAATATCCTCAACAAAATAGCAAACTGAATTCAACAATATATTTAAAAGATCATTCATCATGATCAAGTGGGATTTATCCCAGGGATGCAAGTTTGGGTCAACATACACATATCAATCATTGTGATACATCATATCAACAAGATGAAGGATACCATTTGATCATTTCAGCTGATGCTGAAAAAGCATTTGATAAACCTCAACATCTCTTCATCATAAAAGCGTTAAAAAAACTGGGTATGGAGGGAACATACTTCAATATAACAAAAGCCATGTGTGACAGACTCATGTCTAATATTGTACTGATTGAAAAAAAACTGAAAGCCTTTCATCTAAGATCTGTAATACAACAAGGATGCCCACTTTCACCACAGTCATTCAACACAGTACTGGAAGTCCTAGCTGGAGCAATCAGACTAAAGAAATAAAAGGCATCCAAATTGGAAAGGAAAGAGTCAAATTATCTTTGTTTGCAGATGATACGATCTTGTATTTGGAAAAAACTGAAGACATCACCAAAAAACTATTAGAAGTGATAAATGAATTCAATAAAGCAGCAGGATATCATATCAACTTACAAAAATCAACATGCCAACAGCAAACAGTCTGAAAAAGAAATCAAGAAAGTAATCCCATTTACAATAGCTACAAATAAAATTAAATACTTAGAAATTAACATCACCAAAGAAGTGAAAGATCTCTACAATTAAAACTATAAAACATTGATGCAAGAAACTGAAGAGAATACAGAAAACATAGAAATATAGTCCATGTTCATAAATTGGAAGAATCAATATTGTTAAAATCTTTATACTACCCAAGACAATCTACAGATTCAATACAATCTCTATCAAAATACCAAAGACATTCTTCACATAAATAGAAAAAACAACCCTAAAATTTATATGGAATTGCAAAAGACCCAGAATAGCCAAAGCTATCCTAGGCGAAAAGAACAAAAGTGGAGGAATTGCATTACCTCACTTCGCATTATACTACAGAGCTTTAGTAACCAAAATGGCATGGTACTGGCATAAAAACCAACACATAGACCAGTGAATCAGCATAGAGAACCAGGAAATAAACCCGTACGTCTACAGTGAACTCATTTTTGACAATGGCCCAAGAACATCCATTGGGGAAAAAGACAATCTCTTCAATAAATGGTGCTTAGAGAACTGTATATGCATGTGCAGAAGAATAAAACAGACTCCTATCTCTCACTATATACGAAAATCAAATCAAAGGAGATCAAAGACCTAAACTTAAGACTTCAAACTATAAAACTACTACAAGAAATATTGGGAAAACTCTCCAGGACATTGGACTGGGCAAAAATTTCTTGAGTAATACCCCATAAGCACAGGCAACCAAAGAAAAACATGAACAAATAAAGTCACATCAAGTTAAAAAGCTTCTGCACAGTGAAGGATACAATCGACAAAGTTAAGAGACAACCCACATAATGCAAGCAAATATTTGCAAACTCTCTGACAAAGGATTGATAACCAAAATGTATAAGTAGCTCAAACAACTCTGTAGGAAAAGATTCAATAATCTGATTTTAAATGGGCAAAAGACACTTCTCAAAAACAGACATGCACATGGCAAGCAGACATAGGAAAAGGTGCTCAACATTATGATCATCAGAGAAATGCATATCAAAACTACAATGAGATATTATCTCACCCCAGTTTAAATGGCTTATATCCAAAAGACGGGCAATAGGAAATGGTGGCAAGGCCATGGAGAAAAGGGAGCTCTTGCATACTGTTGGTGGGAATGTAAATTAGTACAACTACTATGAAAAACTGTTTCAAGGCTTTAAAAAAAAAAACTAACTAAAAATAGAGCTACCATGTGACCCATCAATCCTACTTTTAGATATATACTCAAAAGAAAGGAACTTAGCATGTCAAATAGATAGCTATGCTCCCATGTTTATTGCAACTCTATTTATAATGGCCCCCATTTGGAAACAACCTAAGTGTCCACCAACAGATAAATGGTTAAAGGCAATGTGGTAGACACACACCATGAAGCACTATCCAGCCATAAAAAAATTCGATCCTGTCATTTGCAACAACATGGATGGAACTGAAGAACATATATTAAGTGAAATAGGCCAGGCGCAGAAAGTTAAACTTCACATATTTTCACTTACATGTGGGAGCGAAAAGTTAAAACAATCGAACTGATCGAGATTCAGTGAAAGTAGAGAGTAGAGTGATGGTTTTCAGAGGCTAGAAGGGTAGTGGAGATTGGCAAGGAAGCTGTCAACTATGTAAAGCTACTTACTTACTTAAATACTGCATGATCCCACTTATAGGTGGAATCTAAAAAAATCAAACTTATGACAGAGAGTTTTGCTTTCTAGTTATTCTTAAATTCATCAAATACTAATTCATGGTGAATGAGTGCCAAAAAAAAAAAAAAATCAAATAAACAAGGCCTAGTATTTGCTAGCACAACGGGATGACTCTAGCCAAAAATAATTTAACTGTATATTTTAAAATAACTAAAAGAATATAAATGAACTGTTTGTAACACAAAGAATAAATGCCTAAGGTGATGGGTGCCCCATTTACCCTGATGCAATTATTACGCATTGCATGCCTGCATCAAAATATCTCATGTAACCCATAAATATATACACTTACTATGTACCCACAAAATTTAAAATAAGTAATTAATTTTAAAAAAAAGAACTGCCATGTGATTCAGTAATTCCGCTATTGGATGTATATGCAAAAGACAGGAAATCAGCATGTCAAACAGGTATCTGCACTTCCATATCCATTGCAGCATTTTTCACAATAGCCAAGATACAGATGCAAACTAAATGTCCATCAATGAATGAAAGGATAAAGGAAATGTGGTATATATGGTATAAATACACAATAAAATATCATTCCACCTTTCTAAAAAAGGAAATCCTGTCATTCACAACAACATGGATGAATCTGGAGAGTACTGTGTTAAGCCAAGCACAGAAAGGCAAATGCTGCATGATCGCACTTATATGTGGAATCTAAAAAAATCAAACTTATGGAAACAGAGAATAAAATGTTGGTTACCAGAATCTGTCTGAGTTACAAATGCTGAATCAAGTATACACATAGTTTTATATTCAGCCTTTTTCCCTTAACACTTTAAGCATTCCCACAAGATGATATTCTTCAAAAGATATTTTTAACGGTGCGTTATTAAAAAGTCCCACAATTTATTTAACAATTTCTCTATATATGAGTTTTAATTGCTCCCAATTTCATACTACAGTAAACGCCCTTGCTCCGTGGCTCTCTGGACAGTTTTCCCTAGGATTCATTCCTTAAATTGGGAAGGTTGAGGGGAAGGCATGAACTTTATTTAGGATCCACATAGAATCTCAATACGATGTAACGACAATGTCATTTGCCATTCTAAGAATTAAGGAAGACACTAATAAAACAATGATCATTAGCCCTCAACCCAGGCTACCCTTCTCAGGCCTAAAGGTCTTCAGCACCTTCAACCTCTCCTTCAAGGACTCATTTCTATCCATTTCCTTTTCTCTCATACTTTCCCAAATCCTCACTTTATCCTTAAGCCATAAACATCCCCTTGAAGCTTATAGTCTGTGAATACCTGAACAAGACTGAGCGTAGCATAAAAAAAGATTTCCCACTTCTTATACCTGAGGCTGCCACCATCTTGGTGGAGCTGGAGTGGGTTGGGCACTGTTCATGAGCTTCACCCACTAACCTAGTTCACACTTTTCACAATTCTTTAATTAAAAACACCTTCGCTATATAGATGAAAAGGAAACTCAAAAATTTAGCTTTAAATGGCTTGCTCTAGGTGAGACAAAGCAAGTACCATATAAAGGAATTGAAAGCAAGTCTGCCTGATTCCAAACCAGTGCTCATTTGCTACACCCTTCTACTGTCCCCAGTTTCACACCACTGAAAAACTTTAGAGACATGAACACCAGACTTGATTTTACGCAAAGGAGGCAGCATCGACAAAAAGATGAAGATTAGACTAAGTGCTGGGATTCTAAGCTGGAAAAATAGAAATATGTCCCTAAAAATCGATTTTACTGATATTGATGACTTTAATGATGAATTAGTATTTGATGAATTTAAGAACAACTAGAAAGCAAGGAAGTTGCTTTCATCTTTACTAATTCCCTTCACTACTTTTCCTGGGAACTGGTGGGGGATTGGGATTCACATTACACAGAATTTGTCCTCTCACCAGTTTTCAAATACATAGTCTTGAAATACAAAGAAATTTGTAATGCAATTTAGACACACTTCTACCTTAAAACATTAAAATGTAATAATTTTTCTAAATGCCTTCTAAGCTTCAGGTATTTAAAGTACTCATTTACATGTAAAAGCACCTGGGCTGGGTGGGTCTGGGCTTTGGGGAAAGTGTTCAGAGACTACACCTCAGTGAAAATACACTCTCAGATTACTCTAATTTCCAAAAAGTTAATGTGGCACCAGGGACCCCATGCCAGGGCAGCCCATTCCCTGGTCTGAAAATTCTGACCCTTCTACTTTGATTACACATGCAGTCCTGTGCCTTCAGCAGCCTCCAGCCATGGTTCCGGCATCCATCTGGCAAGCATCTAAAGAGTAAATACATGTGAAAGCACTTTCTGAGCTCTAACCTGGCCGCAAGTAGAGACCAGGAACCACAGCAGTGTAACATGTGCTTGTACCTACGGAGCATTTGCTGTGTGCCAGGACTTGTGCAGAGCACTTCAAATGCCCCATCTCACTTAATCCACTCACCACCATTTTGAGGAAGCTACTAGGACTGTTTCTACTTTTCAGATGAGGAACAGGAGGATTCAAATGACTGAATGACTGGGTCAGGTTCACACAGGGGTAAAGGTTAGAGCAGGAAATGCAACCCGGCTTCTGGGGCATTAATGCTGTCCTCTGAGTTAGCATACGATACTCCTAACCAAGGAAGTGAGACCACCTGATCACCCAAAGAGACCATGTCCTCAGCAACTAATGAGTAATGGTTACGAAAATCGTTAAGGAGAAGAATTTCAGTGATACCATGGGAATCTGAAGAAAAAAGAAATCAACTCAGATATAAAACTCCCATTTGGGCGGGGGGTGGGGAGTTGGGGAGAGATAGCATGGGGAGAAATGCCAGATATAGGTGAAGGGGAGGAAGGCAGCAAATCATGCTGCCATGTGTGTACCTATGCAACAATCTTTCATGTTCTTCACATGTACCCCAAACCCTAAAACGCAAAAAAAAAAAAAAAACCTCTCACTTGATGCATTTGAAAGCAGGATCCTGAGAAACACTCAGATACTGTGCAAGAGGACTTCCATGTGGGCATTGAGAACAGAACAGAGAGAGAGCAAAGCAAGTGAAGACATCTGTTTTCTATAAGGTTCCCTAGTCAGTTCAGATTTATTCTAAACAGAGTCTCTAAAAGACAAAGCCTACATGAGAACTGACCTTAGTGAGCTCCACCCTTCTCCAGTGAGCAGCCAAAGTCAAGAAGACTGACCAGAGAACTAGAGAGTTGCAGTGAACTTTTAAGCACAGAGGGTTCAAGGAAGCGCATGTGGTATCATCCCAGCCAAAACCCTCACTAAACTTAATGCCACTGCTTTGGGAGTTATAGCACATCCGTTTTTAGTAAAAGTACCTTGAGGCTTGCTAATGAGACCCCAGGGGCATTGCATTCCAATTAGAGGAGTGGGCCATGGAGACACGATACCCCTTTGTCACGTTAACTTAACTAACTTTGGAAGCTATGAAAAACTAACTTTGGAAGCTATGAAAGCCACTGTTTTTCTTTTCGCTATAGACACCTGTATTCAGTCATCACAAACTAATTCATTCTGCAGGTAGTTATTAAGCAACTATAATACATAGGGCGTGGTTTTGTGCTATGTATTTGTGACACGGTAATTGCCCCATAAACTGCATCCCTCGACCATACCTCGACTTTCTGTTGAAACTGCTCTCTGTAACCCTAATGTGACAGGCAAGTGGTCCAAACCAACGCCATTTTGGCCCCTGCACCATTTTAAGAAAAACTAAACTTTGTCATAAGTAACTAAAGTCTGTAATTTTCCACCCTACCCAGACAATGTGTAAACTAACACTTATCTTGACTTCTGTGAACCACTTAAGTAACAACCGGAATGTCCGAAGTCCCCTGGCCCTCGGAACGTGCAAAGTCCCTCGCCCTCACCTCTGCCCAGGAGGTGGTTTACAGGCATAAAAGGTCTTGACACCCTCCTTGCGGGGCCACAGGTTAGAGACACGTGAGTCCTCCGTGGCCGCCAGCAATAAAGACCCCGTAATTTGGTCTAGTCTTCATCTCAATGGTGATTTCGTGCTCGCTCAGTTACAACAATTTGAGGAAATAAGCCAGTACTAAACATGAAGTTTTAGTCTGGTTTTCTTGTGAGTAGCCCGGACAAGTTTGAACTAAACTAGTTCCTTGACTACCGCCTTATGTTAACATAGCATTTTGAAGTGTTTTCACCCTGTGAGGTAGGTAAGACATACAAGGAGTGATATAACATGGTGCTTAAAACCATGGAGTCAACCTGCCTTGTTTAAAAACTGACTCTCCTCTTTGCTAAATATATCACCTTCAACAGTGGCTTAACTTCTCTTGATGTCATTTCTTCATCTGCAATTTTTCTTTCTCAGGTTTAAAGAAATCAATAAACAATTCTGCAGTCGTAGTTGGAGAAATTAACTCTGTCAGAGGTGTTTGAATCAGAGCAACTCCATCTTGAATAGGGGCTGAGTGAAATGAGGCTGACACCTCCTGGGCTGCATTCCCAGGAGGTCAGGCCCTCTAAGTCACAGGATGAAACAGGGGGTCAGCACAAGATACAGGTCATACAGACCTTGTTAACAAAACAAGTTGCAGTAAAGAAGCCCTCCAAATTTCACCAAAACCAAGATTTCAATGAAACTGACCTTTTGTCATCCTTGCTGCTCATCATATGCTAATTATAATGTATTGGCTTCCTAAAAGACACTCCCGCAAGTGCCATGACAGTTTAAAAATGCCATGGCAACAACACTAAATACCCTGTATGGTCTAAAAGGGGAAGAACCCTCAGTTCCAGGAATTGCCCAGCTTTTTTCTGGAAAACTCATGAATAAGCCACACCTTATTTAGCATATGATCAAGAAATAACTATAAGTATCCTTAGTCCCGCAGCCCAAGTGGCTGTTCTGCCTATGGAGGAGCCATTCGTTATTCCTTTACTTTCTTTTTTTCTTTTTTTTTTTGAGACGAAGTTTCACTCTTGTTACCCAGGGTAACAAGAACCCGCCTTCCAGGTTCAAGCGATTCTCCTGCCTCAGCCACCCTAGTAGCTGGGATTACAGGCACCCGCCACCACACCCAGCTAATTTTTTGTATTTTTAGTAAAGACAGGGTTTCACTATGTTTGCCAGGCTGGTCTCAAACTCCTGACCTCAGGTGATCCACCCTCCTCAGCCTCCCAAAGTGCTGGGATTATAGGCATGAGCCACCGCGCCCAGCTTCCTTTAATTTTTTAATAAACTTGATTTCACTTCACTCTGTTGAATGGCCCCAGATTCTTCCTTGCACAAGATCCAAGAACCCTCTCTTAGGGTACAGCATTGGATCCCTTTGCAGTAACAACTCAACTGCCTCAAGAAGTGGTAGTATGATTAGACCAAGAAAATCTGCAGACACATAAAAGATCTGAGCAACATATGACCCAACCTAACCTAATTGATATTTATAGAACACTATGCCCTAAAACTGAAAAATGCACATTCTTTTCCAGCACACGTTGTGCATTCAGTAAGATAGCCCTTAGGTTGGGCTGTGAAACAGGTTTTAACAAATGTAAAAGGAATGGCATTATTCAGAATGCTCTCTGACCATAATGGAATTAAACCAGAATTCAATAACAACAAGATATCCAGGAAGAAGTCCCAAATAATTGAAAATTAAACAACATAATTCTAAATAACCTATTGGTTAAAGGAGAAATCACTAAAAATGACATTATATTTTAAACTGAATGATAATAAAAATATATGTAAAATGTTGTGGAATGCAGCTAAAGTATTGCTTTTTAAAGTTTATAGTTTTAAACTTTTTAATTATTATTTTTTATTTTTGTGGGTACGTAGTAGATATATTTATGGGGTACCTGAGATGTTTTGATTCAGGCATGCAATGTGAAATAAGTGCATCATGGAAAATGGGATATGCATTCCCTCAAGCATTTATCCTTTGAGTTACAAACAATCAATTACACTCTTTATTTTAAAATATACAATTAGGTTATTGACTGTAGTCACCCTATTGTGCTATCAAATAGTAGATCTCGTTCATTCTGATTTTTTCTCATTGGTCATCCCCACCTCCGCCTCACTCTTCCACTAACCTTCCCAGTCTCTAAGAAAGGTTTGAGAAAGCCACTATTTCCAGAAGATATACCCAGTGATAACTACTTATGGTATTTATTCCATCTCAACACCTATCTTCTTAGACTTCCAAGAAGCTATGTCTCCATCTAAGATACTCCTGCTTCCCAGGAATATCACTTGATGTGGATATGAGCAAAGATTAGAAATGAGAGAACCAGGAAGGTATCTCTGGAGATCACTTCCCATACTGGTAAAAAGCCTGGGCATCTAGAATTCTCAGAATAATGTAGGAATAATATAACTTCTAGGCCAGGGGCAGTGGCTCACGCCTCTGAGCCCAACACTTTGGGAAGCTCACTTGAGCTCAGGAGTTCTAAACCAGCTTGACCAACATGGCGAAATCCCCTTTCTACTAAAAATACAAAAATGGGCTGGACATGGTGGTACACGCCTGTAGTCACAGCTACTTGGGAGGCTGAGGCACAAGAATCACTTGAATCTGGGAGGCAGAGGTTACAGTGAGCCAAGATCATGCCACTGAACTCTAGCCTGGGCAACAGGGGGAGACTTTATCTCAAAAAAAAAATACAAAATTAGCCAGGCGTGATGGCACACCCCTGTAATCCCAGCTACTCAGGAGGCTGAGGTAGGAGAATCGCTTGAACCCGGGAGGTGGAGGTCACAGTGAGCCAAGATCCCACCACTGCATTCTAGCCTGGAGACAAAAGCAAAAATTAAAACAAAATAAATAATAAATAATAATAATATAACTTCCACTCAAGTTTTCTTGACACTAACCATACAGATAAATAGTCAAAGTGCAGAACTTTTTTGCAAGTCACATATTTTTCCAAAAACACATATGAAGACTTGAAATGCTGAGTCTCGTGGCAATGAGACTTAGTCTGCAAATGTAATGGTAAGATGCAATTTGGGTGCAGCACCACCCCAGGAAGTGAGGCCATTTCAGAGCTGGCTGGGTCAATGTATCATGTTCAAGGGCATTCACCTGGATTGGATAAGCTGCATTTTCTGAGACATGCCTTAACTGTCAGTGAAGAGGTTCTTGCCTGAGTCTCTGGGATTGGAATTTTGGAAGAAGGCTTGATTCTGCTTCCCCTTCTGGAAATGGAGGTCCTTTCCTAATGACCAATCAAAATTTAAAGTATAAGCATGTTTTATTATAGTGATTTTTTAACCTTTTTTTAGGATTTTTTTTTATCAAAGTAATCTTAAAACAGATTTTTTTTAAGGTAATCAGCAGCTGATTACCCACTCAGATGTCTCCTGTCCTTTCCTGCTCTGCTCTTGCCCCAGTCCCTCAGGTACCTGCAGAATCCTGGACACTGAATCCTACATAGTTCACAAACAACTGGTGTAGAAGAAACATCGGGAGTTTAGGAGGAGTCCTTGACCTGCAGTTTCCCCACCTGCAAAAGGAATTGCACCACCAATGGGTCAGTGCTGTCCTGAGAATTAAATGTTGGGAAATGTAATTGGTGGATGCACAATTCATATTAATCTTTTGCCTCTTATTTCCCATTTTCTGATCTTTATGGTATTCTGAAGAATGCTGCCTTTTCCAGCATTATGTCACTAGAGAAAAGAATCTTGACCAGACACGGTGGCTCGTGCCTGTAATCCCAGCACTTTGGGAGGCCAAGGCAGGTGGATCAACTGAGATCAGGAGTTCGAGACCAGCCTCGCTAACATGGTGACACCCCATTTCTACTAAAAATACAAAAAGCCAGACGTGGTGGCTCACACCTGTAATCCCAGCTACTCGGGAGGCTGAGGCAGAAGAATCGCTTGTACCCAGGAGGCAGAGGTTGCAGTGAGCTGAGATTGTGCCATTGCACTCCTGCTTAGGCAACAAGAGCAAAACTCCATCTTAAAAAAAAAAAAAAAAAATTAAAACAAACAAACAAAAAAGACAAAAAAAATATTGTCCTGGCCAGCACATTGAGTTTTGATGTCAGGCATTAAGCCACTCTTTTTTTTTTTTAAACCAGGAAAATCTATAGAAACATAAAATATCTGAGCAACATATGACCCACCCTAATCCAGTCAATGCCCACATTCTTTCCTCCTGAGAGTCAAAGAGCCTGACATGCAGAAGCGTCATAGCCTCCTGCTTTCCTTCCCTCCGCTTCCAGATCCAGTATCCTGGCCATTGGATCTCTGTGGACCCAGAAATACCTGTGAACACCCGAAAGGCATTTCAGGTTATATTTTTTCAAACATTTTTTATTTAATCTGAAGTAATTCCAGAGGAAATTATCTGACAATAAGGATATTCTCAGCTCTCAGATTTGAAATTCAAAGACTTACATATATTTGTTTGTGGTGACCTTTAAAAAGAAGCAGAGAAGAGCATGGGCTGAGAAATCAGACACAGTGGGTTTGAATTCAGGCTTCATGGGTTACGAACTGGTAACCTTGATCAAGACAACTGCCTCCCCAGTCTCCAATCTCTTCATCTGTACTCATACCCACTTCACCAGTGTATTTTAAAATCAAAGTAGATAAAGCATTAAATCACTTAGTTAATTGTAAAATATACAAATACATACAGTCTCCTTATTTATATAAATGTTATCCTTAGAAACAATATCAGGAATGACTATTGGTTTGTCTTGAGTGATGTAACTGACATATTATTTAGATTATTTAGATGAAATGAGAGATACAACAACCATTGTCCACTTACGATCTGAAGTACTACTGACTCAAATTTAATCAACCAAATATTTATTGTTTTACTATCTGCTATTTAGAGATACATCGGTGAATAAAATTTAAGCCATATTCTCAAAAGAGTCACAGTCTAATGGGGAGAACTAAACACTGAAATAAAGGTAGCAACAGCCCTAAAGGATTCCCACTGAGTGCCATGAGAATTCAAAGAAGGAAAATGACATACCCAGATAGCATAATCATGGAGGCTTCCTAAAGGTAGAAGAATTTCAGATGGGCCATGAAGGGTAGGTAGAATGTTAATAGGTAGAGATGAGAAAAATAGTATAGGCAGAGGGCACAAGGGGATGTCCAGAAAACAGCACACTCTAATAGTGTAACAAATGAAAGTCTAACGTTATGAGAGGATCATGCCTCGAGGGCATTTCATAGCAAGCAGGAATTTATAGTCGATTCAGAAGGCAATAGGGAGTCATTGAAGATTCTTGAGGGGGAGACTGATGAAATCAGAGAGCTGCTTAAAGGTGATGAGTCTGAAAGCATGTGGAAGAAAATGTATCCAATGGCAACGAGTAGAATTAGGGTTAGGGTTCTAGACACATTCTTACAGTCTGATGACTACTGGAATAAGACTCAAAAGAAGTTTGGTTAAAATATAGGACAGACCCAACAGTAGTTAAGCCCATATCTTAACCAGCAGGCATGAAGAATAGGAAGAGGTGGAGTACTGGTGGATGGACAGCACAAAGCCATGTGGTGGCATAAGAGAGGGGGTTCCCTGGGGGCTTCATTGGAAAGGCTGAGAAGCACAAGAATCCAAGAGGCCAGCAGATTGAGAAAATGAATAGGTTAAACAATAAGACACAGAAGGAGGGAAAAAAGGGAGGTGAAGGGGGAACAAGTATGAACAGGAGATATTTTTATAATAGGAATCAAAATGTTAATAAAACATGGAAAATAAAACCTGTAGCTACAACGTGGATATTATCATCCAGTGCTTCCAATTTGCTTAACAGCTCCCTGTGGTTCTTCTGGAATCTTGAGAACCCTGAGTCCAATGCTAGCATGAGCTCATATGAATCCCTTGACAAGAGTCAACATCTTCCATTCTTAGGACTACACCCTTCTCAGTCAGCTTGCCTTTCCAAAACCCTCTCAGCAAAACCTCAGTGTGTCAATTCAAGAGACTTTCCAATCATGTGAATGTTCAAACTGGAAGGACATAGTGACCACTGCTCCCTGAGACAGTCGTTCTCAACCCCCACCTCCCTCTTCATCATTCCCAGAACGAACTGGTTTTCTGGAAGAGTTTATTCTCTCTCCACCAGCTAAGCTGTCTTGAGGCCTCTGTCGGATTTGGAAACACACACTAGAAGACCCCTCTTTCTCCATCCTAATTACTCCTTCAATCTTATCCAATCCTATAAGATGAGGAAACTGAAACTTCATAGAAAAAGGTGACTGGCCCAAGGCCACTCACTCCATTGGACAAGGTAGACACAGAGTGAGACCTTAGGTGCCCCCATTTCCCCTCCCCTACCCCTCTTATTTTCCCTAACTAAATCATCTACTTCTCTTCCCAAATTACTCTTCTCCCCATGAGTCTCCTCATGGCGTTTCTCACTTCAGCATTCCTGAAGGAGTAAATGACGGGGTTTAAGAGAGGTGTGGCCACCGTGTAAAATACGGCGACTATCTTGTCTGCAGGGAGGGTGACACAGGGCCTCATGTAGACAAAGGAACAGGGTATGAAGAACAGGCCCACAACTGCGACATGAGAGGCACAGGTGGAGAGGGCCTTTTGCCGCCCCTCCAAGCTGTGGCTCCTCAGGGAGTGCAGGATGATCAGGTAGGAAGCCATCAGTACTGAGAAGCTGACCACAGAGATGGAGCCGCCATTGGTGAGGATCAGCAGGCTAATGAGGACGGTGTCCGCGCAGGCCAGCTTCAGCACTGGGTGGACATCACAGAAGTAGCGGTCGATGATGTTGGGGCCACACAAAGGGAGCTGGAAAATGAGGAAAGTTTGCCCAACAGAATGCAGCAGGCCCCTGCCCCATGCTACTGCCAGCAGGAGGCCACGCATCCACTGGTTCATGATGGCAGTGTAGTGCAACGGCTTGCAGATGGCCACGTAGTGATCATAGGCCATCACCGTCAGGAGGAAGATCTCAGTGCCACCAAAGAAATGGAGGAAAAATATCTGTGTGATGCAGCCCTTGAGAGAAATAACTTTCCTCTTGGTAAAAGAGTCGAAGATCAGCTTGGGGGCCGTGACAGGACAGTAACAGATCTCCACGGAGGATAAGTGGCTGAGGAAGAAATACATGGGAGAGGTGAGCCCTTTGCTGGCCAGGATGGTCACCACAATGAGGCCATTGCCCAGCACAACGGCTATGTACATGAGAAGAAACACCACAGAAATGACCCTCTGCTCATTCCAATTCTGGGAAAACCCCAAGAAAATGATTTCATGGTGTTAGGTCTTATGTTTAAGTCTTTAATCCATCTGGAGTTAATTTTAGTGTCAGGTGTCAGGAAGGGGTCCAGTTTCTGCTTTCTGCACATGGCTAGCCAGTTTTCCCAACACCATTTATTAAACAGGGAATCCTTTCCCCATTGCTTGTTTTTGTCAGGTTTGCCAAAGATCGGATGGTTGTGGATATGTTGTGTTGCCTCCAAGGCCTCTGTTCTGTTCCATTGGTCTATATCTCTGTTTTGGTACCAGTACCATGCTGTTTTGATTACTGTAGCCTTGTAGTATAGTTTGAAGTCTGGTAGTATGATGTCCCCCGCTTTGTTCTTTTTGCTTAGATTTGACTTGGCTATGTGGGCTCTCTTTTGGTTCCATATGAAGTTTAAGGTGGTTTTTTCCAGTTCTGTGAAGAAGGTCATTGGTAGCTTGATGGAAGAGCATTGAATCTATAAATGACTTTGGGCAGTATGGCCATTTTCACTATATTGATTCTTCCTAACCATGAGCATGGAATGTTTCTCCATCTGTTTCTGTCCTCTCTTATTTCGTTGAGCAGTGGTTTGTAGTTCTCCTTGAAGAGGTCCTTTACATCCTTATTAGCTGTATTCCTAGGTATTTTATTCTCTTTGTAGCAATTGTGAATGGCAGTTCATTCTTGATTTGGCTCTCTTTAAGTCTGTTATTGGTGTATAGGAATGCTTGTGATTTTTGCACATTGATTTTGTATCCTGAGACTTTGCTGAAGTTTCTTATCAGTTTCAGGAGACTTTGGGCTGAGAAAATCTAGGCAAAACCATTCAGGACATAGGCATAGGCAAGGACTTCATGACCAAAACACCAAAAGCATTGGCAACAAAACCAAAATAGACAAATGGAACCTAATCAAACTCCACAGCTTCTGCACAGCAAAAGAAACAGTCACTAGAGTGAATCAGCAACCAACAAAATGGGAAAAAATTTTTGCAGCTTACCCATCTGACAAAGGACTGATATCCAGAATTTACAAAGAACTGAAACAGATTTACAAGAAAAAAACAAACAAGCCCATTCAAAAGTGGGCAAAGGATATGAACAGACACTTTACAAAAGAAGACATACAAGAGGCCAACAAACATATGATGAGCATATGAAAAAATGTTCATCATCACTGGTCATTGGAGAAATGCAAATCAAAACTACATTGAGATACCATCTCACAGCAGTTAGAATGGCAATCATTAAAAAATCTGGAGACAACAGATGCTGGAGAGGATGTGGAGAAATAGGAACAATTTAACACTGTTGGTGGGAATGTAAATTAGTTCAACCATTGTGGGAGACAGTGTGGTGATTCCTCAAGGACCTAGAAATAGAAATTCCATTTGACCCAGCAATCCCATTACTGGGTATATATCCAAAGGATTATAAATCGTTCTACCATAAGGACACGTGCACATGAATGTTCATTGCAGCACTGTTTACAATAGCAAAGACCTGGAACCAACCCAAATGCCCATCGATGATAGACTGGACAGGGAAAATGTGGCACATATACACCATGGAATACTATGCAGCCATCAAAAACGAGTTCGTGTCCTTTGTAGAGACATGGATGAACCTGGAAGCCATCATTCTCAGCAAACTGACACAGGAGCAGTATATCAAACACCGCATGTTCTCACTCATAGGCAGGTGTTGAACAATGAGAACACATGGACACAGGGAGGGGAGCACTACACACTGGGGTCTGTTGAGGGAAATAGGGGAGGGACAGCAGGGGGTGGGGAGCTGGGGGGGATGGCAGGGGGAGAAACGCCGGATATAGGTGAGGGGGAGGAAGGCAGCAAATCACACTGCCACGTGTATACTTATGCAACAATCTCGCATGTTCTTCACATGTACCCCAAAACCTAAAATGCAATTTAAAAAAAGACAATTTAGAGTATTTTTTAGTTATGACCAAATCAACAGCCAAGGTGTCAAATGGCACTCCTAAAATCTCTGTGTAGCCAAGTTGTAAAGCTTAGAAGAAAGTTTAGAGCCTGGCAAAGAGTAACTGCCAAAATGCCAGAGTCCCTTTTTCCTGGCAGCATTAATGAAGCCCATAATAGCAACGAGTGATAGCAGTCCTGTCAATAACCACGAGCATAGGAACAGTGCTTGCCTCGGCATGATGGAAACCATGCTATTTCTAAATGTGATGCTTTTTCCAAGATTAAATATTTGAGTCAAGATTTGATCTTTGATGCATGGGAGAATACAATCAAGGAAGAACAAATTGGGAGAAATGTTGATGAAAGCTGTTGGCTAAATAAGTAGGTACATTTTCCATATGGTTAAAAAAAAAAAAAAAAAAAGGAAAATGATTTCAGTCACGTTGCTTGTAGCAGCCATGTTTTAAAGCACAGGAGCTGACCACCTGGAATAGAAATCAAAGAACTCTCCTCAGTCATTAGAAATATCCTTCCCAGACCTGGAGGACTGTCACCATTCTGCTCCCTCTTGAGTTTGTTCTCTCCCTTGGTTTTCCCCAAAACATGTTCTGAGACAAGTGAACAAAACAGCAAATGTCACCTGCTTGACGTTATTCCCAACAGAGGCCTCGATGGTATAGTGTTGCTGCCTTGAAGTGTGTTTGCTGCTCTAGCATGTGCTGACTGAATGCTCGCAAGAAAAATCAGAGGGCATTTTACAGACAAGAAAAAGCTGAGACTCGGAGAGGTTTAGTCACTTGCCCAAAGCCATGCAGCTTTTATTTGAGCCCAGATCTGTGTTTCTCAAAATGTGCGTGCTTTCACTACATCTCCTGTGTCTAAAGAGTGCCTGACGTCTACCTCTGCTTCTGCAGAATTGTAATGTCCCAGGGTTCTGATTAAAGGGTCCCAGGGTTAAGCATCTACAACAAGCCCTTAGAACAGTCAGCTACATTATAAAATGGGACTGAATATGCTAAGTGACATGCTAAGTTAGTCGCAGAAATGAAAATACTGTACAAGTCCATTCATACAGCATATAGAGTGCCTAGAGTAGTCAAATTCACAGAGACAGACAGTAGGTAGAATGGCGGCTGCCAGGGACTGCGGGGGGAAGAAGAACATGGAGTTAGTGTTTCATGGTAGAGTTTCCATTTGGGGACATGGAAGGCACTCTAGAGATGAAACATGGTGATGGCTACACAACTCTGTGAATGTATTTTAATGCTACTGAGCTATACACTTAAAAATGGGTAAGATGGTAAATGTTGTTGTGTATTTTACCCCAATTTAATTAATGAATTGTTGAAATGCCTCTGACTCGTTACCTCCTCATAAATTTCCTCTTCTCCGTACCCTCCTCCAAGGACAGTGTTTGAAGCTTTGTGATTTTCCTTTCCTTCTCAGTTTCTTCCTTATGCCTGTTAGGAACCCTGGTCAGCTTCACAGATTTGAGGCTGGGGTTGAGAAATGTTAGCACTCAGTGTAGAAAACTTGTTCCATGTGATAGTATAAGGTAAATTGATATGATGAAGCATTATAAGGTACTCTGCGGAAGTCAGAGATGTGGTAGAAGCATTTGCATTTTGAAAATACAGACCTTGGTTCAAAGAGGAGCTGTGTGGCCTGGGACAAGCGATGAAACCTCTCTGAGCCCCAGTTTCCTGATCTACGAAACAGTCATAATGCCATCCCCTCATTATTGTGGCCTCCCTTTCACTCCCCACCATGCTCCTCTGTGTAGCTGTCTGATCCTTCTGCCATATACCAATCTTTCACACACAGGAGGTTTATGCAGAAGGCAGGAATCTTACATGGGCAGGTTTCATCCTCACGGGAACAATGACTCTATCACTAGGTGAATATTTTCTGTGAAATTTGGCTTGAAAGCAAATGTTCTCTGTTTCTAACAGTCTTCTGGTTTGGGGTGTCAACGAGAGGTCCTCTCAGAAGACTTGTAAGGACCACTTTAGTCTTCTTATTTTAAAAGATGAGTTGTTGTATTTTTAATCCAAGGCTATTAAAGGCTACAGAACAAGATGTATATACAATATAATCATCAAATTGTCTTAAAAAGCTAAACAATGAATGGATTTAGAGTAGAATTTTAAAAAGGAAATTAAAATGTATTAAACCTCTGCATGGAAACGAAAAACCTTTGAGAGATCATTTCATAAATAGATCAGTAGATTTGTAAACCATGGACAGTGGTAGTGACATTTTGCCTGTGATGTCTAGGATACTTTAATATTGATTTTTTTTTTTTAGATGAAGTTTCATTCTTGTTGCCCAGGCTGGAGTGCAATGGCACAATCTTGGCTCACCGCAACCTCTGCCTCTCAGGTTAAAGCAATTCTCCTGTCTCAGCTTCCGAGTAGCTGGGATTATAGGCATGCACCACCACAATCGACTAATTTTTTTGTATTTTTAGTAGAGACGGGGTTTCTCCATGTTGGTCAGGCTGGTCTCAAACTCCCGACCTCAGGTGATCCACCCGAGGTCTCTCAAAGTGCTGAGATTACAGGCATGAGCCACCACACCCAGCCAATACTGACTTTTTAATTGGCAAGGCCAAAGGAAGAGACCCTGAAACATAAATCTCTGTTCTAATCAGACAGCTCATTAAATGGACATTTCCAGGGTTCACAGTTAAGAAAACCTAAAATGGTGATGAACACAGAATCTTAAGGAGAACCTGACCTCAGTAAACAACTTCTGTGAAAATTTTTAAATATTTTTCTATTCCCCTCCCTCCTCCAATTTTTAAATATTTAAAATGTATCCAGTCCCTACTCTGTGGTTTCTTATTTCACTTTTTCTGCCATAGAACCTCATGTACTACGAGGTTTTGAAAAATAAGATTGGTCTGACTGGCCTTTTCCAACACTTCTCTCCAAAGATATCCTATCACAGAGAAGTCAGATGAAGAGGACTCTCTCCTTCCTATTTTCCTCTGCAGAATAATCATAAGCTGTCAAATTTGGAAGGAGGCTGATGGATTCTTCATGTTACAGAAGATGAATCTGGGCCCAGACTCACACGGCTGGTTGGTGTACAGCCTGAACTAGAACTAGGTATCTCAGCTTCCCAGTCAAGGCTTGCTTTAAAATCATCAAATCCATTGACTCTTCCACCTGGTGCTCACCCAAATCCAGCTTCCAGAATGCAGTAATAACATGGACAGGAAAGAGAATCATGTTTACAACAAATGCAAAGCCAAGTGGAAGAGTAAAATATATATATAAAAAAAAAAAAAGGCAGTAAGAAAATTGACAAAAATGTGGTCCTTATTGTTCAACTCCCACTTATAAGTGAGAACATGCAGTGTTTGGTTTTCTGTTCTTGTGTTAGTTTGCTGAGCATGATGGCCTCCAGCTCCATCCATGTTCCTGCAAAGAACATGATCTCATTTCTTTTTATGGCTACACAGTATTCCATGGCATATACGTCCCACATTTTTTTAATCCAGTCTATCATTGATGGGCATTGGGCATTTGGGTTGATTCCATGTCTTTGCTATTGTGAATAGTGCTGCAATTAACATAGGCATGCATGTATCTTTATAACAGAATGATTTCTATTCATTTGGATATATACCCAGTAATGGGATTGCTGGTCAATCCCATTGCTGGGTATATATCAAATGGTATCTCTGGTTCTAGGTCTTTGATGGGTTAATAGTTGCAGCAAACCACAATGGCACACATTTACCTGTGCAATAAACCTGCACATCCTGCACATGTATCCCAGAACTTAAAATTAACTTAAATTTTAAAAAGTACAAATAGAACTTTTAGGAGAAACAAAAAATGTGATCCAACTTCAGTTATCTACTTGGTGTAATTTCTTCCAAGGCAGCCTGTGTGGAGCTTAGAGGCACTGGAGAGGAGAGGATGTTTCAGGAGCCAGCCAAACTGGGCATCCAGGGAAAGAAGTCTTTGCCATATTTACCTTTGGGACTTGAGATCTAAGCTCTAAGACTTTGTTACCAATTATTCTCTATCTAGTTCATGTACTAGATCCGTCAGTTCTCTCAGTGAAGACGTAAGCTTCTGAAGGCTGGTTAAGTGTCTGTTACATCCTCTATAGCACCTTGCACACAGCTGAGAATACAGCAGATATTAAGAAGTGGTTTTAGAGTGATCCCTGAATCCTCCATCTGCCACTACATCTATTTTTAAGCCAAGGTAACACCAGAGGTGTCCTATAAACGCACAGAGAGGGTATCATGCAGGGAGGGTATCTAATCTGAAAAAAATAAGCTTCTCTTTTTGAGACTAATTTCGAGAATGCCCCACTAAAGATTAGGTGAATGAACTTACCTTGAATGTTGTTTGTTATCTTGGTTCTTAACTTATCTTCTAGATATTTTTTGTAGTCAGAAAACTAATTCACTTACACCAAGTCATCCCAAGAAAGACTTTTATTTCACCGACAAAGTCTAAAGACAAAGAGATCAAAGAAATCTAAATAGTGTGTTCGTGTTCACTAGTCTAAAACTTGGAGATTTTGGTTCAAGATTGCTTCTCAACAAATTTTAGATTTCTATATAAACTAATCTCCATTCAGGCTCAGTTAGGCTAACACTTTTTTTCTCCCATAGAAGGCCAAATGTGAGAGCATCTTATTTATCACAAGAATATTGAATTTATCAAAAGAATATTGCTGAAAAATACATGATTCAGCTGTTGATACAGAAAACTAGTTTTGCAAACTATTCCTTGTTGGCCATTTTACCAGTGGCTCTGGTTAGAATGACTGTAACATCTACTCTAAGCCAAACTATAAAGTAACTTTGTCACCCTGTCCTTTAACTAGACAGGTAAGGCTTTAACAAGATGGTATCTAAGGTCTGCCTCATCAGCTGAAAGAGTGAGCAAATCTAAGAAGGTTCACCATGGGTGAAACCACGTCGAAGCAAAAGTGACAACAGAAGGCACCGATGTGTCGAAAGACCCCACCTGAAGGTCTTCCCATCCATGGTAACGGCAAAATAAATGTAACTGACTTGAAATCTCTCTTCCCCTAAAAGGTACTGCTAAATGCTGATCCTTCCCCTAAGGATTCACCACGTGCCATTGATGCCAGCCCTCCATGTGCCAAGTCCAGCCCTTAATGACTTTCTTGCTAAGAAAGTTGTAGGGGAATAGAACAGGGTCAGTCTGCCCTAAAACCCTCTAAAAGGAGAATTGAGGGTAATGTTTGCTGGACTTAGAAGCCCAAAGCATTTAAGATATATGAAATGGAAAGTTGAGTCAAAGAATTGAATTTTCTGAACTTTTCTAGCACCCTCCCTCTGGGGAGTTTCTGAGAAGAGCAAAAGTCAATTTCCCAACAGCTTCATTCAGAGGTTAGGGAACCTATCTCTCATTAATTCAATTATAAACCAGGGACTTCTACTTCCTCCTTCATGATTAGCCCCCTCATATTCTGGCCCCCATGGGTTTCCCTCTCCATTCTCAAGCAAGTGACAGAGGAGAATCTAACATCCCATCACCCCCTGTCCCCACCACAGACACACTCAAGGGGCCCTTGGCGACTTCTTCTGCCCTCGTGCATCATTGGACCAATAATGTTGGTGAATGCCAGGAAGACTCTAACTAAGTGGACCTGGACCACTTCATGCATAAATGTTGGACATGTCACTTGAGTCACAGCATGCTACACATATAATTTACCCCAGTATTAGTGAATATTGTAGATGTTCATTTTATGCATATCACCTTGTTTTAGAATGTCATGGCCTACAATATAAGAATTCTTTTGTCCTTACTGAAAATGAACTAGTCTATGTGTCTATAAACCCTTGTGAATTACTGTGCACAAATAGCTTTAAAGGCATATATTCGTTCTCTCTCTCTCCCTTTCTGTCTCTCTCTCTCTCTCTCTCACACACACGCACACACACACACACACGCACACACACACTCTCTCTCTCACACACACACACACACACTCTCACACAGATGAACTTCTACTTCCTCCCTTATGATTAGCCCCTCAAATTCATCATGTCCAATTCATTCACTTTAAAGATGGGAAAACAGCCAAAGAGAAAAATAACTTGTGCTTGTAGCTTAACTAAACCAGCTCTCTCCTAACTCCTACTGTAAGAGTCATCCAGCTGCTTGTTCCTAAAGTTCTAAGCATTTCACAACATATTCTCAACACGTGGTTTTCACATGCAGGGGCTTCGGAAAGACTCAAGTTGACTGTGTCAACTGCTGGGCATAGTTTCCTAAGCAACAGCACATTACATTCGTGTTGGGCATTATTATATCTTTCAACTTTTCCAGTGTCTCACGTACAGTGAAAGTAACACTCTATTGGAGTAACTAGTATTCCTATTTGACAGATTAGATAACTGAGGCTCATAAGAATTAAGAGAATGGTTCAAACCTATAAAACTAATAAATTTCCCAGTCAGGTCAAATGACGAAGTGTTCCAGTACTTGCCCATTCAGAATCTGTGACTGGCAGCTGATGTCTTTTTAGGAAAGAAACAAGCCAGTGGAAAGTTGAACAAGGTTTCCCCACTCCCATCTGCTTCTGTTCTATGCAGCCATGCTACTTCTTGAAAGTTCCATGCCCTTGGCTAAACAAAGCATGAAACGAGGGTATACGTGTGGCCTCCTCCTTTTCTCCATATCCCTCCTGAAACACTATTAAAACTCAAGTTCTGTTTTTTAAATCCCGGGGTGTTCTCCTATTTAAAGAAATCTATGTTAGGTCCTTTTATATATTACATTAATAACGCCCCAATTTATCAGTTTCAAATGAAATAGCATTGGCTGCTGTCACAGCCACAGCCTTTCTCATCTTCCTATTAAAATACTCTGCTAAACATTTTAGGTGAAACTTTATGGAATTCTCAAACAACACTATGAAGTAAGTACTCACATTATCCCATTACGTAGATAAGAAAACTGAGGCATATACTAGTAGGAAACTGCCTGATGATCATACTTGCCAAGCGACAGTTATAATTTAAAAGTAGAGAGTCTGACTCCAGAACCTGTGCTGTAAACCTCAAACAATAGGTAATGAGGCCATACTGATTTTTAAACAGCCAACATTTTACCTGCCCCTTCCTGCTATCAGCACCTTTCTCTCTACATCTAAGATTATTCAAAATCTAGAAAATAACTTGAATAAAAATAACAGACAATCGAGAGCGATGGCGGAGATTCACGGCAGCACATTATCCCTGGGAGGGATAGTGCCACAAGTAGATCTTTTCAGGCAGGGACAAATGCTGGAAGTAAATGTAATTTACCCCAGTATTAGTGAATACTGTAGATGTTCATTTTATTCATATCTCCTTGTTTTAGAATGTCACAGCCTACAGTATAAGAAATTTTTTGTCCTTACTGAAAATGAAATATTTTGTGTGTCTATAAACCCTTGTGAATTATTGTGCACAAATAGCTTTAAAAGTGTGTATTCACTCTCTCTCTCTCCTACAGACACACACACACACATGCATTAACATGCTATCCAGAGTTATCAGCTCCCTGGTATATTTTTATTATTTTTGTTTAAGGATATATCTTGGTGGTCTTCCAAAGCAGCATGTATGAATTTGCTTAATAGTTTTTTTAGTTATGTGTGGTATTTCAGATGGATGCATGTAAACATTTATTTAACAGCTCTTAAATATATAGACATTTAGGGTATTTCTAGGTATCTACTCTTATAAGCATTACTACATTGAAAATTCTGATTCAGACATACAAATAGATTTCTAGGATACATTTTCACAAGTGGCATGCTAGTTTGAAGGATGTAAACATTTTTCATTTAGATAATGTCAAATTGCCTTCAAAAAGCTTTTTATAAAATTATACTTCCAACATCAATTTCAGAAAAATCCACATAATATCCTATACCATATGCAAATTGTATATTTTCAGTCTTCTTTTATTTTTCTAGAAAATGTTTTTAATCAAGAATGATCCTAGTGGAATACAAATACACAAAGAAGGAAATAAGATTAACTTACTTTGGTTTTGTATATGAAAAATTTCATTAAGTGTGAAATTCTTGAATAAAAGCAAAAGTATACTACTCAGACAAGAGTTCAGAAAATATACTTACTTTCTTGGAAAGAAAATATTTAAATGATAAGTTTGAAAATTTTAAAACAGAACTGAAAGCTGTGTAAGATGACTAAATATAAATTCCAGAAATTAAAGATACAATATTTAAAATTGAGATCTCAGTGAATTGTTTCAATAGCACATTTGACATGACTAAAGAAAATTATTGAACTGTAAGCTAATCACAGAGAAACTAAAGTACTAATCAACACTAGACTTTTATAAGTTGAGGATAAATTTTTCATCTCTAGAATAGACCTAAAGAAAAACTAAAATAATAAGTAACTTCCCAACTAAGAAAAGCAGAAATGGGACACAGAATATTTATGAAACAAACATTACCCTGATACCAAAATCTGGCAAAAACACAATGAAAAAAGAAAATTACAAGCCAATATCCCTGATGAACTTAGATGCAAAAATCCTCAGCAAAATACTAGCAAACTGAATCCAGAAGATTCAGTTAATATCAAAAAGTTAATTCATAACAATGTAGTAGGTTTTGTTCCTAGAATGCAAGGTTGGTTCAATATATACCAATCAATAAATGTGTTTCACCACATAAAAAGAAATAAAAACAAAAGCCATATGATCATCTCAATAGACACAGGAAAAGCTTTCTATAAAATCCAGTATCTCTTCACAATAAAACCTTCAACAAACTGGGCATCAAAGAACATCCCACAAAATAATAAGAGCCAGGTATGACAAATCCACAGCTCACACCGTTCTGAATGCACAAAAGGGGGAAGCATTCCCCCTCAGAACTGGAACAAGACAAGAATGCTCACTCTCACCTCTCCTATTTAACATAGGACTAGAAGTTCTAGCCAGAGCCATCAGGCAAAAGAAATAAATAAAAGGCATCCACAAAGGAAAAGAAGAAGTAAAACTCTCTTTGCTTATGATATGATTCTATGCCTAGAAAACCCTAAAGACTCCACCAAAAGGCTCCTGGAACTGATTAAAAACTTCTGTAGTTTCAGGATACAAAATCAATGTACAAAAATCAATAACATTTCTACATACCAACAACATACAAGTTGAGAGCCAAATCAAGAAGATAATCCCATTCACAATTGCCATCAAAAAATAAAAAATCTAGGAAGACCTCTAACCAACTGGGTGAAAGATATCTACAAGGAGAATTATGAAACACTGCTGAAGAAAATCCGAGACCACACAAATAAAAGGGGTAAGAGTCCATGCTCATGAACTGGAAGAATCAGTATCCTTAATATGGTCATACTCCCCAAAGTAATCTACAGCCTTAATACTATCCTTATCAAACTACCAATGTCATTTTTCACGGATTTAGTGAAAAAAAATTTAATTTATAGTGTAGCCCAAAAGAATCCTGAATAGCCAAAGGAATCCTAAGCAAAATGAACAAAGCAAGAGGCATCACTTTACCTGATTTCAACCTATACTAAAAGCCTACAGTAACCAAAACAGCATGGTACTGGTACAAAACAGACACATAGACCAACCAATGGAATAGAGTAGAGAGACCAGAAATAAAACCTTACACTTACAGCCATCTGATCTTTGACAAAGTTGACAAAAACAAGCAATGGAGAAAGAATCCCCTATTCAATAAATGGTGCTGGGAAAGCTGGTTGGCTATATGCAGAAGAATAAAATAGGATTCCTACATTTTACCATGCGTAAAAATTAACTCACGATGTCTCAAAGATTTAAATGTAAGACCTCAAACTATAAAAATCCTAGGAGACAAACTAGGAAATACCATTCTGGACATCAACGTTGGCAAAGAATTTATGAATAAGACCTCAAAAGCAATCTCAACAACCACAACAAAAAAATTGACAAGTGGGACCTAATTAAAGAGCTTCTCACCACAAAAGAAACTATCAACAGAGTAAACAGACACCTTACAAAATGGAAGAAAGTATTTTCAGCCTATGCATCTGACAGAGGTCTATATTCAGAATTTATAAGGGATTTAACAAATCAACAAGCAAAAAACAAACAGCCCCACTAAAAAGAGGGCCAAGGACATGAACAAACACTTCTCAAAAGAAGACACACAGGCAGCCAACAAACATGTGAAAAAATGCTCAACATCACTAATAATTAGAGAAATGCAAATCAAAAACACAATGAGATATCATCTTACAGCAGTCAGAATGGTTATTAAAAAATAATAGATGCTGGGGAGGCTTCAGAGAAAAGGCAACACTTATACACTGCTGGTGGGAATGTAAACTAGTTCAACCACTATGGAAAGCAGTTTGGAGATTTCTCAAATAACTTAAAACAGAACTGTCATTCAATCCAGCAATCCCGCCATTGGGCATATACTCAAAGGGTAATATATTGTTCACCAAAAAGACACATGCACTTGTATGTTCATTGCAGCACTACTCACAATAGCAAAGACATGGAATCAACCTAGGCGTTCATCCATGGTGGAATGGACAAAGAAAATGTGATACACATACATCATAGAATACTATGGAGCCATAACAAAGAACAAAATTGTGTTCTTTGCAGCAACATGGATACAGCTGAAGATCTTTATCCTAAACAAATTAATGCAGGAACAGAAAACCAAATACATCACGTTCTCATAAGTGGGAGCTAAACATTGGGTACTCATTGTCACAAAGATGGGAGCAATAGACACTGAGGACTATAAAGTGGGAGGAGGTAGATGGGGGTATAAACAAAACAAGCTTGGCCATGAGTTATCTGTTGAAATTGTGTTATGAGTAAAAGAGATTGTTTATACTATACCATCTATTTTGATACATGTTTACATTTTCAATAGTAAGAAGGTTACAAAATGAATCTAGCAAGCTTCATAGCCTGATGCCTTTCAAGAAGAGCTCCATTTGGTCCTGTGAGTTCAACAGGTGATTCTGTTGCCTAATTCAACTAGATGGTTGGCTAATTCTGCAGACTATTTTGGAATGACTCTTTTATACAAGGTATTCACTGGAATGCCAAAGGAAAGAGTAGAGGCTTAACTGAGTTTGCTGTATGACAATTGTATGCCTATTGGCATTGACATGTATTATGTGTAGCAAAAAAAATAATATGTGGCTAGGTGCGGTGGCTCATGCCTGTAATCCCAGCACTTTGGGAGGCCGAGGCGGGTGGATCACAAGGTCAAGAGATCGAGACCATCCTGGTCAACATGGTGAAACCCCGTCTCTACTAAAAATACAAAAAATT
>NW_022436954.1:15012342-15031072 GCF_009761245.1 Sapajus apella
AAATACGTTAAAACTCTACTGAAGAACACAGAAAAAGACATGAACAAATGGAAAGACATATCATGGTTTTGGATGGGAAGACTCACAGCATTATAGTGTCTATTATTTCTAAATATATTTGTAAGTATTTACATAAAATATAAATTTAATTTCAATCAAATTAATAATAGGTTCTTTTAGGATATGGGGGGGCAGAAAGAGAAACAAAAGTATATTTAAAGTTTATATTTTAAAAAATATCCAAGAAAAGTTTGAAAAAGAAAGTAGGAAATTAGAATAAATAAAAGGTTCCTCTTCAAAGTTTTCCACTTAGATCATTATGAATAAATAACAGTTTCTTCAAAGGTTAATTTATTTTAAAGCTTTTGCTAATAATCTTAAAGTAGCTGTTAGTCATAATAAAGAAATAAGTGCATCCCGTGTTCTTAGTTCTTACACTTTAACCTGGATATTTGCCCTGACATGCCTGGACAAGCCCAGGCAAATCTTAGGTCAAAGCTTATTACCCTTCCTTATTTGAAAATGTTATCGCTTCTCTAAGCATTTCTCAATTTACTTCTTCTTTTCCTTTGTTCTCCTCTGCCTTTACTTCTTTAGAAAACTTCCAAGTTTTTAGCCAATCAGGTCAAGCATAGAATGGGAGGCCCCATTCTGGTCAATGGAAACTGGACACAGCAGTAGGGCAACTGTGTCAGGTTATGAAAGTTATAAATATCCCTGTCTCCTTGTTCAGGTGTGCTCTTGTGGCAAGACTACTGGTGAATTGCACCCTTCCTGCAGGAAGTAAAGCTAGCCTAGCTGAGAAACCCATTGTCTCAGTGTGGATTTTTCCCAACATTATAAATCCATTTCCAACAAAGAAAAGCAACAAAAAGGGCCTAGCCCACCAGATATTAAAACATTCTGTAAAACTTCCAGAATAAGAAACAACATGACTCTGGACACTCCATAAGCCATAAAGGAAAATAATAATAATTTACATAAAAAGGAAAGACTTCTGTATGAAAAAAAAATCATAAACAAAGTCAAAAGACCAATGACCGGGAAAAAAATCTACAATTCATGTTGGAAAGGACTAATTGTTATATGTAAATAGTTCCTAGAACATAATAAGAACCACAACACAAATGTGAATACATAATAGGAACTGTTTACAAAAACCACAAATGGCCCTTAAAAATATGAAAAGATCTGTCAGAATCTGTTTGACAAAAAAATAAAATTATTTCAACATTATTCAACATAAGAGAAATATAAATTATCCTGTGCTCCCATTTTTCAACTATCAAATTAGCAAAACCCCAAAATTTAACAATACATTTTGCAGGAAAGACTAAATTGTTGGTGAGAGTACAAGTGGGTATGACTATTGTGAAGGGCAATGTGGTCATCACTATCCAATCACAAAGAAATACACACTTTCTGGACGATTCATGATATTGAGCATCTTTTCATATACCTGTTGGTCATTTTTATATCTTCTCTAGATAAATGTCTATTTAAGTTCTTAGCCCATTTTTAAATCAGGCTATTGGTTGTTTTGTTATTGAGTTTTATGTGTTCCTTATACATCTTAGAGATTAGCCGTTTGCAGATATATGGCTTGCAAATATTTTCTCCCATTCTTTAGTTTGCCTTTTCACTCTGTTGATTGTTTCTTTTGCTGTGCAGCATTTTTGCTTAATGTAGTCTCACTTTTTAAATTTTGCTTTTGTTGCCTGTGCTTTTGGTGTCAAACCCATGAAATCATTACAAAACTCAACATCATGAAGCTTTTCCCCCTAAGTTTCCTATGTTTTCTTTTAGGAGTGTTATAGTATCAGGTTCTACATTTAAATATTTAAATCATTTTGAGTTGATTTTGTGTATAGAGTGAGATAAGGGTCTAATTTCATTCTTCTGCATGTGGATATTCAGTTTTCCTAATGCCATTTATTGAAGAGACTGTTCTTTCCTCATAGTTTATTCTTGACACCCTTGTCAAAAAAAAGTGGATTATAGATATGTGAATTTGTGTCTGGGCTCTCTATTCTATTCCATTAGTCTATGTCTGTCTTTATGCCAGTACTACACTGTTTTAATTACTATAGCTTTGTAATATATTTTAAAATCAGGACATGTGAAATCTCCAACTTTGAAAAATATACATATTTGTTCTGGCAGTTTTATTTCTGGAAATATATCTTACAGATTAGCTGTACATATTTAAATTAAGGTTATTTGCTGCAACACTATTGGAAAACAATCCAAATACCCATCTGTAGAAGACTACCTAAGAAACTAATGGTATGCAAACACCATACGTTCTCACTAATAAGTGGGAGTTGAACAATGAGAACACAGAGAGGGAACAACAGAGAGGGACACAGCGAGGGAAACAACACACACCAGGGCCTTTTAAGGAGTTGGGGGCTGAGGAGAAGGAACTTAAAGGGCAGGTCAATAGGTGCAACAAACCACCATGGCACACATATACCTATGTAACAAACCTGCACATTTTGCTCATGTATCACATTTTTTTAGAAAGAATAAAGAATGCTATCACATGTGTAAAAGATAGAAATAAATGAGAACGTACATATTATACTTGTATTTGCTTAAAGAAACTCTCTGAAAGAGGCTGGGCACAGTGGCTCAGGCCTGTAATCCCAGCACTTTGGGAGACCAAGAGGGGTGGATTACATGAGGCCAGGAGTTCAAGATGACCCTGGCCAACACAGTGAAATCCCATCTCTACTAAGAATGCAAAAGGTAGCTGGGTGTGGTGGCTCGCGCATGTAGTCCCAGGAGGGGGACTCCCTCAGGAGGTTGAGGCAGAAGAATCACTTGAACCTGGGAGGCAGAGGGTTCAGTGAGCTGAGATTGTGCCACTGCACTCCAGCCTGGGAAACAAAGCAAGACTCTGTCTCAAAAATAAAAAAAAAAAAAAGAAAGAAACTCTGGAAAAAAATACAGGAAACTAAGAAAACCAAAAGAGAAATAGGAATGGGGAAAGGATTGAAATGAAACTTTTCACTTGTGTATCTTTTATTTTATTTTTAAAACTTGATGAAGACTACCTTTGTACAAAAGTAAATCAAAAATTTAAGTAATTTTTCAAAGAAAATAATGTCTCTAATTAACGGTGTAGGATAATCTAAACACAAAAACAATGGAATAAATCATTTTTTAAGAAAACTATCCTGAATCATTTTACATTGTATGCGTGTGTCACAATATCACTCTGTATCTCATAAATATGTATAATTATTATGTGTCAAGTAAAAATAAAAGGTAAAAAATAAAATATAAAATTTTAAACTGATAGATTTTACTATATAGAAATGTAAAGCTTTTAAACATTGACAACTTTGTAAATCAGGCTCAAAACCAATTAAACATGAAAACATTCATCCTCACAAAAAATTTAAATGGCAAATTAACAGTAAGATGTCTTTCTAATTTAAAATCTTTATTTTTATTTTTATAGATTTAGGGGGTACATAAGTTGTTTTGTTACATGGGTATATTGCATAGTGGGGAAGTCTAGGTTTTTAGTGTAGCCATCACCCAAATAGTGTATATGGTAACCATTAAATAATTTCTCATCTCTCACTCCTCCCCCAGTATTAACTTTTTATTATAAAATGATTTGACTTACAAAAAAGTTCCAATAAAGAACAAAGAATTCCTGTTTTCCCTGAATCCAGATTTCCCAAATATTGGTATTTTCCCATATTCGCTTTATCCTTCATTCTCTCAATAAACAGATATGCAGACAAACAGATGGGTAGAATTTTTTCTGATACAATGGAAGTGTGGAGAAGTAGGTCAAAGGATGCAAACTTGTAGTTATGTAGAATAAATAAGTCTAGAGATCTAATATGCAACATAAGGACTGTAGTAAATAATACAGTATTATATGCTGGAAATTTGCTGAGAGTAGACTTTAGGTACTTTTATCACGAAAAAAAAGCAAACACTGGAAAGTAATTGGCATGTTAATTTGCCTGACTGACTAATAATTTCATTGTGTATAGTATATATAAATCAAAACAGCAAGTTGCTCATCTTAAAGACATACAATAAAAATGATAATTTTTCTGAATGTTGAAAGCTGCCAACATGATGTCCCTTTATCTCTAGATTATCTCCGTAAGCAATTCCTAGATGCAAGAACATTCTCTGAGACAAACACAGCACAATGATCAAAATCAGGAAATTAACATTCATGTAACTTTATTTTCTCATCTACAGAGTTTTGTCCTTTATCTAATATCCAAGATCCAATCGAGGATCACATGTTGCCTTTCCTCATCACCTGTCTTTAATCTGGAGTACTTCTTCCTTCTTTCTTTATCTTTACGCATTTGAAGAGTGAAGGACGGTAGTTTTGCAGAATGTTCTTCGGGCTCTCCTTGTGTTTTTTTATGATTAGACTCAGGTTATATATTTTTGGTAAGAATAGCACAATAATGATACTGTGTGCCTCTCCAGAGCACCAGATCAAGAGGCGCATGGCATCAATGGGTCTCATTTCTGGTGATGTTAACTTGGGGCAATTGTTTAGAGGAGAAGGACTATAAAGTTACATTTTTCCCTTTGTAATTCATACTCCTAGGTATCCTGAGGAAAGATACTTTAAGACAATGAAAAATTGTATTTCTCATCCAAAAAAAAAAAGTGTTTAATGACAGGATTCTGTTCTGTCAAGAGTACTTTCACAAGGTAATTGAAACAATGTAACACCGTGCACAAAAGGTTTTTACACTCTAACACTAAATTCACTCCAGGAAATAAGCCTAAAAGAAAACCAGAAGTATGATTAAAGATGTCTATTCAAGAATATTTACTACAGTGTTATTTATGGTGGTAAAAAATTAGTACCTGCACAAAAGGAAATATTATACAAACTTTTTTTAAAAGAGGGAGGCCAGGCAGAATAATCTGGAACTAACAAGTCCTGTGAACTTTCCCTTCAACCTATTCTGCGCCTTCAGTTGGGACTCAGCAATCGTTCTGAACCCAAGCATCAATACCAAGTCTCAGCCACTACTTCTCATTCAGTCTTCGTGTCCTAATCCACAGCCTCTTCATGGCCTTCTTCATTTCAGCATTTCTCAGGGAATAGATGACAGGGTTCAGGAGCGGGGTTATCACTGTGTAGAACACAGCCAACACCTTGTCTATGGGCAGAGTGGTGGAAGGCCTCAGATAGATGAAGATGCAGGGCCCAAAGAACAAGCTAACCACAGTGACATGAGACCCACAGGTGGAGAGAGCTTTGCGCCGCCCCTCAGAGCCCCAGGCCCTCAGATGGAACAATATGACCAAATAGGATGCTAAGAGGACCCCCAAACTGATCACAGACAAGGTCCCTCCATTGGCAACAATCAGCAGACCAATGAGGACGGTGTCAGAGCAGGCAAGTTTTAGAAGGGGAAGCAGGTCACAGAAATAGTGATTGATCACATTGGGGCCACAGAAGGGCAAGTGGAAGACGAGAAGGATTTGGGCAAAGGAATGCATGAAACCTCCCACCCAGGCTGTTCCTACAAGGACAGCACACACCTGCTGATTCATGATAGCGGTGTAGCTGAGGGGCTTACAGATGGCCGCATAGCGGTCATAGGCCATCACAGTGAGCAGGAATATCTCAGTGCCACCAAAAAAGTGCATGAAGAAAAGCTGTGCCATGCAGCCCCACCAAGATATGGCCTTCCTTTCAGCCAGCAGATCCGAGATGAGTTTGGGGGCTGTCACAGAGGAGTAGCAGATCTCCACGAAGGAGAGGTAGCTGAGGAAGAAGTACATGGGGGAACCAAGGCTTCTGCTGGTCATGACAGTGAGCACAATGAGGAAATTCCCCAGCACAATTGCTGTGTACAAGAACAGAAATATCACAAAGCAAACCTTCTGCACCTTTTGATTGGGAGAAAGTCCCAGAAAAATGAATTCAGTCACATTGTGTATGTTAGCCATGAGGTTGTCACCAAGATGCAGCAATATGGGTGGTGTGACCTGAAATGATACAAAAGACTTCTTCCCCGAGTGACTGAATTACAGTAAAGCCTTTGCATAGCTGAGACACTTGTGACGTAGAAATGGAAACATGAGTAGGAGTTAGTTATGTGTAGAAAGGAAGAGCATTCCAAGAAGGCAGAGAGCAAGTACGAAGGCCTTGTGTGTGGCTGAAATAAAGAGAAGAATAGCAAAAAATAAAGCTGTGGCTAGACATTAGTACCAATTTGTGAAGGACTGTTAAGGCCTTTGGGGACCCTAACTGTCCCAAAGTAATTTTACTTTCCAGTTGATGAACATACTTGATGATTTTCCATTGTCTACAGGATCAGACAAAGTCTGTGTATGTAGAGACTCAAAGTACGGAAAGCACTGTCCAGTGGAAATAGATCAGAGGAGGAGCTCTGTTAGGAAGTTAGTAAGTCCCCTCATTGGACAATGTGGAAACAGCCAGGATACTGTTACTGTCTCCATGTCTCCATGTTAGATGTCTTTCTATTGCCTTTGAGTGTTTTACATCATCTTGTGCCTACAGCTTTCTTTCATTCCACCTCTTTCTCTTTTTTTTTTTTTTTTGTTTTGAGACAGGGTCTTACTTTGTCACCCAGGCTGGAGTGCAGGCGCATGATCTTGGCTCACTGCAGCCTTGACTTCCCCAGGCTCAAGTGACCCTCCCACCTCAGCCTGCTGAGTAGCTAGGACTACAGGCATGTGCCACCACGCTCTGCTAATTTTCATATTTTTTGAAGGGCAGAGTTTCACCACGTTGCCCAGGCTGGTCTTAAACAACTGATTTCAAACAATCCACCCACTTCGGCCTCCCAAAGTGCTGGGATGACAGGCATGAGCCACTGCTCCTGATCTTCTTTTCTATCCTCGCTTTGCAGAACCATGTCCTCAACCTCTCCACGTACCATTCAGTCTTTAGAAGAGATCTCCCTGGTGGACCGCCTTTGACAATCAACATCTCCTCTTATTTCTGCTTCTCCCTCTAATTCTCATATTCTACACTTGGTCACTTGGTGAGCTTGTCCTCTTCCAAGGGCCCAGCTCAACTCAATCCATGCACAATTCTCCTCTTTACTGGCACCTTCAGTTTCTCCAATCCCATCCTCTAGTGGCAACAAAGGTCCAACACCCCCCACCACACACACACACACACACACACATGCACACACACACACACACACACACACACACACATACACACACATACATCCCAGTGCCCCCTCATGCTCTGACACATCCTTCTTCATAGCCCAGGCTTTCAACACCTCAGGGCATCACCAAGACTGCTCGCCGACTGACTGGCAGGCTGTCCCGGCCCACGCTAAACTCTGTCCAAGGTGGCTGAGGTTTTGTATATCCACATAGTCTCTCCTACAGTGACACTCCCGGCCACCTGAGCCTGGGAGCCAGATCACTTCCACTCAGACCACAAAGCTTCTTTGCTTCCATGAGTGGGGCAATCTCAAGTGATTAAAGACCACCATGAGCCAGAAGGAAATCACTGACAGAGTGTATAGTTACAGAAACAAAGAAAGGCCAGCCCCAAACTCTCAGATCAGCTGGGGAACTTTACCAAGAAGTTTCTCACAGAAGAAAGCACTAATAGTCTGAACTCCTGGATTCGTAGTCAGATTTTTCAGGGAGTGTTTGTGTAAGATCTCGAAAGTTCTTTAATGTCTCAGAGACTCAAGGTCCGACTGTAACATGCAGATAATGCCTCCCTCACAGGTAGGTCCTAAATCCCACTCCCAGGCCATCCCAAGATAAGTTAAGGGCCAGTCCTATGTGCTGCCTGGATTCCTCTCCAAGAGAGGAAGCCCATCTCCCCAGTTTACAGGCCCTCTCAGCCTGGGGTCCCTCTTCTCTCAGGATGTTTTGGAATCCCAGCACTTACCACACTGAATTATCATTGTTTTTGAGTGGCCATCTGCCCACTGGAGTGTGGGTTTCCTTAAGGCAGAGTTGACAGTTGCTCACCACTCCATCTCCAATGCTTACTGCAGTGCCAGCCATGCAATAGCATTCAGTGAATGTAGAAAGAATGAATACTGGATACGTATCTTCCCAGCCTTCTTGGCACTGTATTTGGTACCCTGTTGGTGTTCAGTAAATATTAAGAGAAGAAAGTTCCCCAAGGACTAACACCACACCTTCTTCATCTCTGAATCGCAGAGCCCAGCACTTGTGTTCGCCTCAAAGACCAGATGGATGTGAAAGTCCCTTGTAATGTGCTATATACTGCCTAGAACCATTCTCTTACTTTCAAGGTGGAATCAATCATCACTACCAAAGAAGCCCATGGTCACAAAACAAAACTCACCCCAGTGTTTCTGTGGCTTTCTGGTTGTCACCACAGTTCTCTATACTGTTCTAACCACAGAGAGGTAAATAACACCCTGAGAACAGCCCTAGGCTTACACAGGTTTCCCAGTTCACCAATCAACTTTGTAGGGACATGGATGAACCTGGAAACCATCATTCTCAGCAAACTGACAGAAGAGCAGAAGATCAAACACCGCATGTTCTCACTCATAGGCGGGTGTTGAACAATGAGAACACATGGACACAGGGAGGGGAGCACTACACACTGGGGTCGGTTGGGGGGAAATAGGGGAGGGACAGTGGGGGGTAGGAAGCTGGGGAGAGACAGCAAGGGGAGAAATGCCAGATGTAGGTGATGGGGAGGAAGGCAGCAAATCACACTGCCACGTGTGTTCCTATGCAACAATTTTGCATGTTCTTCACATGTACCCCAAAACCTAAAATGCAATAAAATAAATAAATGGGAAAAAAAAAAGAAAAAAAAAAGAAGCTTTACAAAAGGCCACACTACCAGCCAGAGCTCCTGCCTCACTGGAGTCACAAGACAGAGAAGATCTGCTCCCCTGCAGCCTCAGGCTTAGAAATGCTGAGAAATGCTAAGCGACTGGGGTTTCAATTACACCTGATTTAAAAGAAGAGCAAAGTAGACTTGCCCCCCAAGGTTTTCCGCAGAGAACTTAGAACCTGGCAGCTCAGCCCTGAGTTCACAGTGCTTAAGACACTAGGGGAGGAGGCATGTGATCAGGTGAGAGAAGCTGGGTCCCTAGAGACCTGTACCCTTTCCCCTTCCTAATCAGGCAGACCACCTCATGGGAAGCAGGGCCTCAAATTCCTTGTAGGAAACAACTTGCAGAAAACAACTCACACTGGTGGGAAAATCTCAGACTTCCTTGTAGGGAACAAGTTTAGAAAGAAACAGAAATTGTGAACAAATTCAATTCACCCCATGTTTGCACTTACTCTACATGTGGCTGTTCAGAGGTCCATGAGCTATTGCCTCTGCTTATCAAGAACTCAGTCACATGGCCTTACATAAAATGACACCATTCAGAATAGGGGGCCCATGGAATAGAGACCACGAGTGTCAGAAAACTGAAGTAGCCCTTCTCTGTGTCTGCTGTGAATGAGTTATGGATCAGTGGTTTTCAACCAAGGGCAATTTTGCCCCTAGAGGATATTCGACAAGGTCTGGGAACGTTTTCCATGGTCACAACCTGGCTGGGCAAAGAGTGCTGCTTACATTGAGTGGGTAGAAGCCACGGGTGCTGTGAAAGCTCCCACAATGCACAAGGCAAGCAAAGATAATCTCACCCAAAAAGTGAAAGAAGCCACACAGAAAAGGGTACGTGCTTTCATTTAAACAAGCTTAGGACAGGTTAAACTAATTCATGATGAGAGAAATTAGATCAGTGGTTGCCTGAGGAGGGTGCAGATTGCCTGGAAGGAGTCAGGAGAGAAGCTTCCGGGGTGACAGAAATATTCTACATCTTGGTTGGGAAGTCGGTTCACAGAAATATAAATTCGTCAAAACCCATTAGATGGTACACTTAAGGTCTATACATTTTTTTGAATGTGGATTTTACTTCAATTACTAAGAATACATTTTAAATGTTATTACCACAAAAACAAAAACTTTGTGAAGTAATGTATGTGAATTAGCTAGATTTTGCCATTCCATAATGTGCGCATGTGTGTGTACATATATATGTGTTTCAAAATGTATCATACATGATAAATACATAAATTTTTTATCTGTCAACTTTTTTTAAGGTAAAAATTAAACAAAATCATTTTCATAAAGTAAAATCTAACAGGGATGGGAAACCACAATGAAGGGAACTTCTGGTCTGGGAATCCGAATATCCTAATTTGTGCCCAGGCTTTGTGCTGGATTTACCCTGGAACAGAAATCACTAGTGTTCCTAATAGTGGTTTCCTCCTACTTCCTTCTATAGTATTAGAACCCCTGAATTTTTATCAGGGCACATGCCCACCTGGGGTGAAAATTACACTACCCAGCCTCCCTTGAAACCTCAAGGAATGGGACATGCCTTATTTCGTCTCTTCCTGCTTTCTAAAAACAGGATGCTGCCATTATGACTGGAGCTCCAGCAGCCATTTGGGGACATGCAGTGACCTTGGGAATTAATACTATAAAGGATGGAAAAACAAAATAGAGAACATTTCTAAATCCAGATTGTTAACTTTTTGACTTTTATCTTGGTTTAGAATCTGACCCTTGCAGCTGAAACCTAATCTAAATGATGTTTCATGTCAAATTGTACACTGGGAATGATTAATTCATACTTCATTGATCTCACAGGATTGCAACAAGACACGAGTGAAGTAATGAATGTGAAAGGGCTTTGAAATATGCATAAGGTATGATGTGAATACAGGATATATCAATTAATAAGTTCAAATATGGATTTAATGTATTAGTTTGGACAGTTGGTATTTTTTGTTGCAAGATAATATATGAACACTATTTCTATCTCTCAAATAAGTTCTTTTCTGGCTGCTTCAAGCAATCTCACTTCTGGTTCAAACCCTTCCCAAATGATAAAGACTAATAATGCTGACATAGTTTCAATATATTTTATCTATTCTGCAGCTCTTGAGCATCTTCCATCTGTCACTTATCACACTAGGTGCAAAAGCAGCAATTCACCTAAAATCAACTCGCCAGCTATAGTTTGCCAGATGGCCAAATTACCAACAGTCAATTCACAAGATTACCCAATTCAACAATTTCGCTATGAGGCACATGGCCAGTTCACTGAATTATTAATTCACCAAAGATATGCTTCCACTTCCAATCTCAGTTAATCCTTTTCCTCTTAATTAAGAAGCTCTACGAAATCTGGATTGTAAAACATACACAAAGTCAGCATCCACCACATCTGGATCAACAAATCCATTGAACATAAAAAAGCAATTGAGTTATGCTAACTAGGCAGAAATTTGCAAACACAATTTCCAGACAGTTAAATCAAGGGCAAAGCCCTCAAGACAGCAAAAAGGCCATGTTCAATGTTTATGCTTAGCAAAATCATTATAAAGAACTGTGAGGTAAGTATGCCAAGTCTAGTAAATATTAACCACTTTTAATCCAGACCATTGACTTTTCTGCTCTCCTCTGACATGCATATTCACCAGGTCAAGTCTAGTGAGTTTGTGCAACATTAACAACCATAGAACCTCGGTAGCATACAACAAGAAACATTTATTCTCAAGTTCATGGGTCTGCAGGTGGGCTGGGGAAGCTCTGCCTCAGGCCACAGCTTGGTGGGTCAGCTAGAAAAGTTCGGCTCCATGTGTGTTCATTCCGCAGTTCAGGCTATAGTGCAGCTGCCCATCATCTCGTGATCATGACAGAGACACAGGGAGGCAAACAGAAATACACAAGGCCTGGTAAGGCCTAGGCTGTCACTGATGCAGTGTCATTTCCACCCACCCCATGTCATTAGCCAAAGGGAATCATATGGCTGAGCCTAAAGTCAGGGGATGGAAACATATATTCTACATCTGATGGGAAGAACTGCAAAGTGACAAGGAACAGGGTACAGACACAAGAATTAAAGAACTGAGGCAGATCATTCAACCTGATTCAGGTAAGTTTGGTTAACACACATGAAAACATATGCAGATATAATTCCTCATCTATTACCTGTACATGGGTCCCTTTCTTGAGAAAAGTCAATTCAAGAATGAAGAAAAATAAGAAAGTTGACTAGACTGAAAATTCACTGGAAGGGTGAAACCAATGTACATAAAATTCTTGATATTCATTATTTCCAAGAAAATTGAAATTGAGAATACACAAAAATCCTCCTCCCCCAAATTGCTTAATGCAGGCATCTGCAAAACATAAGTGCTATAAGTTTCACAAACGGTTAACACAACTGGGTTTTGATGAATCAGAAGTTCAGTAAATTCATTATATGGTAATTCCGTTAAATTAGCAAATTGTTATTTGGCAAATTTATCTGTAGTGAATTGACCCAGAACCAGAAATCAGGGACACATATGCAAACAAGACCCAAGCCCTGCCTGCAAGGACTCCGAAGATGACTTGATTCCTACTCACAACTCCCAGGCACTCACATTCCAGGGCCACCATTCTAAATCCTCCACAGGGAAATTAATGTAGGGCTCACTCTCAAGAAAGCTGTGAACATTGAAACAGCTCTTACACTTGCCCAAACTTCCATGCCGAGGGAACTGAATCACAGAGAGCAGTAGTCGCTTGCCTGAGGTTGTGCAGTCACAAAGTAGTAGAGCTGGGTTGCATTCAGTCTGCCTGGCACCAGAGTCAAATCCCTCAACCACAGCACTATGCCCATGTGCACCACCCTCCAGGAGACCTCCTCCACCAAAACTCCCTGTGGCAGACACGCCTCCTTAGTAACAGAATTCTGATGCTGTTCAAGCAGCAGTGTGCCCTCCCCAGGGGGAAATCTGTGCCTAATGTAAGTCAATCTTATCATTCCCTCCCCTTTCCAACGCTCTTTTCCCAACCCTCCTTTGCATCTCAGGGTAGATATGATCTAGTTCTCACCATTAAGAATACAAATAAGAGGAATTGTACTGGAGAATTTCTGGGAAATATTTCCCAAAATAAAAAGTGAGCCTCTCCCATCCCTTGTGTGAGGCCATGATGCCCAGAGCTCCTGCCATCTGCATCTTGCAACCATGAAGGGACAACCCAGAGAACTGAAGAGGCGCCAACCCAGTGTGCTGGCATCATAGAATTGGCAAAGCAATCCTGCAACCACTGAACTCCAAACTTCCCCTTGAGTAAGAAATAAGTGCTTTTATGGCTTAAACTCAGGGTGGGCTAACTTCTTCTGCAAAGGGTTGGATGGTAAATGTTTTAGGCTTTACAAACCATACAGTCTCTGTCAGCTACTCAACTCTGCCATTGTAGCATGAAAACAGACATAGATAATAGATAAAATATGGGCATGTCTTTGCTTCAATAAAACTTTATTTATAGACGCTTTGAATTATTATTGTATGGGTCACAAAACATTTTTCTGAGGTTTTTTTAAAACTATTTAGAAATGTAAAACCCCTTCTTAGTTCTCAGGCAATATAAAAGCAGGCAGTGAGCTGGATTTAGCTTAAGCCATTGAATGTATGACAGAAGTATGATGTAAGTTGCATCATATTTATAACTGAATGTATTCTCGACTACATCGCTGTCCTTACAATGCCCAGAAAACAACCATCTAGAAAGAGAAGGGTCTTATAAAATCATGCAGATTAAGACATCAGGGGTTAATCATAGCTTTTATTTCACCTCCCAGAGACATGTGCACTCTAACAATGCCTCTATTTCTCATGAACTAAAGCGCCTACCATGGCATTTCAGGCATTAGAATCAGGTTAATGGGGTGGGGGATACCAAATAAGCCTTCCTGGAACACCCCCAAGATCACACTGGTAAGAAGGGATGAAGCAAAACATGAACTTTGGTCTCCAAGGGCCATAATCTTTCCACATCCCACAGCAGGCTATCACCAACATGTGAGCTGAATAAATCTAAGGTCACACAGCTAACAGATGACGGGGTGGGGGGCTCCAATCGAGATGATTTTTCCTTACAGTCTATGCACTTTGCATTATGGACTACTGAAGAAGAGGAAGTTTTCAACATTCTCCAAAATACTGACAACTATGAGCGGGTTCTGATTGATACCATGGAGTATAAGCTACTCATCTGAAATACAACAAAAAAATAAAATAGTCTAACTTTTGCTCTATTCCTTCATAGTTGACGAAAATCAGACTGCATATATGGTCTCTCCCTTTGTGCTATTTTTTTTCATGTTGTCATTTGCTGGGGTCTGTCTCACAGACCCCATCTGCACGAAGGACGAGTAAATGCACTTACATACAAAATACAGTGAATGAGTGAGTTGAGGGGTCATGAGTTTTTATAGAGAGAGATTGCAGCTACATGGCGCTTACTAAAGTTAGTAACAGAGGCTTTAAGTTAATACATTTGTAGAGAAAGATTAAAGGTTAGGTTTTGATAAACACTATTAGTTGGTAATATTTTTGGTTAACTTCTTGAGAGGGCTATTTGGCTTAAGGGTTACTTTTAAGACCACGTGAGTAAACAAGTCAGTTAGGTAAACTTCTTTATATACTTTAGCTATTTGCTTTACTTATTAACTACATGTAAAGGGGATTTAGGCTGCTTCTAGCTGAAACTTCTACTGAAACCATGAAAAAAACTTTTAGGCTTTCTAAAAGGGTTTGAGATTATATTTTGTAACTTTTTTTTACTATCTTTTAATATTTTTGCTGCTACTTTGAGCAAATTCTTACATTTTTATTCCATCCCTGATTTCACTTTCCTGCCCAACAATCTCCTCATGGTGATTTTCATCTCTGCATTCCTGAGCGTGTAGATGATGGGGTTCAGCATGAGGGTGATGGCCATGTACAAATACAGCCATGAGTTTATCTTTAGCAAAGGCAGAGAAGAGTCACATGTAGAGGAAGATGGCAAGTCCAAAATACCAAATGAGAGGCACAGGTATAGAGGGCTTTGCACTTCTCCTCTGCAGAATGGTTCCTCAAATTGACTAGGATGATGATAACATGAGGACACCAAGATGAGGAAGAAGACAGCGACTAATTAATTCACTATTGGCCAACACAATAACACCCTCCACAAAGGTGTCAGTACAGGCAAGCCTGATTAAGCCCTGGAGGTCCCAGAATGAGTGGTCAATCAAGTTGGGACCACAGAAGGGCAATTGGACAGAGACAAGGATCTGAACCATGGAATGAATTATGCCCCTCAGTCAGGAACCAGCCACCAGAAGGTGACAGACAGGTAGCTCATGATGGTTGTATAGTAATAAAGTTTGCAGTTAGCCATATATTGATCATTGGTCATCAGTGTGAAGAGGAAGATCCAGGGGACCCCAAAGAAGTAGAAGAATATCTGAGCCAGACAGCCCTCCGGAGAGATGGCCTTAATCTTGACAAGTAAGTCTGTGATGAATTTAGGGACAACATTGAAGTACCTGATCTCCACCAAGGACAGGTAGCCAGGGAGAAGTACATGGGGTAATGCAGACTCTTGCTGATACTGTCATGGGCAGCACACGGGGAGAAACACCCTAGAGCACACTCTCTGCACTGCTGGATCCTGGAAAAGGCTGGTGATCATTGACTCAGTCACATGATTTGTACTGGCCGTGGATTCAATGCAGGTGTGCTGGATGCCAAGCAGTGAGTGCCCTGCAATGAAACAAAGATCGCAACCCTAATTCACGTCATGTCTAGCACTTTAGAGAATGTAAACCACTCTATAATACGCTTATTACTCACTCATTAAGCTGCTATGTACTCATTCAGCATTAAATATTAGCAATCTAACATGTGTGTGTGTGTGTGTGTGTGTGTATGTGTGTGTGTGCATATATGTGTGTGTGTACACACAGAGAGAGAGACAGCGTCACGCAGGCTGGAGTGTAGTGGTGTGATCATGGTTCACTGCAGCCTCAACTCTGTGACTCAGATGATCCACTTCAGCCTCCCAGATAGCTGAGACTATAGGCATGCACTACCATGCCTGCATAGTTTTTCATACTGTTTATAGAAATGGGGTTTCATCCTGTTGTCCAGGCTGGTCTCAAACCCCTTAGCAATCCTCCTGCCTTGGCTCCCCAAAGTGCTGGGATTATAGGCGTGAGCCACTGCGCCCAGCCAATTTTAATGTATTTAATTTTATTATTAGAAAATGAAATTGAAGAGAAATGGTTATTTGCCCAAAGTCACACAGAACTTAGTGAATTTTGGGACTCAGGACCAATCTTTCTGACTTTCAATTGAGGGTCCCAGATTGGCAGTCAGCAGCAAAGCATACGGCAGCAAGAGTAAGTGTTTCTCTCAACATGGACATAGGGAGGAGAACAACACACATTAGGGCCTGTTGTGGGTGGGGGATGCGGAGAGAGAACCTAGAGGACAGGTCAATAAGTGAAGCAAACCACCATGGCACATGTATACCTAGTAACAAGCCTGCACATTCTGTACATGTATCCCATTTTTGTTTACAAGAAATGAAAACAATAAAATTAAATTTTAAAAAGAAGAAAAGGGTTTCTCTCTAAGCTACTTCACTGGAACAAACACCTACTGAGAACCTCTTATACATCTAAACACTCACCAGATTACACAAAAGAATATAGATCACAATACATACCTTAAGCTAATAATATCATGTGATTCAAAACAATATTCTCTAGATGAAAGTGCCCACTGGGAATTTTTCACCACATATGATCCATGAGAAGTAAGTTTAAAATATATATATGGGCTGGGCATGGTGGCTCACATCTGTAATCCCAGCACTTTGGGAGGCTGAGGCAGCTGGATCACCTGAGGTCAGGAGTTCGAGACCAGCCTGGCCAACATGGTGAAACCCCGTCTCTACTTCAAATCATATTTATATGAATATATTTATATGGACATATGTCCATATATATGATTTGATACACTTTGATTCTCTGCTATAAAATATATCCCCATTTTGTCCATTACCTCTTGTTTCATATGGGAAATTTTTTTTAATTTAATTTTAAAGAACTAAAAATATACCTTGAATAGCAAAGAACAGAATCAACAAAGAAGCAGAACAGAATGGAACCCTGAGTTTTCGCTGAACACAACTCCACACAGTATAAAAGATTACGATTGGCCGGGCATGGTAGCTCACACCCGTAATTCCAGCACTTTGGGTGGCTGAGGCAGGTGGACCACTTGAGGTCAGGAGTTCAAGACCAGCCTGGCCAACATAGTGAAACCTTGTCTCTACTAGAAATATAAAAATTAGCCAGGCACGGTGGCACACGTTTGTGGTCCCAGCTACTCAGGAGGCTGAGGCACGAGAATCACTTGAACCCAGCAGGCGGAAGTTGCAGTGAGCCCAGATAGCACCACTGTACTCCAGCCAGGGCAACAGATCAAAACTCTACCTCAAAAAAAAAAAAAAAAAAAAAACCAAAAAAGTGTAGTTCCATGCCTCCTTTATAATCAAGTTTGGCCATGCTACTGATTGTTAACAAGTAAGCTGAAAGCAAAAACGCTATATGGCACTTTTGGGAAATCTCCTGAAAGGGAAAGTGATCAGTTTTTCCTCCTCCTTTCTCTTTTCCTGTCCGCTGGAATAGAAATGCAATGCTAGAGCTGTGTTGTCCAGTGTCATCCACAGGTGGATATTGAAATTTAACTTATTAAAAGTGAATAAATTTAAAATTCACTTCCTGGGCCTCACTAGCCATATTTCAAGTGCTCAGACACTACCATATTTTTTCCCCATGCCTTAAGGCTCAGAAGCACTACCATCGTGAACTGCACAGGTATCTCCGTCAGGGCTGGACTTTCTTTCTACCTCCAAACTTTTCTAATTCTATCTCATTAAAAGTTTATTTTTTTCCCTGTTATATGCAGTCAAACCTATACCTAAATAGAACAAATAATTAATAGACAAAGGATACAAAATTATATGGAATTTATTTATTAATTTATTATATGTAATTTATTATTACTTCTGAGTAGTTTACAGCACTCTACTAATTTTTCTTTAAAGAACGTATATTATATTGCTTCTCTTAAAAAATACATTTTTTAATATTATGCTAAAATCAACAACCAAGATTTAACTACATCCTCTCTAGTGCTAATTGGTATGATTAGACTATTACTACTTCTGTTAAGTGAGAAGACATTTTTTAAATTTTACAAATTCTCTGTGTCTTAAAACAATGAAAAAATATTTTCCTTTAACTTCTGTGCTTCTTTCAGCAAGGCCAGAACAAAGTGAGCCATCAGCCGTCAACAGACCTAAGACTCAATTCTCTTGAGGGTTGAGAGTAGGTGACATAATCTCTAAGAATTCTGACCATTCAGCTGAGGAGATATTATCTGCCTATGAAGTGTCCAGCCATTCAGAGTTCATTGATGAAGTTCTATTCATAGCGCTTCAGGGAGGAAACCAAACCTGTCCATGAGTTAAGGGGCTCCTATCACAACCTGCATCCTAAAGTCCCAGCCTGCTTTAATAAGAGCAAGACATCAAGAGAAAGCGGGGAGCCTTTACTGTGTTTAGTTCTGGAGCAAATGCTTTAAAATATACATTAACAAGATATAAAAGCATTTAGCATAAAAGATTAGAGGAAAGCTATTTTACAGTCATTTATTTAACAAATACTAAGTGAGTACCTATGATGTGCCAGGTAAACACTCTAACAGAGAATGTTTATGTTCAGAGAAGCAACGCAGCATGCAAGAGAGAGTGTCTATTGAACTGTCTTCGAATGCTTTTGGGGTAGAATCAAGGCCTGTTCTGAGTAGCTCTACAGGGCAGAATGAT
>NW_022436954.1:15031172-15098429 GCF_009761245.1 Sapajus apella
AATTCTCCTGCCTCAGCCTCCTGAGTAGCTGGGATTACAGGCACGCGTCACCATGCCCAGCTAATTTTTTGTATTTTTAGTAGAGACGGGGTTTCACCGTGTTGACCAGGATGGTCTCGATCTCTTGACCTCGTGATCCACCCGCCTCGGCCTCCCAAAGTGCTTGGGATTACAGGCTTGAGCCACCGCGCCCGGCCTTTTTTTTTTTTTTTTTTTTTGAGACAGAGTCTCGCTCTGTCACCCAGGAGAGCAGTGGCTGGATCTCAGCTCACTGCAACCTCCGCCTCCCGGGTTCAAGCGATTCTCCTGCCTCAGCATCCTGAGTAGCTGGGATTACAGGTACGCGCCACCATGCCCAGCTAATTTTTGAGATTTTAGGAGAGATGGGGCTTCTCCATGTTGGCCAGGCTGGTCTCAAACTCAATTGATCTGCCCACCTCGGGTTCGCAAAGTGCTGGGATTACAGGTGTGAGCCACCACGCCCAACCAGAATAATCTTATAAAGCTCCTATTATTGTTAGCCATTATATTTATGCAAAACAGTTGTTCAGGGAAGTTAAGTACTTTGGATCTTGGGTTGTGGCTCACAGGTAATTGGAACAACCAAACAAATGTCAGAGCCTCAGCCTGAGTTTGAACAAAGAGGGAAGGTCAAATCGCTTGATCCCGGGAGGCGGAGTTTGCAGTGAGCCAAGACAGTGCCACTGCACTCCAGTCTGGGTGACAGAGTGAGATTCCATCTCAAAAAGAAAAAAAAAAAAAAAGAAAAGAAAGAAAAAAAAGAGATTATTCTGGAGATGTGCTCCTCACCATGAAAGTGTTCAAAAGGAATCTATAAGAATTGCTATAGCAAGAACTGTGCATGAGCCTAAAGCGTTGTTTATTCCTCATGCACCTATGAAGTATCAACTATGAGCTGGGTGCAGTGGCTCACACCTGTAATCCCAGCCCTTGGGAGGCTGAGGTGGGCGGATCACCTGAGGTCAGGAGTTCAAGACCAGCCTGACCAATATCGTGAAACCCCGTCTTTAAAAAAAAAAAAAAAAAAAGAAGTATCAAGTATCAACTATGTGCATGATATGTAGAGCTGCAAAGAAGGACCATAGAGAGTCCTGCCCTTGAGAACTGAAAATCTATTGAGAGAGAAACACATCAAATAATTAGAATTGAAGTGATAGGGCAATTATATGAATAGGTAAAAATGAGTGTGAAAAGGAGACACAAATTCAACCCAAAGAAGAGGGAAGTCAGAGAAGACCTTATAAGGAAGGTGACTTGAACCTAGGTCTTGAAGAATGTGTAGGATTTTGTCATACCAAAAAGGAAGGTAAAGTCATTCCAAGCAGAAGCAGCAGCATTTTCTCAGGGATTCATGTGGTCGTCTACGGATAAAGTTAATGGGAACACTAAGGGAAGGGAGCAAAGTTTGCTGGTACCTTTAAAACCACTATTTACCTACGTGTTCAACCAGCACCTACAATAGAGAGGAAAAGGGCCCTAAGATCTATAGCACACCCATGATACTCCATCCCTATGCTAGGGAAGCTGCCTAAATTATTTCACCTGATTCTCAAGAAAAAGTAGAGGACACCATGCAAATGCAATGCCAATATGTGCAATTTCGAAGCCAACAGGGGCCAACTTTATAATATTCTATAAATTATGTACAATTATATGAAACAATGGGGTAAGGTAGAGACGCAGGGAAGTTAACCAAAAGTGCAGACACACATTATCTCATTTCCCTTCACCAAGAAATACTAATAGGCATTAAAAGAAGTGGCCTTGCATGATCACTTAGAATCAGGGACAGAGGTCTGGAGTAGAAGCATATTTGGACAGTATCTCCTTCCCCTTCATTCTTTAAGTTAGGCCTAAGAAGCATTTTCTAACATTATGTATTTGTCACATCTGGATAAGACTAACGATGTTTTTGTGAAAATGTTTGACTTGATCGCTCCACATTGATAGGTAGAATCTATGTCATTTTGATATTATTTTGTTTATGAATGTTGGACGTTGTGAGAAAGACCAGAGAGATTTAAGGACTATCCCTTGTGAAAATATGTCAAAAGAACTAAAATTGCTACTTTTCTGGGGCTCATGACCAGATGGCCTATGGCACAAGATACCAAGAGCCAACCAGAAGAATAGAAAAAAGTCCCTGGATATAATTTTCCAAGACATACTTGTCCACATTGTAGATCACATTGGTACCCTCCTTCCTAAATGTTGCCTGATAATTCCTCCAGTTGGTTTCCTTTTTTAATGAAATAAGTCTGTTATCATGAGAGAGTTTGAACAAAGAGGGGAGAAAGAATGAAGGAAGAAAAGAAGGAAGGGAATGAGGAAGGAGGAAGGGCAAAAGGGAGAAAGGAAAGGGGTGAGGAAGGGAGGAGGTAAAAGGAAAAGGTGATTTAATCTACAAAACATTTGTCAACATATTCTTCTTTGCATTTGCCCTTGGTTTGAGGCTTCATATTCCCCAAGCCCACAGTATTGTTGGATATCATGAAGCCAATCAATTTCTCTAAGATTCAGCAGATTATCTGACCTTTGTGCTTTGAACGTTACACCAGGATACCAAGTGTCTTTGGTTACTAAGGAGAATCACAGCAGCAGTGCCATTAAACCTTTATATTTGTTTCTGCCATTCTTGAATGTCCCACTAAAATCAAAATCCATTTCAAGAACAGAGAGTAATCAGACACACATTTTGTATCAGTTTTTCATCCCTAAGCTCTTTTTTCACTCCCTCCCTGGGTTCTCCTTTTTGCACCACAATCTCCATATAGTGGTTTTCACCTCCACATTCCTGAGTGTGTAAATGATGGGGTTCAGCATGGGGGTGATGACCGTGTAGAATACAGCCACAAGTTTATCTTCAGTGAAAGTGCAAGATGGTCGTGTGTAGAGGAAGATGGCAGGTCCAAAAAATAAGATGACCACTGTGATGTGAGAAGCACAGGTGGAGAGGGCTTTGTGCCTCCCCTCTGCAGAATGGTTCCTCAAGTTGGCCAGGATGACAATGTAAGAAGACACCAAGATGAGGAAGGAGAAGACAGAGACTAATCCACTGTTGGCCAACACAATAACCCCCTCCATGAAGGTGTCAGTGCAGACAAGCTTGAATAAAGGCTGGAGGTCACAGAAATAATGATCAATCACGTTGGGACCACAGAAGGGCAGTTGGATGATGACAAGAATCTGAATTATGGAATGACAAAAGCCCCCCAGCCAGGAACCAGCCACCAGAAGGTGACACAGTTGACGACTCATAATGTTCATATAATGAAGAGGCTTGCAGATGGCCACATAGCGATCATAGGCCATCACCACAAGCAAAAGGATCTCAGCAACCCCAAAGAAGTGGAAGAAGAATATCTGAGCCAGACAGCCTTCCAGGGAGATGTTTTAATCTTGGCAAGTAAGTCTGTGATGAATTTAGGGGCGACAGTAGAGGAGTAACTGATCTCCACCAAGGACAGGTAGCTAAGGAAGAAGTACATGGGGGAATGCAGACTCTTACTGATGTTGACTGTCAGAATGATGAGGCCATTGCCCACCACCATGGCCAAGTATACGAGGAGGAACACCACAAAGCACACTCTCTGCACCGCTGGATCCTGGAAAAGGCCAGTGAAAATCAACTCAGTCACGTTACGTGTACTGGCCATGGATTCCACTTGGAGAATACAGATCTCAGAGAAGAGCCTGTGACAAAGCACATGCAATCATAACACTAATCCCTCACATTTATTTAGCACTTGCCTGTTAATAAAACCCTTTCATACATATTTTCTGACTTGTTTATTTATTTATATAGTCAATGTTCATTCATTTGGTGCTCAATAGCCTACCCCATGCAAGACACTGGTGTAGCAACCCCACAAAAACTCCATGATCCCCATACAACAATCAAAAAAACAGAGAGGTTGTAAATTAGCCAAGCCTCTCAGGTCATGTAATTCCAACTCATGTATTACTTCCAGTATACCCTAATAAAAAAAAAATCACCACTTTTAGCATGAAAACCATTTATATTAATTACTAACATTTACCTTATTCTCCAAGTTCTCTGGTCACGCCTTTGTGTTAGAGATTTTATAGGGACCTTCTACTCCTGACTCTTTTGTTTCTTCTATTTATTTATTCCCCAGAAATGCCAATCTAATTGAAACGTCTCCATTTTAAAGAATTCCTTTGATATTTTCCTTACGTGAACTACCTAAGTTTCTGAATTCTTTCAGATCCTATGGTTTTTGCCCAGTCCTATAGCTTTGTGAATTTTTACAACCCTTTTGAGAAAATGTTGACAGCTGAGAGCTAAGTGTACATCCGGAAGTTATTTGGAGTGTAGCCCACTATGGAACAATAGTTTGAATATAACATAGGGACATCACCACTTTCCTTGTTTCTGTCTTCCAGTTTGCTTGCCATAAGCAAACATTTTTGCCAGCAGAAGGTGCAGGATTTCTTTTAATACAACTCTCTGAACCAAAGGTTTTGCTAAGCAGCTACCACGTGCCTAGGCAACTCAGGACATAGGAAAGGAGAGTGAAACGTGGCTCTGTCCTCAAGAGGCTTTTTGGTTTTTTTTTTCTTGACATCCAGTCACAAGGAGGCTTGTAACTTCATATAATTAAACGGCACAATTGTGAAATGAAGGAGAGAAAACCTTCAAAATTTTCTCTGCTTTTAAAATTATTTTGCAGTATCTTGGGCCAGGCACAGTGGCTCACGCCTGTAATCCCAGCACTTTGGGAGGCCAAGGTGGATCAACTGAGGTCAGGAGTTTGAGACCAACCCGGCCAACATGGTGAAACTCCATCTCTACTAACAACACAAAAATTAGCCGGGTGTGGTGGCGAGTGCCTGTAATCCCAGCTACTCAGGAGGCTGACGCAGGAGAATCGCTTGAACCCGGGAGGCAGAGGTAGCAGTGAGCCAAGATCTCACCACTGCACTCCAGCCTGGGCGAGAAGGGAAAAACTCCATCTCAAAAAAAATTAAATAAAATAAAATTATTTTGAAGTATCTCTTATTCAACTTACTTGTCCTTCTTCCACTTGTGCTTCCATTTGAAAATAGATTCAATACCTTCTCCTCCCCAATTTCTCTCATAGAGAAAATTTGGAGAAAAACACAAGGTAAAACTCTGCTGAGAGATGCTCAGTAAGGCGGTTGGCTAAAACTCGAGGTGAAGTAGAGTATTAATAGGTATTAAAAAAAAAAAAAAAAAAAGGTACCTGAGAAAACAACTGAATGGGAAAGAGAAAGCAAGATGGGGCCCTCTTACTGGTGCAGAGGAATGGAAATAAGAGAGGCATCAAAAACAGCCCACGAAGGCTGCGAAGGAAGCGCATCACAGGAAACTCCACGTTATTGGGGGTGTTCCATTTCCACTATTTCTGGATCATCCAAGATCAAGAAACCATGTGGAATCCGCAGCAGAGTGTGAGACTCAGGGACTGCCCTCTCCTACTTTACCCCAGGGCAGGGATTTGGATGGGAGGTAGCACTGCGGCTGGTGAGACAGAGCTGTGGAATCTGTCGTTCTCTCCCAGCACAGGTGAGCTGAAGGAACTCCTCTCACACTGGGCCTTCTAGCAGCACCATCACTTGCCCCTCCCGCAGGCTTGAAACCATGGAGTCACATCTGGTGGCCTGGAGGAAGTAGAGCCCCTTGTTACCTGATGTTTGCCATCATGCATGGTTGTTAGGATGATGATGAAGATGGTGAGTATCGTAGTTACCTGATGTTCACCTTCTTCATTGTCAATGTCATCCTAACAATCACAACAACTCCAGATGTTGCTGCTGTTTATTCAGAGTCTGTGTGCTAGACTGTGGAAAGCAACTTACAGCCATCCTCTCTTTTTTTTTTAAGACTGAGTCTCATTTTGTCACCCAGGCTGGAGTGTAGTGACACAATATTGGCTCACTGCAACCTCCACCTCCTGGGTTCAAGTGATTCTCCTGCCTTAGTCTGCCCATTAAAGCAGCTGGGACGACAAGCACACACCACCACACCCAGCTAATTTTTTTTTTTTTTGTATTTTTAGTAGAGATGGGGTTTCAGCATATTGCTCAGACTGGTCTTGAACTCCTAACCTCATAATCCACCAGCCTCAGCCTCCCAAAGTGCTGGGATTACAGGCGCGAGCCACCGCACCTGGCCCATCCTCTCATTTAATTCTTCCTGCACCTCTTTGAGGTAGCTAATTGATAGATGAGAGAAATGAGGCTCAGAGAAGTTTAGTAACTTGCCCAAAGAAACAGCTTGTGAGTGTTTGAGCCATGGCTGAAACTGAGCCTATCTAAATAAGGGTAGGGGAGAGCCACTACACCACAGCTAGAGGAGAAAGGGGTTAGCCACCCCAGCACCCTGGAGAAATGGCATCAAGACCCAGGGTCAATACAAAACTTGGCCAAATTCATTTACTAATCCCTCCCTGTGAATAGCAGGAGCATCACAGCAAACTCCATGTTTTGGGGAATGTTCCATTTCCACCATTTCTGGATCATCCAAGATCAAGAAACCATGTGGAATCCGCAGCAGAGTGTGAGACTCAGGGACTGCCCTCTCCTACTTTACCCCAGGGCAGGGATTTGGATGGGAGGTAGCACTGCGGCTGGCGAGACAGAGCTGTGGAATCTGTCGTTCTCTCCCAGCACAGGTGAGCTGGAGGAACTCCTCTCACACTGGGCCTTCTAGCAGCACCATCACTTGCCCCTCCCACGGGCTTGAAACCGTGGAGTCACATCTAATTCATGCCTCCTCCACCCGCCATATTTACACAATCTTTACGTCCTGTTGATTTCACCGGTTTCCTCCTCTGTCTTCCTGCAGCTGCCATCTTCAAGCAGGACATAAACTCATGCAAGGATAACGACCGCAAACTCTTACATGCTCCCTCTGTCCCCAGACCTCCCCAGTCCTCATCCCCAGTCTATTCTGCATACTCAAGTTAGAAATTCTTCATCTTCCCTTGGTTCCAAGTCACTCAGAAATTGCCATTATCTCCCTGTTGGCTGGCAATCCATCCTAAATTCTTCCACCTGACTTTTAGAAACCTCTGCAGGACTTCCACAGCCCCCTCCAAACCCTCTTTACTGGGCACTAAACTTCACACAATCTCAGTTCTATTCAGAGGTCTCCTCGCCTTCTTATAAACACAAGCTGATCCCCACCCCAGGTGCCTCTTTTCTACTTTTCACATTACCCAATGTGTCACCTCTTTTTGCCTCCCTCTCTAAGTGCCACCTACTCTACAATGTCTGTTGTCTACGAAGCTTTCTCTGGTTCCTTCAACACTGATTCATTTATCTCTGCTCTCAACTCTAGAAATCAGTTTAAGTCATCCTTCTGCTAAATGCAAGAAGGCACAGAGTACTCATCTCATAGCAAGCCCTCAAAGAATGTAATCTATTATGATTGTTATACTTCTAACGTGGCTAACACAGTGAAACCCTGTCTCTACTAAAAATACAAAAAAAATAGCAGGGCGTGGTGGCACACGCCTGTAGTCCCAGCTACTTGGGAGGCTGAGGCAGGAGAATCGCTTGAACCTGGGAGGTGGAGGTTGCAGTGAGCCCAGATCACGCCGCTGCGGTGACAGAGCAAGAGTCCATCTCAAAAAGAGAAAAAGTCAATTAGGGGAATTTAACATAATTATGTCAGATGACTTAATGAAGTCATAGTGAGAGGACAGAGGTGATGAATCCAAAAGGGCAAGTGACCTTTCTTTTAGTGAAGGAGACAGTTCGAGGTTCTGGATCCTTTAAAGTACAGAGGAAAAAAAAGCAAGAACCGCTGGCTAAGCTGCCTTTCTCTCTTCGCAGGAATTGGTCTAAAGCAGTGGTTAAGAGGGTGAGTGTAGAAATTGTGAGCCAACTTTTAGCTCTACTGCCCACCTGTCATGTGTTCTTATTAACAGGTTTTTTTAATAGAGTAGCAATTTCTATTTACATAGTTGTTGGAAGAATTAGATGTGAGATAAAATATACAAATCACTTCACAGCGCTCCCCAGCAAATAGAAAGCTTTCAATAAATAGTAGCTTTTCTTAGCTCAGATTTCCTGGCATTTATTTACATTTCTTTCTGCTTTCTCTTTCCACCTTCCCTAAGAGAAAGACAGTTGATAACAAATCACCTCCTCTTTCTCCCAGCATTTCCCAAATAAATCTCTCACCCTGGGATCATGGATTACATGTAAAAGCCTAGGTAGGAAAATTAGCATCTAAATAGTAACTAGGTAGAATTTTATCCTCTAACGTGAAGCCCCAATGAGGCAAATCTGACGGAGACAAAACAGTAAGTGAGAGACAGCCTGGAAGATCCACTGCTATGAACTCAAAGCTCCATCACAAGGTCTCCTTCCCGCCACTCGCTTTGGACCCCCAAGTTGCCCTGCATGGAATCCCAGAAAGTGAATGCTGGAAAGAACTTTAAGACACATTCTGTCCAGCCCTCTCCTTTCTACAGTCAGAAACTGAGCCTAAGGGAGGGAAAGAGACTTACCCTATATCACACAGAGATGTGGTGCCTCCAGCTCATGCTCAGTGAACCTGAGAACTCTTTCTGGGTAGGGCTTTACGTACCTTCCTTGGGTAATATTCAGCCTTAGAACAAAAAATGGAATGGGAGTCTTCTTCTCTTTAGGCTGAGGAAAGTTTTATTCCTCCGTTGCAAGTGCTTATCATTCAGAGGGATGTCCAGGGCTGAGGGGACTGAAGGAGGGTGACTGGAACACAAGAGGCCCCTCTTCAGAACAAGAATCTCCCACTCAGCTTCTGTATCTGCATTGAAGGCACCTGGTAGATTAAACCACTTCATCTCAGCTGAGGCACCAGGTGAAATCAAATAAATTTTAGAGCTGAATAAATTTGTAGACCATTAACTCAATGTCATTAGTTTTCAGATGATGCAACAAAGGGCCAGATAATTTAATTGACCTTTCAAAGTCACACAGCTCGTTATTTATTCATCAAGTTGCTGAGGTACAAAGGGTGTTGTGTCCGTAACAGTGGGATTCCTTTCTAGTGATCTTAATTTTATGATTCTTATTACCAATTAACAAGTAAATCTTGCTTCCACACTACAAAATTCCCTGGGTCCTGTGATCTTTCATAAAATTAACAGCCTATGTTGACATGGATAAATTACAAAAGGAAAGATTCAGGAAATCAATCCCCTGGCCAATCTTTGGATCAACTATTGAGAGACAGAAAAAAAAAAAAAACCTAAAATACAGGAAGTACTAATTAATGATTTTTAAATTCTGTTTTCGTGTTTAGAAAACCCACCCACTCACTAGAAGACCAATGATTGTTTTTCAACATTGAGACGCTTTGAACTATTTGAAATAAATTGAGCCACAAGCTATAATCAAGGGACCAAATTTGCCGATGGAATTTCTTGTTTCTAGCATGAAACTTTGCCAATAAACTGTGAGTTAGGAAAAGTTCCAAAATGTGTTTCTATTAATTCATTGAGAGATATTTAAGAAGTCCCAACCCTCTCGTAGTTATATTCTGAGAGAAGGAAGCTAGAGACATTAGGAGAGTTTTCTGAGTTAACCACAGAAATATGAAACTGAAGAGAGAAGAAAAAAACATGTCAGATTTTGTTTCCACCACTTAGTTGCTTGGTAACTCTAGAAAATTTAGTTAGCAGCTTTTAGTCTCACTTTTCTCATCTGTTCAATGGCCGCAATAATGCAGACCTTCAGGATTGTTAGATGGGAAACGAAATAACCTATGTTAAATGGTTATCAAACAGGATGTTTGATACATAGTGAGTGTTCCATAAATGTTCATTCAGGTTTTAAAATTATGCAGTTGGACTATTAACCAGTTTAATGTGTGGGTCTTTGCATCAAAATTTAAAGCAAAAAGGCAATAAATGAGAAATCAAATCAGTAGCACCAAAAATAATCACTAATATTTCTTTCATAAACAAGCAAGTATCTAATAAAAACATTTTTTCCTCTTGTATGGCAAAAACTGCTAATGCCTTTACTGACTTTACTCCTCTCAAATCCTGCCCAGAGGAAAATAGTCACCTTTCCAGACTCCCTTGAAGCTAGATGTGGCAATGTGATCCAAGTCTGGCCAATGAAATGAAAGCAAAGGTCACTGGATAGAGCATCTGGAAATTTTCTAAAATGTTCAGACTTAATTGGTTTGCTTAGTCAGCACTTTGCTCTTCATCCTTGACTCTTCCCCCGTCTTTCTTCCTCCTGCCCACAGTATGGACATGACACTAGAGGAGCAGGAGCTATTATTCACTCTTGCAAAGTAAATAAATAAATAAATAAATAAATAAATAAAATCAAACCCATGCCCATAGGAGAAAAGGGTGGAAAACTATTTCCAAACAAAAGTCTTGTGAAAAAAAATTAAAATGTGTTTAAAAGCACTCAGCCAATAAAATGATTTAAGTTCTTTTTTAAGATGCAAACACAAAGCTGAAGAAATCTGCAACACATTACTCAAAACTGAATTACATATCCTCAAACAAAAATTTGTATATAAAAATAAAATTTTGATGGAGAAATACACAAATTAAGAACAGAAATGGATTTTTTAAATCACAAAGAGATGAAATGAGAGTTGATTCAATTCAGGAAAATATAGAACAAAAAGAAAAATTATATCAATTATAAAGGTTAAAGCACCAAAGGGAGAATATTCAAATTAAAATATAATAAAGAGTATAAAAATAAAGCAGAAAATCAACCAAAGGAAATAAAGTGAAATTTTTTTTTCAACTTTTATTTTAGATTCGGGAGATACATGTGCAGGTTTCTTACACAGGTATATTGCGTGATGCTGAGATTTAGGGTATAAATAATCCTGTCACCCAGGTAGTGATCATAGTACCCAATAGGTAGTTTTTCAGCCATTGTTCCCCTTTCTCTCTCTCCCATCTAGTAACCCCAGTGTCTATTGTTCCCATCTTTATGTCCATGTGTATACAATGTTTAGCTCCCACTTGTAAGTAAGAAAATGCAGCATTTGATTTTCTGGTAGTGCATTAATTCACTTAGTATAATAGATTCCAGCTGCATCCATGTTGCTGCAAAAGACATGATTTCATTGTTGCAAAGGACATAAATATTATCGCTGCATGGTATTCCATGGTGTATATACACCACATTTTCTTTATCCACTCCACTATTGATGGACACCTAGGTTGATTCCATGTTTTTGCTATTGTGAATAGTGCTGCAATGAACACATGAGTGCATGTGTCTTTTTGGTAGAACGACTTATTTTCCTTTGGGTATGTACCTGGTAATGGAATTGCTGAGTCAAATGGTAGTTCAATTTTTAGTTACTTGAGAAATTTCCAAACTGCTTTCCACAGTGGTTGAACTAATATACATTCCCACCAAGACTGTACAAGTGGTCCCTTTTCACTGCAGCCTTGCCAACATCTGCTAATTGTTTACTTTTTCTTAATAGCCATTCTCAATGGTGTAAGATAATATCTCGTTGTGCTTTTGATTTTCATTTCTCTGATGATTCATGGTGTTGAGCGTCTTTCATATGTTTGTTGGCTGCTTGCATGTCTTCTTTTGAGAAGTCTCTATCATGCCCTTTGCCCACTTTTTAATTGGTTCTTTTAGGCTTGTTGAATTGTTTAATTTTCTGATAGATTTTGAATATTACAACTTTGTCAGATGCATAATTAGCAAATATTTACTCTCATTCTATAGGCTGTCCATTTACTCTGTTAATAGTTTCTTAGTTGTGCAGAATGCTCTTTAATTAAGTCCCATTTATCAATTTTTGTTTTTGTTGCAATTGCTTTTGGCATCTTCAACATGAAATCTCTGCCAGGGCCTATGTCCAGAATGGTATTTCCTAGGCTTTCTTCTAGATATTTATAGTTTTAGGTCTTGCATTTAAGTCTTTAATTCATCTTGAGTTAATTTTTGTATATGGTGAAACACAGGAATCCTGTTTCATTCTTCTGCACATGGTTAGCCAGTTATCCCAGCACATTTATTTAATAGAGAGTCCTTTCCCCATTGCTTATTTTTGTTGACTTTGTCAACGATCAAATGGTTGTAGGTGTGCAAACATTAATTCTGGGTTCTCTGCTGTCTTCCACTGGTCTGTACATCTGTTTTTGTATCAGCATAATACTGTTTTGATTACTATAGCCTTATAATATAGTTTGAAGTTAGCTTTGCTCTTTTAGCATAGGATTGCTTTGGCTATTCAAGCTCTTAAAATAAGATTTAAAAGAAGTGAGGCCAGGCGCAGTGGCTCATGCCTGTAATCCCAGCACTTTAGGAGGCGGAGGTGGGCAGATCACAAGGTGAGGAGTTTGAGACACAAGGTCAGCCTGACCAACATGGTGAAACCCATCTTTATTAAAAATACAAAAATTAGCTGGGCATGGTGGCAGGCACCTGTAATTCCAGCTATTCAGAAGGCTGAGGCAGGATAATGACTTTAACCCAGGAGGCAGAGGTTGCAGTGAGCCGAGATTGTGCCACTCCACTCCAGCCTGGGCCACAGAGTGAGACTCCAACTCAAAAAAATTAAAAAGGAAGTGAAAAATGTCATAGAGGAAGAGAAAACGAGTTATAAATGTCCAAGACCAAGAAAGTCTAACATATATATAATTGACATCCATGAAAAAAAAAATTAAGATAATGAAATGGCACCAATACTTAAATTTACAATTCAAAACATATTCCAGAAATTTAAAAAATATCTGCATCTACGCATTGAAATGATCTACTGTACCAGGAAAAACTCACCTAAAACAAACAACCACAAGACATATTCTAGTAAAACTATTAGACATTAAAGCTAAAGAGAGAAATCCTTGGCTGGACGCAGTGGCTCATGCCTATAATCCCAGCACTTTGGGAGATTGAGGCAGGTGGATCACGAGGTCAAGAGATCGAGAACATCCTGGTCAACATGGTGAAATCCCCTCTCCACTAAAAATACAAAAAATTAGCTGGGCATGGTGGCGCATGCCTGTAGTCCCAGCTACTTGGGAGGCTAAGGCAGGAGAATTGCTTCAACCCAGGAGGAAGAGTTTGTGGTGAGCTGATATTGTGCCATTGCACTCCAGCCTGGGTAACAAGAGCAAAACTCCATCTCAAAAAAAAAAAAAAAAGAGATAAATCCTCAAGAACTTTCAACAAAACTAGGGAAAAAAGGGAACAAAAATCAGATACAAAAAGAGACATAATTACACTAAATATAAATGGTCTAAACACATGAATTTACAAAATTGTGCAACCGGTGAAATAATTTACGAAAGGAAGATAATTCTAGTGGCATCTGATTTTCAAAATTAAAAAAGAAACAGCATATAAAGTATGGCAATAACAGTGAAGCAGCTATCACAAAAAGTAAGAAAGTATAAACCAGAACCTTATAGCCAGCTGAGTTGTCCTTTAATAGACAAAACTATAGCAAACAGTTTTGACCATGCAATAACACAGTAAATACGGTATACAAGCAACTTTTCTGAGGAATCTACTATATGATCAGCTTCATCACACCAAAAGTTTACTAGGAAAACTTCAATGAAAGAACTGTCAGTTTCATCAGGTTTTTTTCATGTATTTTTGAGACTATGTTGTTAGGTTCATATACATTTAGGGTTATTATATCTTCTTGGTGAATTGATCCATTTATTATTATGCAATGTCTTCATTATCCCTGGTAATATTTTTTGTATTGAATATACTTTGATATCAACATGCTATTTTAGCTTTCTTTCAATTCACGTTTTTATGGTATATCTTTTTTATAATATTATTCTTAACCTATGTATGCCTTCATATTTAAAGTTTGCTTCTTATAGGCAGGATAACTTGGACTTGTTATTTTATATAATTTGAAATTTTATAAATTTATGTGTTTATACCATTTATATTTAGTGTAATTATGGCTGATTTAATTTAAATCAAATGTCTTCTTACTTCATATTTTTCTGTCTGATTTTGTTCCTTTTTTCCTCGTTGCTGCCTAATTTTGGATTATGTGCATTTTTTATTCCATTTTACTTCCCTATTGGCTTATTATTTATAAGCCAATAAAAACTCTTTTTAAAACTCTTTAGTGGCTTTGCTAGCATATATAATACACATTTTTAATTAGTCACAGTCTACCTCTAAATCATTATTATTATTTTTTTTTTTTGAGACAGAGTCTTGCTCTGTTGCCCAGGCTGGAGTGCAATGGCACAATCGAGACTCACTGCAACCTCCACCTCCAGGGTTCAAGCAATTCTCCCACCTCAGCCTCCCTAGTAGCTAGGATTACAGGCATGTACCACCATGCCCCACTAATTTTTGTATTTTTAGTAGAGAAGGGGTTTAGCCATGTTGGCCAGGCTTGTCTCTAATGCCTGACCTCAGGTGATCTGCCCGCCTCAGCCTCCCACAGTGCTGGGATTACAGGCATGAGCCACTGCACCCAGCCGACTTTTAAATAGCTTTATACCACTTCACAGCTAGTAAAAGAACCCTACAACGGTATACGTTTAATTCCTCTTATCCACATTTTGTGTTGTTCTCCTACCATTTACTTTTATGTGTGCTAAAAACCCACAACATGTTGCTACTACTTTTGCCTTAGACAATCATTTAAGAGCAATTTTTTTAAAAAACTTTTAGGAGTCCTTTATTTTCACTTTTATTGTGTAATCATTCTGGAGCTTTTTGTTTCTTTGTATACACTGAAGTTTTATCAGTATTTTTATTTGTCTGTTTACTCAAAAAAATTTTAATATTTCATGTAGTGTGGATCTGCTTGTGTAAATTCCCTAAACTTTTGTCAAAAAATCTTTATTTTGCCTTTATGTTTGGAAAATATATTAACTGACATAAAATTAGGGATTGGCATGAGATATTCTCTCTTTCATAAAACTCCCAATTTATAAGAATAAGGATTAAAATGTTTTTCATAGGACGCAAGACAAAGTGAAATGCTTAAAATATACTAGGCCTTAATAAAGTTGTCTTTGTCACAAATAATAGCAAAAAAAAAGAGACAACTTTGCTAAAGATCTGGCTCTGATTATCACTCACTTGCTGTGACTAACGATGACTAACTATGCTAGCCACTTAACCATCTTGGCTTCAGTTGTTTCTCATCTGCAAAATGGAAATACTAATATGCATAGTATATATCATACCTAGTTAGAAACACTAATGACATAATGTGTAAAAACACTTTAAAGCAATGAATAACATAACAATGAATATTTAATTATTATATGTCATAAATATAAGTATAAATAATGAGAATTAGAAAATATATTTCTAATATTTTGCTAACATGACTTAGTGTAAAAATGGTAGGTTCGTTACCAAGGTATTTTTTATTGCCTGATTCATTTTACAACAATAAAATTTTAAATCTTTATCAAAATAGACATCACTCTTTTACCTGCTTGCATGTATAGTTTCTAAAAAGAAGTCTGCTAAAATTTGTATTTTCTTCTAGGCATATAATGTGCCTTTGTTTCCTGGATGACTTCAAGCTATTTTTTATTGTCACAGTGTCTTTGTATAAAGTAGGTTCACCATGAACTGATATCAGTCTCTGGGGAGAACTTCAAACTCCTTGTCAGTATCGTGCACTGCTATCAATCCCAGAAAAGGACTACTCTAAACACCTTAACAAAACTGTGCATTGCTGTCAGTCTATTTCTATGAGTCCTAGTGAGATAGAACACTCACACGAGTTAAGCAAAGCAACTTTGCTACTCACAGGCAGGCATCAAGGGAAAACAGAAGCCTAGGGCTTAAGATGAGCCAGTCCCTCAAGGGGACTGATGAAGGATAACCCTGGATCTCAGGATGAGGATAAGTTAACCTTCAGAATGGTCCCAAAGTCACACATTTCTACTTATTTACCCCATCCCTGATGCTTACTGAGTACCTGCCAAGAACTTAACAATGTAAAACCAAGCTTTGCTTCAGGCTCCAATATAAACTCTATGACCCAAGCAGCAATTCTATGGAATAAGTGGGAGACAGAGTATTTTTCAAAGCAGCACACACACTGTTACCTACAGAAATTTAAGACTATTGGAATAGGAATAGTGTTTGGAGAGTTCACAGCTAGACAGAGGATTCATAGGACCCAGAAGTAAGAAATGGGAGATTTCCATACTTCCTGGTAAGGGAAATCACCTTCATTACCTTTCTTCATTGTTTTTTCCCATCTTTACAATATGCAGAATAAAAGTAAATATAACTAACATATCTTGAGTATTTCCTATGGAGCAGACACTACTATAAGCTTTTAAGTGCATTAGCTGGAGTGACATCAGCAACATGGCAGAATAGGAAGCTCCTGACTTTCCCTCCACCCATGGATGCACCAAATAAACCTCTATTCATTAATTGATTTCCTCCAAGAGAAAGTCATAGACCAGTAGAGAGACTCCTATTTGCTAGCCAACTGAGAACACATCCAAATCACACGGGTAGGAAAAGCTGAGGCACATTTGGGTGCAGACCCCCACCCAGGCACTATGCCATAAAATTGAGAAAATAATCCCAAACACCCAGCATCTTCCTGTGAACAGCAGAATGTGGACCTCACACATAGCACCTTAAATCTAAGGTTCCCTATGTTTGCCCCTTATTTCACCAACTCTGGGAGTGGGGGTAGTTAGACCCATGAGTCTCTCTAGATGCCAGGAAGAGCAGCAGTTTTAAACTAGCATGGAAGTGCCTCCAGAGACTTCACTCACCCAGAGCAGTGCAGAGAAGGGGCTTAAAAAATGCAACGTCCATCTCTTCCTAGAAGGAGTTTATGACACACACTCTTCCAGTGCCTACACAGTAGCCTGGCTTCTAACTAACTTACATCAAAGAGTTAACAGGTCAGAAAGGTGTTAGACCTCCAGCGGTCTAAGAAGCAGATTGGTACTTCCAGAGCCTTCTCCCCAAGTTCACTCCAATGATAGTAAAGTTCTATTAATCCCTTTTAAAAGGAGTTAATCCACACATCTAGCACCGCAACTTGTACAGCTTCTACCCAAGGGACTCTGCGTCCTAAACCTCTTAGCTCTGCATGCAGAGAACACTAAGTATATGCAAGTCTATCTAGGCCACAGAAAAAAGTATCAGTTTTATATGGGCACATAAGCACTTCCAGGAGCTTCATCCTCCAGGACCGGTGCAAAGAAGGGCTTTAAAAATGCAGCTCCTGGCTGGGCGCAGTGGCTCACGCCTGTAATCCAGCATTTTGGGAGGCTGAGGTGGCTGGATCATGAGGCCAGAAGTTCAAGACCAGCCTGGTCAAGATAGTGAAACCCCGTGTCTACGAAAAACACAAAAATTAGCTGGGCACAATGGTAGGCGCCTGTAATCCCAGCTACTCAGGAGGCTGAGGCAGGAGAATTGCTTGAACCTGGATAGTAGAGGTTGCAGTGAGCCAAGATCACACCACTGTACTCCAGCCTGGGTGAGAGAGCGAGACTCTGTCTCAAAAAAAAAAAAAAATGCAGCTCCCATATTCCCCTTTTATTGCCACAGCTGGCGCTCTTGAAAGTGCCACCTCCTATGCCGGAGGTCAATCAACTCAAGCCATTGATGAAACTCATGCCAGGTTAACCCTGCTCCAAGGAAAAGGAAAACAACAGCTAATTCACTGCCAGCAACATCCTGGCTGACCAGAGGTCCTGAGTCTGTCCACATGACAACTTCACTGCTAGCAAAATCAGCGTTCAATAAAACCAGCACACTAAACCAAACTACAACCAAGAATCCTCAGAGTCTACTTCACTTCCCTGCCACCTCCAACAGAGCAGGTGCTGGTATCCATGGCTGACAGACCTGAAGATGGATCACATCACAGGACTCTTTGCAGACATTCCTCAGCACCAGCCTGGAGCCTGGTAGGCCTGCTGAGTGGCTAGACCCAGAAGATCAATAAATAATTACTATGGTCCAGCTCTCAGGAAGCCCCATCCCTAGGGGAAGGGGGAGATCACCACATCAAGGAATCACCCTGCAAGACAAAAGAATCTGAACAACAGTCCCTGAGTTTCAGATCTTTCCACTGAAATACTTCAGGACCAGATGGATTCACAACTGAATTCTATCAGATATTCAAAAACATGTACCAATCCTATTGACACTATTCCACAAGAGAGAGAAAGAGGAAATCTTCCCTAAATCATCCAGTGAAGCTGGTATCACCCTAATACCAAAACAAGGAAAGGACATAACAAAAAAAGAAAACTACAGACCAATATCCCTGATTTAAATAAACACAAAAATCCTCAACAAAATACAAGCTAACCAAGTCCAACAGCATATCAAAAAGATAATTCACCATGATCAAGTGGGTTTCACACCAAGAATGCAGGGAAAGTTTAACATACACAAGTCAATAAATGTGATGCATCACATAAACAGAATTAAAAGCAAAAATCATATGATCATCTCAATTGATGCAGAAAAAGTATTTGACAAAATTCAGCATCACTTTATGATTAAAACCCTCACCAAAATTGGCATAGAAGGGACATACGTCAAGGTAACAAAAGCCACCTGGGCCAAGCGAGGCGGGCAGATCACAAGGTCAGGAGTTTGAGACCAGCCTGGCCAATGTGGTGAAACCCCATCTCTACTGAAAATACAAAAATTAGCCAGGTGTGGTGGAGTGCACCTGTCATCCCAGCCACTGGGGAGGCAGAGGCAGGAGATCACTGAGACTTGGGAGGCAGAGATTTCAGTGAGCCAAGATTGCGCCATTGCATTCCAGCCTGGGCAACAGAGTGAGACTCCATCTCGAAAATACATAAATAAAAACCATCTATGACAAACCCACAACCAACATTATATTGAATGAGGAAAAGTTGAAAGCATTCTCTCTGAGAAGTGGAACAAGACAAGGATGCCAACTTTTACTACTTCTATTCAACATAGTACTGGAAGTCCTAGCCAGAGAAAGAAATAAAGGGCATCCAAACCAGTAAAAGGAAAGTCAAACAGTCACTGTTCACCAGTGATATAACTGTATACCCAGAAAACCCTAAAAACGGCTGGGCATAGTGACTCATGCCTGTAATCCCAGCATTTTGGGAGGCCGAGATAGACAGATGACTTAAAGACAGGAGATCAAGATCAGCCTGGCCAACATGGTGAAACCCCGTCTCTACTAAAAATACAAAAATTAACCAGGCATGGTGTCAGGTGCCTGTAGCCCTAGCTACTTAGGAGGCTAATGCAGAAGAATTGCTCAAACCCAGGAGGTGGAAATTGTAGTGGACCTAGATTTCACCACTGCACACCAGCCTCAGTGACACAGCAAGACTCTGTGAAAGAAAAGAAAGAAAATGAAAGAAAAGAAAAGAAAGAAAATGAAAGAAAAGAAAAGAAAGAAAAGGAAAGAAGGAAGGAAGGAAGGAAGGAAGGAAGGAAGGAAGGGAAAGATGCAGGGAGTAAGAAAGGAAGGGAGTGAGGAAGGGAGGGAGAGTGGGAGGGAAGGAGGGAAGGAAGGCGTCTTTGAATCTAGTATGTGCCTCTGGTAGAAAGCATAAAACTGGATCTTGTTTTTCCACAGTCTGACAATCTGTGCCTCTGGTGTGTTTACTCCATTCATATTTAATGCTAGTATTGATACGGTTGGGTTTATGTCTGTCATTTTGCTATGTTTTCCATATGTCTTATGTCCTTTTTTCCTGTTGCCTGTTTGTCGCCTTCTTTTTTGTTAAACATATTTTCTAGTCGATCATTTAATCCCTTTGTTGCTTTTTTAATGTTTCGGTGGAGGAAGGGGTGAGGCATTACTCTGGGAATTATAATATGTATCTTCACTTTTCACAGTCTACTTCAACTTCACACTAACTTAATTCCAGAAAATACAGAAACTTTATCACAATATATCTTCACCCTCTCCTCCCTCCTTTGTGCTATTGACATGCATATTAGTACTTATGTTATAAATGCAACAATACAGTGTTACAATTATTGTTTTATGCAATTTTATATCTTTTAAAGAAGCTAAGAGAAAAAAGCAAAAGTGAGTCCTCTGGTATGAACCTATATATTTATCAATTCCTATATTCTTCATCTCTTCTTATGGATTCAGGTTCTCATCTGCTGTCATTTTCCTTTGCTAATATAGGCTCATTTCCTCTCCCTTTCTTTGTGCTAGTATTTTAAAATATATTATGTCTTTAGACAAACCCAACAATATAATTTTATAATTATTAATTATCTACTTGTCTTTTAAGTCAGTTAAGAGAAAAAATAAATATATAAATATTCATACTATCTTTTATAATGGCCTTTTATAATTACTTTTACTGATGTTCTTTAATTTTTTCATGTGGATTTGTGTTACCGTCTGATCCCAGATCCTAAAAAGCCTCCTTTCATATTTCTTGTAAAGCAGCTCTATTAACAATAAAATTATTTCTATGTAATAGGAAATGTCTTTATTTTGCCTTCTTTTTTAAGAATAGTTTTTCCTGGATATAGGATTTTTGATTGATAATTATTTTTCAGCAGTTTGAATATGCAATACCATTGCCTTCTGACCTACATTGTTTCTGATGAGGAGCCAGCTGTTAATCTCATTGTGGTTCTCTTATAAATGGTGAGTTAAAGTTTTTTCTTACTGCTTTTGAGATTTTGTCTTTGACTTTCAAGGATTTGACTAGGATGTATACAGACGTAAATCTCTGCATTTCTTAGCTGGAGTTTGTTGAACATTTTGGGTGTGTAAGGATAGCGTTGTTGCTACTTTTATTTGTTTTTTTGTTTAGTGGCTTGCCTGAACTAATTTTGTGGAGTCTGTTTCTCCAAAAGTGTACAACTACCGATGCTTTTTCCAGCTTTCTTTTTATTCTTGCTTTACATTTTAAGCCTGAAGAGATTGTGAAAAGTTAAGATACATACGTCATTTCTAAGTCATTATAGCTTTGTGGTGAGTCAATGATTGATCAGAGGACGAATTTAAACATCTCAAGCCAGTAAGGCTCCTGCCCCTTGCCAGCGGATCTGTGTGTGACTCAGATGGTTTCAGACAGTTTATAAGTCTGCCCTAGCTTTTACTTTCTGCATTTGTGAGGTCTCACATTCAGCTAGAGACAAGTAGCTTTTTAGGGCTCCCTCTGGTCTCCCAAGACCATACCAGCAGCCTTCACATGAACACAGTATTCCAGATCACAAGAGATAAGCAGGATCTCATCAAGGCCCTCTTTGCCCTTCTCATTTTCTGGATCCTCCTGTTACATTCCTGGCTTGTCTACCAGGCTGTTGTTTGCCCCTACAGGACTCAAGGTTTCAGGCTACTGAAATGTCGCACTTGTCTGACTGCTTGCCACTGAGCTCACTATTGTTTTTGACAATGTCCCAGGCATGAAATTTTCCTTAATCTGCTCCAAATAAAGTCAGCCCCCTATAGCAGTGGAGCTTACTGTCCTTACAGCCTACTGCTCTGCCCTAATAGAACTTCTGTACCAAGGGCTAGAGAGTGAGGGGCTGAGCAACCTCAGTATAAAATGCCAGAGGCTCCCACTGTTCTTTCCAAGGTGGGGTAAATTTTCTTCAATAAACACTTCCAAATTTGTTGTATGCTTTTACTCAATATCCAGAGTCTTTTAATCATTATTTTCAATAATTTTAAACAGGATTTTTTTTGTTGTGATTTCTTGGAGATAGACTTTCTAAGCTCCTTACGCAGCTTTTCTGGTAGTTCTGCCTTCACAAACTTTCTTTTACATGGCAAAAGATAAGAAGTAAATATCAAAACATATTAAAAATTACAATAATGAAATAAGGGAAGTATTGGTACACAGATAGATACAAAACATAGCAAAGTAGTAAATAAAATGTATAGCGCTTCCATGTGACATGCAAATAGCCATGAATTCCTGTTATCCCTTATCAGGGAAGTGAAGGGTGGCTAAGTTGAGAGTCAGGGAATCTTCCAGGAGGGCAGCAATGGTGAGAATAGCCTACCACAGGCACTGAAAGACCAACAGCCTAAACCAAGGGCCACATGGAGAACATGACTAAGACTCTGAGGGTTGTATAGCCAAGATGGGCCCACATCAACAAAGGAGAATGAGGAATTATAACCCATACTATTATATAGTATATTCTATATGCCAATAACCAAAGCTTATGAAAAGATAATTCATAGAAGAAAATATGTGGCCAATAAAATATGAAAAAATTCTCAACTCATAGGGAAAATAGATTGCTTTAAAATAGTTCATATTTTTATGATTTTTACTAGTTTGACAAAAATATAAAACATAAAAGCTGATAATATTCATTGTTGGTACAGCATGGAATGATGGTACTTTCACATATTCCTGGAGGAACCTGTGCTATGATTTGGATATGATTTGTTAGACCCCATCAAGTCTCATGTTGAAATTTGATTCCCAGTGTTGGAGCTGGGGCTCGAAGGGAGGCATTTGGGTCATGGGGGCAGATTTCTCATGAATGGCTTGGTGGCATTCCCATGAGAGTGAGTGAGTTCCCAGTCTTCGTTTTTGTGATAACTGGTTGTTGAAAAGAGCTTGGCCCCTTCTCCCCCTCTCTCTCTTTCTTCCATTCTCTTCCCATGTTGACATCTGCACCTGCTGGCTCCCCTTTCCTTTTGGCCATGGGGGAAGCGGCCAGAAGCCCTCAACAGAAGCAGATTCTGGAGCCATGCTTCTTGTACATCCTGCAAAACCATGACCCAAATAAAACTATGTACATATAAATATTTTACAGAGTTTGAATCTTTTTGTCAACAGTAAAAAAGAGTATATATACATATATATATATATATACATATAAATAACTGTTGACAAAAAGAATTATAACCCCTACTATATAGTATGTCAAATATTTGAAGAGATTTATTCTGAGCCAAATATGAATGACCATGGCCTGTGACACAGCCCTCAGGAGGCCCTGAGAACATGTGCCCAAGGTGGTTTGGGTACAGCTTGGTTTTATATGTTTTAGAAAGGCATGAGATATCAATCAAAGACACTTAAGAAATACATTGGTTTGGTTCAGAAAGGTAGGCAACTCAAAGTGGGAGTGGGGGGGTAGGGGGCTTCCAGGCTATAGGTAAATTTAAACATTTTCTGATTGACAATTGGTTGAATTTGTCTAAAGACCTGGGCTCAATAGAAAGGAAATGTTCCCGTTAAGATAGAAGATTGCAGAGATCAAGGTTCTTTTGAAGTCTTATAGTGGCTGCCTTTGGAGACAATAAATGACCAATGTTCCCTATTCAGACCTGTAAAAGGTGATAGACTCTTAATCTCTTCAGAATTGGGAGGGCATGGAAGAAAAAGATCTAGCTATGCTATTAGAGATTCTTTACAGATGCACATTTTCCCCCACAAAGGACAGCTTTGCAGGACCATTTCAAAACAAGCCAAAGAAACATGTTTTGGGGAAAAATATTTTGACTTTCTTCTTTGTCACGTAATGTTATGCCAAAGTCAGATTGGAAAGTCAGTCGTGATCTATAGGGTTAAATAAAACCCATCTGATGAGAATTTATGGTTTGTAGGGCATGACTCCCCAGACCCCTTAGATAGAAATTTGGACAAAATTTAAAAAAAAAAAAAAATCAGACCTTAGTCCACATTACCCTGCCACAGGTATTTCTCTATAGTAACACAAATGGTCTAAGACAGCCTGTAAGTTAGCAACCAGGGCAGAGACCACTCGTTATCCACTAAAGCCCACTCTCCCCTCCTTTAGGCACACAGCTAGACTACAATGCTGGGCATTAATGTAGTCGGGAGTACAGGTAATAAGTTCTCTCCAATAGAACATGAGAAGTGACGTGAATCACGTGCGTGCAGGCCTGACCATGAAAGGCTTCTGTGCACACACTCCAACCCCTTCCTCTTCCACTGCCTGGGTGCAGATAAAGTTTTCAAAGTTTTAAGTTGTTGGAAACAGGTTTATAACATCGGGAAAAATCCGCACTGAGACAATGGATCACTCAGCAAGGCTAGTTTACTTCCTGCAGGAAGGAAGTAAAGGTGCAACTCGCGGCAGCCTTGCCATGAGAGCACACCTGAACAAGGACACAGGGCCATTTATAAATTTCATAACCTGACGCAATCGCCCTACTGCCGCATCCAGTTTCCACTGGCCAGAATGGGAGCTCACATTCTATGCTTAACCCGATTGGCTAAAAACTTGGAAATTTTTTAAAGAAGGAAAGGCAGAGGAGAACAAAGGAAAAGGGAAAGTAACTTGAGGAATGCTTAGAGAAGCAATAACATTTTCAAATAAGGAAGGAGAATAAGCTTTGGCCTAAGACTTGCCTGGGCTTGTCCAGGCATGTCAGGGCAAATATCCAGGTTAAAGTGTAAGAACTAAGAACACGGGATGCACTTATTTCTTTATTATGACTAACAGCTACTTTAAGATTATTAGCAAAAGCTTTCAAGTAAATTAACCTTTGAAGAAACTATTACTTATTCGTAATGAACTCAGAGGAAAGCTTTGAAGAGGAACCTTTTATTTATTCTTATTTCCTACATTAGTTGGTATTCCTGAATGACAAGAAAAGACCACCCACCAACCTGACACTTTTCAGCATTGCCACCGCATGTTGATTAAGCCCTTGGAGTTTTCTGGACCATCTGCTGCCATGATCTATCCTAACTTAACAAACGGAATTGTTTAGCTTTCTAGCACAACAATTTGGCCTCCTCCTTTAAAATGTAATGTGCATCCCAGTGAGCCAGCAAGTCTCCTGCTTACCTCTCCTAAAGTAATATTGCAAGTGGCCCAAGAGTGAGCTATACAAAGACACTATAGCATTGCTTATTATATAAAACATTATTTGTAATGTGACCACAAAAGATCTACTTAAACACAATAGAGCATTGCTTATTTAGAAGACATGGGAAATAAGAGAATAATGAAGATAAGCCAGGTGCCTTGGCTTACAAATGTATTCCCAGCACTTTGAGAGGCTGAGGCGGGTGGATCACTTGAGGTCAGGAGTTCAAGACTGGCCTGGCCGACATGGTGAAACCCTGTCTCTATGAAAACTACAAAAATTAGCTGGGCATGGTGGCACACACTTGTAATCCCATCTACCAGGAAGGCTGAGGCAGGAGGATCGCTTGAATCCAGGAGGCGGAGGTTGCAGTGAGCCAAGATTGTGCCACTGCACTCCAGCCTAGGCATCAGGGTAAGACTCTGTCTCAAAAAAGAGAATGAATACAAAATAAAAATAAATGAGATTGTACATGGATCAATGATGAAACAGAGTACAATTAGCTCAATTTTGAGATTGATACACATACACATTTTGGTACATGTGTAAAATAAAATACTATAAAATGGTTAAAAGAATGGATATGTCTACATATGCTGACATTGAAAAAGCTCCACAATATATTGTTAGTTAACCAAAAAAGCAACTTGCAAAACTTAATACTGTAAGTGTTAAAAAACAAAAACAAAAAACTTGTAGATTGAATCCATGTATTCAGTTGTTTCTACCAACTCTCCACAACTCAGATATTGACCTCTTTGAATTTAGTGGAAAATGTTCTCTGCTACTGCAGAGATTATCAAGGGGAGAAAAGAGCCAATTAGTTCTCCTTTCTGTGAGTTTGATGATCATTCAGCCCTCTGCCCTCTGGGCACACACCCTGGCTTTATGGCATGGAGACAGCCTTTGGAAACTAATTACTCCCTAAGGAGTTGAGGCAGAGAGTTAAGAAAAGTTTTCAAAGAAGCAAATTAGTGTCATCTCTTGGGGGTTCTTCAAAGCTACTTGAAAACTTTTTTTTGCGTCCTTGAGATTCTCAGGAGCTTCAGGTTCATAATTGAAGGCATGATTGGAGGTTGGGAAAACACATCCTCACTAAATGTTCAAGTCACTGATAAGCCAGGACTTCGGGTTCCAGATTCCTCCTGTAGCCATACTGGGGGCTGAAATTAAGACATAATCTCTTACCAGTATCCCTCTTAGTTCCACAACAACACATTTGGAAGCAGCTGGGCCACTGTACCAATGCAGAAAAACAGAGACCATTCCTTTCTCCCCTGCTCCTTCCCCACACAGGTTGCTCTGGAAGTAGAGAGGACACTGCCATTTATAGAATCCCTGCTGTGCCCTAGACACTGGGCTAAGCACTTTATTCAATGTCCTGACAAATGTGGTGGAGAATGTCAATATCCACCAACATCCACAGTTAACTTCTTCCTGGACATGCAGCTAAATGCCATTTTCCTTTCAATGGAATGTGGATGAGAGTAATACACAGATGTCCATTGGTACCCACAGGGGATTGGTTCCAGGACCCTGGTGGCCACCAAAATCTAGGGGTGCTCAAGCCCTGTGTATAAAAGTGGTGTTGCGTTGTCATAAATTACGCACATTATATAAAGTGGTGTTGCACTGTTATATAATTATGCACATCCTCCTCATACTTTAAATCATCTAGATTACTTATACCTAATACAGTGAAAGACTATATAAATGGGTGTTATATTGTATCTTTTATTTTATGTTTTATTATTATATTGCTATTTTTTTTTATTTTAGATGTTTATGGGTTTTATTGATGGATTTTTTTTCCTCAAATATTTTCAATATGCAATTAGTTGAATCCGTGAATGCAGAACCCATGAGTACAGAGAATCAACCATATGTCACTTCCAAACTTGGCCATAAAAACCTCCCACACATTCTTTGGCCTTCTCTTCTTCTACCAGCTGAATGGTGACATTCTGAGAGGTTTGGGTTAAAGGTCGTACAACTCCTACCAGCCTAGGTTCTTGAGTGGCTGCCAACCACATGAAACTGGGATACGAGAATACGCCACTGAGATCAAGGGGTTGTGATGGCAGCCATTAATTTACTCCAATTCCTACAATCTATCTCACCACCTGGAAAATAAAAATTAAATCACATCTTTTTATTTATTTTATTTTTTTTTTTTTTTTTGAGACGGAGTCTTGCTCTGTCGTCAGGTTGGAATGCAGTGGCATAATCTCAGCTCACTGCAACCTCTGCCTCCTGGGTTCAAGCGATTCTTCCGCCTCAGCCTCCTGAGTAGCTGGGACCACAGGCGTGTGCCACCGTGCCCGGCTGATTTTTGTATTTTTAATAGAAACGGTATTTCACCATGTTGGCCAGGATGGTCTCGATCTCTTGACCTCATGATCCGCCCGCGTCAGCTTCCCAAAGTGCTGGGATTACAAGCGTGAGCCACCGCACCCAGCCACATCTTTTTTTTTTTTTTAATTCAAATAATGGCTCAAGGCCTCACCCGTCTTGTTAGCAGGAAGTCCATTATCTCGCACACAACGCCAAACCCCATCTCCATCCCAAATTGGCCAAGAACTTCCCAGGAACACTCAGTCAAAAGGACTCCTGCTTCCAAAAGCCTGCTTCCAAAAAGACTGCGTGGGTGATTCGGCTAATGAAAGCAGGGCCATTATCTGATTGTATGGAAGTAGGCAGGCCAAACTGGGGGATGACATCATTTAATAGGCAAGAAAGAACAGCAGTAGCCTTTTCTGTTCCAGTAGGGAAGGCTTCAATCCACACTGTGAAGGCATCCACCCATACAAGAAGACATTAATTTTTTGACATGGGGCATGAGAGTAAAGTCGATTTGCCAGTCTTGCATGGGAGTAAATCCTCGGCTTGATGGGTAGGAAAAGGAGGAGGTTTTAAAAATCCGTGGGGGTTGGTAGAGTGACAGATGGAGCACCGAGATTGATTGTTTTAAGGATGGACTTCCATGAGGGGAAAGAGATGAGAGGCTCTCAGAGATGGGCTTTGCACTTACTGCACAAAGAGAGTACTCACTGTGCTTAGTACTCACTGTACTTAGTACTCTCTGTACTCACGGGCTTATATCCTACACGAAAGTGGTTATGGAAGGAAGAAAGGATAGAATAAGTTTGTGAGGCAGGAAGAAGGAATTTTCCGTGATCTAAAAACCAATTACCTTGAGTGGGGAGGGACTGACACCTTAATGATTCTGAGGTTGAATAAAGAGGATTAATTGATGAAAAAGAAAAATACTGTCCACTAGGTGGGGATAGCAGTGTGTTGGCTGCTTTCCTAGTGGTCGCGTCTGCTACTGCGTTTCCTTGAGCGATGGGATCTGAAGTTTTTCAGTGGCCTTTACAGTGGATGACCCCGGCCATAGCTGGGAGAAGAGCAGCTTTAAGGAGGGCCTTTATTAAAGCAGCATTGATAATGGAAGATCCTTGTATAGCAAGAAAACCTCTTTCTGCCCATATGACGGCATGATGACGGAGGATGTGGAAGGCATATTTGGAATCAGTATAGATATTTACTCTGAGCCCTTTTGCCAAGGTAAGAGCACATGTGAGTGCTATTAATTCAGCCTGTTGAGAAGTAGCAGATGGAGGGAGAGTGGCAGCTTTAATGATAGAAGTATGAGAAACAGCAGCGTAGCCAGCCTTTCCAGGAGAGGACTGCTTAGGTTTGGAAGAGCTGCCATCAATAAACCATGTGTGATCAGAGTCTGGAATAGGGGAAGGAGAGATGTGGGGGAGAGGGGAAACAGCAGTATGTACCAGGTGATGCAGTTATGCCATGCAGGAGTAGCATTCATGTTTGGTATTAGGTGAGAGGCTGGATTAAAATCGGGGCCATGTGCAATAGTCACAGTGCGCATTTCAATAAAGAAAGAACAGCGTTGAATCAGATGTGGGGCAGATGGCAGCTGTGGAAGATGAGAGGAGGATGTTAAAGCCTGGAGATGGTGGGAAGTGTATAAAGTCAGTGAAAAAAAAAAGCCTGTGATTTTGAAAGCTTCCAGAAGAATTACACCGGCTGCCTCGGGGGCCAGCAAACATTGGGGCCAGCCTAGGACAGTGAGGTCCAGTTATCTAGAGAGAAAAGCAACGAGGCACGGACCTGGCTCTTGTGTAAGAACTCCAACCGCACACCCCTGGATTTCAGCAGTATATAATGAAAAGGGTTGAGACAAATTGGGGACAGCTAGAGTGGGGGCCATTGTTAGAGCTGTGTTTAAGGAGGAGTGAGGAAAGGATTTAGGATCAACAGGGTCGGATAAGTTTCCTTCAGTGAGTTTATACAATGGGTTTAGTTAGAATAGCAAAACCTGGTATCCAGAGGTGAAAGTAGCCAACCACACCCAGGAAGGAGACAAGTTGTTATTTGGGAGAGGGGGTTGGGGTGTCAGAGCTTAGCTGGACCCGATCGCTAGGGAGAGCGCAGGTGAGGATGATGCCCAGATAGGTGACAGACGTGGAAGAAATCTGGGCCTTAGAAGGGGACACCTGATATCCTTTTAAAAACAGGTGCTGAAGAAGCAGGATGGTGTCTTGCTGAGAAGTTTCATAAGAGGGGCTGCACAGCAGAAGGTCGTCTGCATATTGAATAAGGTGGGAAGACGAGGGGCAGAAAGAGAGTAAATTGCCAGCGAGGGCCTGGCTCTAGTGTGGGCTGTCCCTGAAACCCTGAGGCAGGACGGTCCAGGTGAGCTGTTGTGAAGGGTGGGTATCAGGGTCAGTTCAGGTCAAGGCAAAGAGAGGCTGAGAGGAGGGGTGTAGGGGGATGGTGAAAAAGGCATCTTTGAGATCAAGGACAGAATAATGGGCTGTGGAGGGAGGAATTGAGGACAGAAGAGTGTATGGGTTTTGCACCACAGGATGTATAAGGAGGACAATTTGATTGATAAGGCGGAGGTCCTGAACCAGCCGGTAAGACATGCCCCGTTTTTGGACAGGCAAGATAGGAGTGTTGTAAGGAGAACTGGTGGGTTTTAAGAGGCCTTGCTATAACAGGCGGGTGATAACAGGTTTTAGCCCTTGCAAAGCTCGTTGGGGAGGGGAGTACTGCCTTTGGTCAGGGTAGGGATGATTGGGTTTTAATGGAATAATAATAGGCTTATGTTTAGTGGCCAGCGAAGGAGCCGATGTATCCCAGACCCTCGGGTTGAGATTTGGGGATACGAGAGGGAGTTGTGGGGAAGGCTTAGAACTTAGCAAAAGACTGGCTATAAGACGCGGCTGGAGCCCAGGAATAAAGGAAGCAGACAATTTGGTTAAGATATTTTGGCCTAGTAAAGGGACCGGGCAGGTAGGAATGAACAAGAAGGAGTGGGAAAAGGAGTGTGGCCCGAGCTGACACCAAAGCTGGGGGCTGGAGTGGTCTAGAAGCTTGGCCGTCAACTCCCACAGCAGTCATAGATGCCGGAGAAACTGGCCCTTGAAAGGAGGGTAAAGTGTTGTGGGTAGCCCCCGTGTTGACGAGGCAGGGGACGGACTTACCCTCCACGGTAAGAGTTACCCGTAGCTCCGCGTCCGTGATGTTCCCGGGAGCTCCAGGAGCGTCCAGGTGGTGTCAGTCTTCAGTGGCCAGGCCAAGGAGACCCGGGAAGGAGCTGGCTTGGGCTCCAGGTGCCATTGAGGCATCGGTAAGGCGGGTCGGGCAGTCCGACCTCCAGTGGGGCAAATAGGACATGACTTGTGAGGGGCAGGGGGCTGCCGACAGGCGTTTGCACAGTGGCCAGCGTTCAGGCACTTGCAGCAGCATGCAATCCTGGGCTGCGGGCATTCCGTGGCCCAATGGCCAGGTGTGTGGCACTTGAAGCAAGGTCCTTAGGGGAGCGTTTTGGTAACTTGCCTGGCGGTTGTGGCTTAGCTGACGGAGCGGGGTTCCTCTTACCGCAGATGCCAACATTTGCCGGATGAAATGCGCTGCCCCTTGGTTGCCCCCTCCTCCCTGTTGTTAAATACCTTGAAGGCAAGGCTAATTCTTGTTGTGGGGTTTGAGGGCCTGCATTTAACTTTTGCAGCTTTTTCTAATATCAGGGGCAGACTGTGTAATAAAGTGCATATTTAGGATGAGACGGCCTTTTGGCCCTTTTGGATCTAGCGCAGTGAAGCGCCTAAGGGTGTCAGCCAGGCAGGCCATGAATTGGGTGGGGTTTTTATTCTTGCCTTGGGTGGTTTTTTTAAGCTTGTCATAATTGATAGATTTGTAAGCTGCCTGTTTAAGTCCTTTAACTAAGCAAGAGATTATGTAGTGACACCTGGCAAGATCAGGTGAGCCCACCTGGTATTGCCATTGGGGTTCCTCCTTAGGTACTGCGCTGACGCCCTCTTGAAGGGCTGACTGGTGTTGTTTGCGGACGTAGCTTAAGACTGAGCCAGAGAAAAAACTCTATCTCATTCATTTGGTGAAAGGGTGGAAGTTAGAATGACGTTTAAGTCTTTCCAGGTTAAATTATAGGATTGAGTTAGATATTGGAACTCTTGGATATATTTAGCAGCGTCTGATGAAAAGGATCCTAAGCACTGATTTATTTGGGACAGATTAGATAAAGAAAAAGGAACATGAACCCTGATTATGCCTTTGGCTCCAGCCACCTCTTGAAGGGGAAACTGCTGAGCTGGGGAGAGGGAGCTAGTTTTTAGACTAAATTGTGCCCCGGAATGAGTGTGGGAAGGAGAAGTGGCAGAGGAGGCATAGGAGATTGGGGAAGGGGCGGTGGGGAGGGCAGGATTCCACTCGGCCTGTTGGGGAACAGCCTAAGGGAGAGCCTGAGGAGGAGGGGAAAGGTCAGAAGGGTCTATGGAGAGGGCCGACTCTGCATTGGTGGCAGGGACAGGGGGTGCGGATGGGAGAGAAGGAAGGAAAATTTGAGAGGGATCACATTGGGAACAGAGGCTGGAAATGGATCAAAATGTAGAAAATGCCTGGACGTAGGGTATTTCAGACCATTTGCCCATGCTGCAACAAAAATTATCTACATTTTGTAAAATAGAGCGGTCGAAGGTGCCATTTTTTGGCCAATTGGAGCCGTTGTTTAACTTGTAATGTGGCCATGCAGTGTCACAGAAGAAGATGAGACGTTTGGGTTTTAGGTCAGGAGACAGTTGAAGAGGCATGAGGTTTTTTAGAGCACAAGCTAGCAGAGAGGAGGGAGGGATAGAGGATGGATGATTGCCCATGGTTCTGGAAAGGCAGCAGAGACAAGAAGAATAGGCACCCAACCCAGCTGCTCAACAGGCGTCCCTAGTTGAGCCTGGATTGAACCTGCTCGTTGGTGAGCAGTCAAAGAGAGCGTCCTCTACGTTGACCTGCCACCAATATCGGCCATGACCCTGGTGGGCGAGTGACTAGGGTGAATGGCTCCACGACAGTCAATCCCCTGGGAAAACTGGGTCCCCCGGGTTCGTGACCTACGCAGGATTTTTCCAGTCCTGAACCACACAGAAGAACCTCGTTTACCTGATTTTCCTTGTCTTTGTGGTGGAAAAAGGATGAAACCGAAAGGGGGAGGAAGTGGAAAGGAAAAGACAAAAGGATGGGAAAGCAGAAAAGAAAGGCTGCTTACCAAAACAGCCGGTGGTGTGCATCCGTGGGCTGGTCTGATGACCTCAGGTCGGTAGGTAAACCTCTTTATGAAAGTTGGAACAGGGGCTAATCTCCCGTGGGACTTCCTGTCCCAGGTTTCGGCACCAAATGTTATTCACATCCAAGAGTACCAAATATTAAATGCATTTAATAAAGAGATCTTCCAAACAGGCTTTGTGTGGGCAGCAAGGCCCTTTTATTTCTCTCTTGGGTGCAAGCGGACCAAATCCGAGAAAGGACAGGAGAAGGGGGTAAGGTGGGAATTGGCTTTATAGGTTGGGGTAGTTTCATGCGGGGTGGGGGTATTGCAGAGTAAGATCAGTTACAGTTGTGGGGGTAGGGGCAAGGAGTGTACATGACCACAAGTTCAGTTACAATGGCGGGTGGGGTGAGGCAGAAGAGCAGTTAAGATCGCAGGATGGGTGAGAGGTATTCACATGATCATAAGAACAGTTAGGATGGCAGGATGGGTGAGGGATATTCACATGATCGTAAGAACAGTTAAGATGGCAGGATGGGTGAGGGGGGCTTGTCTGGGGAAGCTCCACTGGGCGATCAGGGATAATGGTGAACGCAGGCGGTGGGTGGGAGATGACCAGCCAAGGCAGGCAGGACTTCAGGCTTTCAGGCTCCAGGATTGCATATGGAGACCTGACAGGTGGCTTCTGGCAGGCTGGCTGTATCTACTGTTTTTATTTGGGTGCTGGTTATATGGGTGTGTTCATTTTGGGAAAATTCCTAACTACCAACCTATGATTGGTCCATTTTTCTGTCTGTATCAAGCTTCAATAGAAATATTACTCAATGAAGCCTGGGTGCAGTGGCTCATGCCTGTAATCCCAGCACTGTGGGAGGACGAGGTGGGCAGATCATGAGGTCAGGAGTTCAAAACCAGCCTGGTCAACATGGTGAAACCCTGTCTCTACTAAAAATACAAAAACAGGCCAGGCGCGGTGGCTCAAGCCTGTAATCCCAGCACTTTGGGAGGCCGAGGCCGGTGGATCACGAGGTCAAGAGATCGAGACCATCCTGGTCAACACGGTGAAACCCCGTCTCTACTAAAAATACAAAAAATTAGCTGGGCATGGTGGCGTGTGCCTGTAATCCCAGCTACTCAGGAGGCTGAGGCAGGAGAATTGCCTGAACCCAGGAGGCGGAGGTTGCGGTGAGCCGAGATAGCGCCATTGCACTCCAGCCTGGGTAACAAGAGCGAAACTCCGTCCCAAAAAAAAAATAATAATACAAAAACATTAGCTGAGTGTGGTGGTTCACACCTGTAATCCTAGCTACTCGGGAGGCTGAGGCAGAAGAATCGCTTGAACCCGAGAGGTGAAAGTTGCAGTGAGCTGTGATTGTGCCACTGCACTCCAGCCTGGGCGACAGTGAGACTCCATCTCAGGAAAAAAAAAGAAATACTACTCGAAGAAGTATGTTAATCTTAAAAAGAAATATGAACATGTTTGATTCCAGTTTTGCACAAAGATGAAAACACATACATGAAGATGTATGCATGGGTGCATATATGGGTGTGTGTGTGTGGTGTTTGTGAGAAATCTAGGTTACCAAATTATTTACAGTAAAATGTGAGTGGCATTACATGTGGCATGGTGTGTTAGCCTATATTAGTTATCTCCTGCTCTGTAACAAATTATTCCAAAACAGAGCAGTTTGAAACAGTAAACATTTATCATGTCAGATACTTTCTGCAAGTCAGGGTATGTGGGTAGGTTCTGGCTCAGGGTCTCCCAGGAGGCTGCAGTCAAGCTGCCAGCCAGGGCTGCTGTCATCCAAAGGCCGACCTAGGGTCGGAGAACCTGCTTCCAGACTCACTCATGTAGCTGTTGGCAGGAGGTTCAGAAGAAGCTTACCACGTGGGCCTCTCAAAAGGCTGCTCAGAACATGCCGGCTGGCTTTGGAGAGACAGGCGGGGGAGGGGGCTCGAGGGAGGGGGGAGAGAGAGAGAGAGAAAGAGGAGAGAGAGAGAAACCGAGAGAGAGAATCCAAGAGAGAAGCTGCACAGTTTTATCTCAGAAGGGGGATGCCATCACCTCTCTGCAATCTACCAGCCACACAGACCAACGCTGCTGCAGTCGGGGAGGGGCCACACAAAGGTGTGAATTCCAGGCAGGAGGATATTTGGGGACCATCTTGTCAAATGGTGACAACATAGATTTTTTTTCCTTCTTTTCCTAAATGTTTTACCATCAACATATTAGGTAACAAATCATATGGCAAGCTGCCAGCTGCTGGCAAGGGCGCTTCCTTAGCCCTGTGGCTGGTTTCTAGCCCTCCCTTACGGCTCTCCTGGCTCCTTTTCCAGTCCTCTGTGCTCCTCTGCCCTGCCACAGCCTAGCCAAGGATGGCTTCCACAGCCCCGTTCTCTGGCGCCATCTCGTGGCAGCATCCAAAACTGCTAATCCCAACAACTACCTGCTACTCACCTTTTGGGTCAGGAGACTTCACCTGCCTGCAGGAAGGTGACTGTGCTAAATCTAACAGGTAAGGCCCAGGCTCTCATGTTGGAGGCCCCAGAGATCTGCCGCATTCAGCCCCAAATTGAGCTGTGAAACCCTAGAAGGGATGGGACGGCTATCAAAACTCAGAAGCTTGGCTGGGTGAGGTAGCTCACACCTGTAATCCCAGCACTTTGTGAGGCCCAAGCGGGTGGATCACCTGAGGTCAGGAGTTCGAGACCAGACTGGCCAACATGGTGAAACCCCATCTCTACTAAAAGCACAAAAAATTAGCCTGGCATGGTGGCAAGTGCCTGTAATCCCAGCTACTCAGGAGGCTAAGGCAGGAGAATTGCTTGAACCTGGTAGGCAGAGGTTGCAGTAAGCCAAAATCGCAGCACTGCGCTCCAGCCTGGGAAACAAGAGCAAAACTCCATCTTAAAAATAAATGAATAAATAAAAATTTTAAAAAGAACTCTTGGGAGCCTAAATCTTCTCTACTCTTTCTGCCCACTCCCTCTGCTCCCCAGATGGAGCAGGAGCAAATAGGCGGCCCCTTGTTTCCTACAGCGTTACAGCTCAGAATCCAACATCCAAAACCTTAACTTTCCTTTTTAATGAACTGCTAGCAACAGGGGATGCTCCAAAAACAGCCTGGAGTTCACACTCATCTAAGAATTTTGTAACTTGACTAGTAAATTTTAAACTATACCGTACCTTCATTTTTTTGAGGGAAGGAGGAAAAAGTGCCAAATTTTAAACTAGTGCCTCCTAAATAAGTGCTCCATATTCATTGGGAGAAATTAGAAACTATGGACAGGTGAAAATGAAAATAAAATCCCCTCCTAATCCCACTGTTACCTTATTCTAGAGTTGTGTTGTTTTTTTTTTTTCTATGCACTGATTTAATTCTTAGTGGGCTTGTTCTCTGCTTATAGTTCTAAAAGTTGTTTTTCTCACTTAAGCTTTGCACTGTATAAGACCACCGGTGATCATCTGGTTTTTCTTTCCTACAACATCTCAGTTCCTAGGCTATACCTGGGTGAAGTAGTTTTTATCCAACTCAGTGCTAGGAGCAGAGAACATTGTGCCATTTTGCAGGAAGGCCTAGTTTGGTTAGTTTTTTAAGTATGCAGATTAACAGGTCAGCAATACGGTGTCTCCCTGCCTCCTCTAAAACAACAGTGTGTGCAGAAGAGTTCTGGGACAGCTTCGGCCTGAATCAAAACAGGAAGATGATGGATACTTTATCCCCAGCCCAAGTGCTGCCCCTAAGCAGAAAGCCCAGGAGAGCTAACTACATCATAATCTGTAGTGAAGGCCTTTAGAACACAGATATAGGCAAAATTTGTTGTTTTATTTCACATGATACCTCCAGGTTATGTATACATTGCTTGTGTTAAGAAATAGACATTTTATTTTTTTTATTTATGAGATGGAGTCTCCCTCTGTCACCCAGGCTGGAGTGAAGTGGCACAATCTCAGCTCATGGCAACCTCCACCTCCCAGGTTCAAGCGATACTCCTGCCTCAGCCTCCCGAGTGGCTGGGATTACAGACATTCGCCACCACACCCAGCTAATTTTTGTATTTTTAGTAGAGACAGGGTTTCGCCATGTGGGCCAGCCTGGTCTCAAACTCCTGATCTTAGGTGATCTGCCCACTTCAGCCTCCCAAAGTGCTGGGATTACAGGTGTGAGCGACTGCACCCAGCTTGTTGTTAATGTTGACAATATGTCCACCTGTGTATGTGTACCTACACACACACACACACTCACAGTTTAAAGGATGAGTTTCAGCCAACCACACAGGCAGTCCCAGAGCACTCACCTTCCACAGTTATCAGCTTCAACTCACCTCACTCACCCCCACCCACATGCTCCTCAGGTTCCAATCACTTGAAGCCTGGCCATTCTCCAAGCAAAGCCTGTACTCTGCGGCCCCTTACTTGCCCCTCTTTATCCCCCCACTAAAAGCCACCCACTCATAATTCCCTGGGCCCCTGTTACGTCTTCCTTTAAACCTCCTCTAGTATTTCCTGGCATTCATTTGGCACCTGCATCTCCCAGGCCCCAGCCGCTCCCTGGAGGCTCTCCTCAAGGGCGGGACTTCCGCTCCACTCCACTGTCTCTGGCAGGCCTGTGAGATGTGCGCTGCTGCTGTCCAAACTCTCATTTTTCCCCAAAGCAGGGTTGTGTGGAGGGTGTGTTGCAGAAGATCTTTGACCTTGACAGGGTGTAACTGCACTGCCTACCACGTGAGAGTGATGAGTTGGTGCATCAGGACGGAAAATGCCATTTTTCTTCATGTTTTCACCCTCTAACATGCTAAAGATTTGACTTACCTGTGCTGCTTGTCTGTCTCCCTTTATCAGCATGCAAATTCCATAAAGGCAGAGATTTCTGTCTGTCTTATTTGCCATTAAACCCTCAGCCACTGAGGTATAGTCCCTGGTAAGGGATAGGAACTCACTAAATAACAGTTGAATGAATGAATGAATTTGTTTCACAAAAGAGATCTCACAACAAAATCATCTTAGTCTGATTTTTTTTTAAGACAGAGTCTCGCTCAGTTGCCCAGGTTGCAGTGATGCGATCTCAGCTCACTGCAACCTCCACCTCCCAGGTTCAAGCTATTCTCCTGCCTCGGCCTCCCAAGTAGCTGGGATTACAGGCACCTGCCATCATGGCTGGCTAATTTTTGTATTTTTAGTAGAGACTGGGATTCACCATGTTACCCAGGCTGGTCTCGAACTCCTGACCTCAGGTTATCCACCCACCTCAGCCTCCCAAAGTGCTGGGATTACAGGCATGAGCTACCATGCCCGGCCATCTTAGTCTGTTTAGAGTTTGCATCCATGTAGAAGAGAGAGAGAAAGATGAAATTAAAACTACCCAAATTGCCACAGTATTCCAGCAATTCTAGGATTCCTCACATCCACCAACAAAAGCCCTCTAAAAATCCCAGGGGGCTTGCATACCCCTCACCAACTGGGTATCCATCCACCTGCAGACTCGTACCTCCACCTCTCTGGGAACACACACAGTCTTAAGATGCACAGCCACTTCTTCCAAATCTCCTCTTCACTAAACTGCCCTGAATGTGTGTTATGGGCTGAACTGGGTTCCCCTCCAAAACTCACATGTTCAAGTCCTAATCCCCAGTACAACGGAGTTTGGCATTTGAAGAGAGTGTCTTTAAAGAGGTCATTAAGGTAAAATTAGGTCAATAGGTGGGCCCTGATTCAGTATGATTTGTGTCCTTATAAGAAGAGGAGATTAGGAGGCACAGGGAGAAGACAACCATCTGGAAGCCAAGAAGAGAGGCCCCCAGGAGGCTGAGGCAGGAGAGTCGCTTGAACCCAGGAGGCAGAGGTTGCAGTGAGCCAAGATCGAGACACTGCACTCCACCCTGGGCAACACATCAAGACTCCATCTCAAAAAAAAAAAAAAAAAAAAAAAAAAGACAGGTCTCACAGAAAACCAACCCTGCCCACCCCTGGATCTCCGACTTTTAGCCACCAAAACTGTAGGAAGTAAATCTCTGTTGTTTAAACCACAGTTGGTGGTACTTGTTACGACAGTCCTAGAAAACTAAAATAATTTGGAAATCCCAAAGAGAAATGTGTTTTTGTTAAGGATGGCCAAGTAAAATGCAGACCAGTAAACTGCTTGGTACATTGTAAGAAAAAAAAAGAAGAAAGAAAGAAGCAAAGCCATAATACATTGACATTTTTTTTTTATATTTGGTATTTGTAAGTCTTTAAAAAATTTTTTTTCAGGCCATTTTTTCCTTTAAAAAAAAAAAAGCAACCAACAGCAATACTCTGTACAAGTATAACAAACATTAGAAATATGCATCATTCCAAAATAGTTACAAGAAAATTACAGTTTAGAGTCCACATCAACACATCCTATTCATATGTGCCCCCAAGGGAGAAAAGCTACAGTATGTTAAACACACAACTGCTACACAGTAGTCTGAAAACCCAGAACTTACGACTTTTGAGGCAAATCAACATCAGTCACCAAGACTAGTTTAGCTTAATAAGTACAATCAAGCATTTCAAAAGGGAACCAGGCTTTTTCATCCCAGATGAAAAACAAACGCGATTGGCTGCATAGTTGACCTCCGACCCTCTATCCCCAACCCCCAGGAGGCTCTGACTTAACAAAGCACAAATCCAGTGGAGTCAATTAGGCCAAAGCCTGGCTGGAGGTCACAGCGTGGTGGCCGCAGTGGGCAGACACCAAATGTCATTTCCTGCTGGTGCTGATCGTCACTAGATTCAACTTTGGAAGCAAAAAGTCCTTGATCTTGGGAGACGGTATCAATGGCCCAAATTCCCCAAACCAGCTGACCACCCATCGTTGGCCCTTCCATTGACAGTGAAACCCATACCAGCTGCTTCTCTGTATACATTTGTCAAAGACTGAGCACGGGCGCTCACGCCATCCCCATGATTCCATTGGGCCCTTCCAATTTTAGCTCACTGTTTCTGGGAGGGGTTGAAGAAGCTCAGAGGCACCCTCCTCTTGCCTCTGACCAACCCCCAGCCTGGGTGTCCTTTATATTTACACATTCATCTTCCCTTTTCAAGCTCTGTGCTATAAATACCCTTACCACCCCTGCTGGCCCTGCCCCCAGCCCTCTTCAGGATGCAGAGAAGCATCATGACCTCCGTGTGACCTGCCCCTTTGGAATCCCAGCCCACTCCACCCCAAGACTTCCTCCCGAGACTGCTGGGGCTGCTTGCCCATTTCCCAAGCCCACACCAGGCGGAAGGGAAGAGGGTTACTGTGTTTTGCATTTTTATACAATATGTTTACAATTATATTGCTTTAATCTTTTAAAGGATTCTAATCTTTTAAAGGATTTTTTTTCACAAGAAGTCCTTTCCTCTGACTTCTCTGTGGCAGTGACACGGGCAGAGCAGGTCTTACGAGCTACCTGGGATTTGCCACCCATCAGTCGTTTTGGACAAATTGGAGGGGAAAGGGTCACAGCCCACAGAACTGCCACCTGAACAGGGACCTATGAATGAAGCACAGAGTGCTCCAGGATCTATATGAGTTGGAGGCAGTGTGAAGGTATGGGAGGAATCCACCCACACTCAGTTTCATGCAACACCCCGAGGACAGCACAGCTTCCCTGATTCACACCTACTGAGCCAAGGCCCCCTCTGAAGTTAAGTCAAGAGGACCCGACCTAGCCTGGCCAACTCATTCCTTTGAGGACCTGACACTCAATGAACTGCTCACTACCAAAAAAATGCAAAGGATTCAGCAAAAAGTGCAATTTCCACTTGAGAAGTAAGATTCTCCCCAAAACATGATACCACCTTTTCATCCTTTCAGTACCTCAAAGGGAACGGAGGAAAAAGGGCATCCAGCACTTACCCTCCGAACCACACCTGGGGCTTTCAAAGTGTGGTTCACCCTTTAGAACTAAAAGACCCATTAACGCATCCGGTCAGTTATCAAAGTGCCAGTGAGGTGAGGGGCGTGGCAGAGGCAGGAGGGACCAGGACGCTGGACCAGCCGGCTCCCATTCTCAACAGGACATACCTGTCCTGTCTACAGCAGGACGTGTTACTGTGGAAGCAGCCACAGGACTCCGGGGACTTGGTTCTTCCTTCATAAAACCTCGTCTACTTCATTGCCTATTGGAGGATAAACTCAAAACTTCAAAATATAACCTGAGCCACAATTTAAAATAAAAAGAAGAAGAAATTCTTTTCATGTTAATGCCTTGAGAAGTTTACAGATTATGTACCAATAAAATAAATCCACATAAATTCTGAAATTCTTGGTGGATACACACCTGAAGCAAAAAAAAAAAAAAAATTAATCTACATTTTAAAAATCAAAGTAATTACAGCAGCAGTATAATGAAAAGAGGTTTTAAAAATAATAATTACATCTTTGATACAAATTCAAACTTTGTACACCTCAATTCATAGGAATGACTTTTTGAGAGCTTAGTATATATATGTACAGTAGATTCCGATATGCGTCATGGCAGAGACAGACTAAAGCCAGTGGACTTTGGGGAAGGAGGGGTTAATCTGACACTGAATTCACGCCGAAGTGTTCACAGATTGCCACGCTTCTGAACACACACACACACACACACACACACACACGGACGCAGACGCATAAAATGCCAACCTGAGTAAAACGTTACTAAAAACCTAGAACATCATGAATCACTAAGTCACATATTGCACCTTTAAATAATCCTTCATACCAAATACAGACATGAGAAAAAGGATAATACAGGGACAAGAAAAGCTTTTTGTCACTGTAGGATTCCTCTGCTTCTCCCACTCCCACCCACAGAAATTCTCAGGGTGATATTCAAGTCTCCATTCTCACCCAACCAATGAGCTGAAATGTTGACAACAGAAGAGTCTTTGGAAAAAGTGGGAGAGAAAAAGGAAGAAAAAAACGGAGCACAAATGTACAGGGGGCAGGGGAAGTGGGGTCGGGGCAAAGAGGCCTCCCCTGATCAAATGAGAACAGGAATGTTACCGAGGAGGCCAACCTCTGATGCTAAACTACTGTTTAAATATTCCGTATATTCCAATTATGAGATTCAGTACAAAAATATAGATCTCTACTGAGTTTTGCCTGTGGAAGCATAATTCAGAAAAGGCACATGTTCAAATAGAAAACCCATCCAAAGAGGCGCCACAGACCCCTCCGTGCGCAATCATCATCCACAATTAGGTATTTTCCATCAGCTAGATTCCAAGATACAGTAGGTAAAAATAGACCTCTGATACTTAAAATATATTCAACCTAACGCAATCCTGGCTTAAGCATGTGAATCATATAAAATAGTCTTTTTTTAAAAAAGAAACTGTTTTGGAAAAAAAAAAAATCGTAGCTCACTTTTCCTGGTTTTTCCACAATCCTCAAGGGGAAAAAATAAAAAAGTGACCTCATCCCATTGGTCATCAGGAATGCAGGTGATTTGCCCCCCACCCGTCCACAGCCCCCGACAGCCCCAGTTTGTCATCTGTCATATGCAGCTTCATGCCCTCAAAATTAGTTCTCACAAAACAGAACAAAGAATTAGGATATTAGACAAATAAAAACATGTCGACATCGGGGCGTGGGCCTTTGCTGTGGGCGCGACCGTCTGCTTCACTCCAGAAGGGCTTTTCCTTTGGAATCAGGCAATGTAACCATTTGTCTTTCCAAATGTGGTCACAGGCGCAAGGTTTTCATAGATTGTCATTGCGGTCGTGTTCTGGTAGATGAGATCTACTTTTGAGTCTTTCTGGGATCTGACAATATCTAAAACACACTGGTTGAGGAAAACATACTGGTCCTGATAGAAAAAGGAAAGAGAGAGGCAGAAAATGAACACAGGTCCCAGAAATTAGCACCCAAAATTATTTCCAAACAGGTCATTCCACAGCTCCACTCCCAAACCCCATCCACCCCGCAGCAAACGGAAGTGAACGTATTTCAAGTGGTAACAACATCGTGGTGAGATCTGAAATCACAGAAGCAAGACGTCTTTCGTCAATGATTCTCAACCAGAAGAGCACACTCCACAACTCCCCTCCCCAGGGAGAAACGCCACAGTCTCGGGGAAGGGCAAAGGAAGGAGGAGATGGAGAGGAAAGAACGCACACACACATTTGAACAATAATATGTTCAACAAGATCGTGTTGGCTAGTGAGGCTGTGCAGAGTCATCATCAACAGTAACGCTCAAGCGAGGGGCAAAAAGGAGATGATCAGGCGGAGCTGGAAGAGGACTACCCTTCAGTCAGGCATATAGGAATCTACAGGTAGTGATGAAAGAAAGAGGAAAGGGGTTATAAGCTGACACTAAGGTATCCATGGCTGGGCACGGTGGTGCACGCCTATAATCCCAGCACTTTGGGAGGCCAAGGTGGGCAGATAATGAGGTCAAGAGATGGAGACCAGCCTGGCCAACATGGTGAAACCCTGTCTCTACTAAGAATACAAAAAATAGCTGAGTGTGGTGGTGCATGCCTGTAGTCCCAGCTACTCGGGAGGCTGAGGCAGGAGAATCGCTTGAACCCAGGAGGCCGAGGTTTCAGTGAGCCGAGATGCCGCCACTGCACTCCAGCCTGGCGACACAGCGAGACTCTGTCTCAAAAAAAGAAAAAGATATCCATGATACTGTAAGAGAAAAAAATCACAGAGAAGCAACATATATAAAGCAAGATCTGGCCAGGTGTGGTAGCTCACGCCTGTAATCCCAGCACTCTGGGAGGCCGCAGGGAATGGATCAGCTCAGGTCAGGAGTTTGAGACCAGCCTGGCCAACATGGTGAAACCCCATCTCCACTAAAAATACCAAAATTTGCTGGGCATGGTGGTACACGCCTGAAATCCCAGCTATTCAGGAGGCTGAGGCAGGAGAATTGTTGGAACCCAAGAGGCGGAGGTTGCAGTGAACTGAGATCGCGCCACTGCACTCCAGCCTGGGGGATAGAGCAAGACTCCATCTCAAAAAAAAAAAAAGGATCCAATTTTTTCAAAGTGCTCTGTGTGTGGCTGTGTCTGTGTGTGTTTCTGTGTTTACAGATACACATAAAGAGCCTTATAAAGACGTACACTAAACTATAAACATTGGCTACCTCCAGGGAACAGGACTGGGGAAGAAAGAGTAAGACAAAAATAAATTATTAAGTGCTTTCATATGAATAAGTATTGTTTTCAAAACATAGAAAAGAGATTAGACTCTAGGAGCAGGTATAAGATTTCCGGGTTTCTCAAAAAAGGATAAAAGGTTGAGAAATACTACTTTATAGAATTATAGCAGAAAAAAGAAAAATCTCTTTTCTGACCAACACAGGAGGTGAACTTCATTCTTTCCACCACAACCACCAAGCTCACCCCAGAGCACACAATGTACCCAGGCGTCTAGAACATTCCCTGCTAGACTCAAAAACACAGCACATATTCATAGAGTTCTAAATAGGTACAGGACAACGGCCTGATACAAAATTAATATTCTGCTCTCATCCTGGTCAAGGGACATTCACCCCTTTGAGAAAGGCAACTTCGCAGTATGTTCTGTTGAAAACATGCCTCAAAAATGCTGCTTCTTGGTAACATTTTGGGTGAAACCAAATCCAACAGTAGTACAGAAATTATACGGTAGAGATTAAGTGTTCATTTTCTCCACTTGTCAGCCACCCTTCTGTAGCTATAATAATTGATGTTCTTTAAATTTTACACAGCTAGGTGAAGATAAATTGCTGCATTAACAGTTAAGCAGCATTACGCTATGTCATATTATTAATGTTTCATGAGTTTGTTTCATTCGCTTATTTTAAAGATAGTCAGGCCTTCTTAAAAACAAAGAGTGAAAAACACCAGTTTTGTTTGTTTGTTTGTTTGTTTTTGAGACGGAGTCTTACTGAGCCGCCCAGGCTGGAATACAGTGGCACGATCTTGGCTCAGGGCAACCACTGTCTCCCAGGTTCAAGCGATTCTCCCATCTCAGCCTCCTGAGTAGCTGGGATTACAGGCACCCACCATCATGCCTGGCTACTTTTTTTTTTGTTGGCCAGGCTGGTGTTGAACTCCTAACCTCAGGTGATATGCCTGCTTCAGCCTCCCAAAGTACTAGGATTACAGGTGTGAGGCACCATGCCCAGCCGAAAAATACCAGTTTTATGAACCAGAAGCCAAAGTTCAAAGATGTCCTAAGATTATTTAATGAGTCAGACAGTAAGGTAAAGAATCCTCACACTATCTCAGTTTGCAGTTCCATTACTGACATCAGCACTACTATATCACTTGTATTGGGTAATTTAATCCCAAGTCAGCTTACAGTCTGCAAAGAAATCCAGTGTTAGTTCACAGTCAAGGGCCGGAAAGATCTGGAAGGATGACATATTTTAACACAAGTGCATGACACAATGCAACCTTTTAAAAATGGAGGGAAAGGGCCAGGCACGGTGGCTCACACCTGTAATCCCAGAACTTCAGGAGGCCAAGGCAGGCAGATACCTGAGGTCAGGAGTTCGAGACCAGCCTGGCCAACATGGAGAAACCCTGTCTCTACTAAAAATACAAAAATTAGCTGGGTGTGGTGGGCATGCCTGTAATCCCAGTTACTCGAGAAGCTGAGGCAAGAGAATCACTTGAACCCAGAAGACAGAGGTTGCAGTGAGCCAAGACTGAGCCACTGTGCTCCACCCTGGGCGACAGAGCAAGACTCCACTTCAAAACAAAAAGGAAGAGAAGGAGGGAATGTCAAGTACAGATCCTGGCCTCACCTCTGTCTGCACCATTAAAGGCCTGTGCATTCGAAGATCGTACACAATCCCGTACACATCCACGGTGTTCTCATTCTCTATCTGGTAGATGAGACGATCAATGGCAATGAAAGTGCCCGTCCTTCCAACCCCAGCACTGAGGGAAAAGGGAAATAAGCCAGTTACAGTGTGTTACCTCGACAGCGAGCCGCTCAGAGTTCCCCATTTGTACATAATCTTGCTTTCCTTCGCTGTCACACTTTGAAGGCAATGCACAGGACCAGTATACATTTGCTCAATGGAAACCTCAGCAAGTCAGACAGCACCAGCTTGGGACTGGGGCCTAAGTCACAAACTCACGTCTGAGTCAAATGCCACACATCCAACCCCTTGCTTGTGCTTCTTCAATCTCAGTCCCATTTCAAGTCGCCACCATAACCCAGGATGGCACGTTCCATCAATTTATTTCCCACTGGGCCACACAGCCCCTCCTGTCTTCTGTCCTAAATTAATTCCTTTAGCTTCAAAGTTAACTTCTTATTGTAAGGGGTTGGCACACTTTTTCTGTAAAGGGCCAGCTAGTAAACATCTTCAGCTTTGCAAACCGCATGGACTCCTTCTGCCATGGTAGCAAAAAAGCAACCATAAACAATATATACATAAATAGGTGTGCTGTGTTCCTATAGAATGTTATTTACAAAAACAGCAGCTGACCAGATTTGATCCATGGGTTACAGTTTGCCAACCCCTGTTTTGGAAGCTCAGGGCTTCGGGACTAAGTCCATGGTTCCTTATCCAAACCTTTCCTGAATTCGTAAATGCCTATTACATTCCCTCTTAGGCCTTGCTTTTGGAAAGTGCTCACAAATACATACGACATTTGAAATCTGTCACACATGACACGCCATCTGTGTACCTGCAATGCACCAGAATTGGTGATTCAGGAGGACTCTGCTTCATGTAGTCACGAACAAGGTACCGGAAGTTGATGAGCAGGTCAGTGGTGTCGGGAACACCGTGGTCTGGCCAGGAGGTGAAATGGAACTGTCTCAGAGGGTGGCTCTCACTTGTCTGGATCTAAAAGCCAAGAAAATGTGTTAGATCCAGAGAGAAAGTCTGCCTAACAATATCAAAAAGGCAGGGGAAATCAAGCAGAGCCTAAGTACCAACCAGGAGTCGTAATGACTACAGATTGGAACTTTACATTTGCACAGCAGCTGATAAAGTGCTTGCTCATCAAACCCTCACAATATGCCCAAGAAGGAGAGTTTATTATCCCCCTTTAAAGATGAGGCAGCAGAGATTCACAGAAGTGAAGTCATTTCCATGACGCTGATTTCAGATGCAACAGAAATCCCTCATCCTCCAATTCTGCATTCAGATCCTTCCCTTCCTGCCACAGCTGCCTCTCAATAATGAACTCACATTCTTACGTCTGCACCTCCTTAGCGCTTCATGAACCACAGCCCCAAGCCCCCCTGAGAATGTCACTGACCATAAAAACCAAAAATAATTTACTCAAATACAACCATGATCATCAGCGCCTTCTAGGCAAGAATGGCCTCATAATTCACCATGTCCCCTAGAGAAGCAAATAAAGTGACAGGCCACTAACAAGCACCATGCAAATATTCAGCACTGGAGGGAGCTGAGAAAGGACTCCCCCCCAAAAAAATCCATTTCAACACCTGGAGGTCAACAGAGCTCATTATTACACACACTGGTTCCCTACCTCGTGCCAAAGCATATATACCTTGAAGCACCAGAAGCCCACCCCAGCTGGGGCGCGTCCTGACCCTGACTCAGCTGTACTTGTTATGTCCATACCCGGGAATGACCGTACCTATGAGACCTACATCTGCACTGCAGGCATTTCAGTCTCCTTTATGACAGCCACCCTTTGATGCTCATTTTTCCAAATGTATGTTCATTATAAGAACAATGAACTTGCAGTATTCAACATTTGGAAAACAACAGGGAAAAAAGTGTGAATGAGGGGAGAGGTGCTGGAAGACCTCATCAGAGATAAAGTTAACATTCACAGATTTAACCAAAAGTACTGATCTAAAGACAGAAACCAGCTGTGGGAGATGGAGGTAGGGGAAGAGGAAGAAAAAGGGAGGGAGAGGGATAGGGGAGGGGAAAGGGAGTGGAGCAGGAAAGGGGACGAGGGGGAGAGCAAGAGGGAGAAGCACGGAGGGTTATACTTAGTATGATCTTCGCAGAGGGGCAAAGGGGCTCAGGTTAGGGGTGGTGGGCAAAGGACGCCGTTAGCTCTATTTGCAATGTTCTCAATTTTCGAAAAGAAAATGTATTCATGCATTTTGTAGAATTAAAAAACATGTAACTAAATGCCATGTGGTGTCCTGGATCAGATCCTGGAACAAAAGAAGGCTTTAGTGGAAAAACATGAAATCTGAATAAAGTCTGGAGTTTAGTTAATAAAAAATAATAATTATTTAATAGCAATTTTTTTAAATGATGTGGAAAACTCCACTCAAAATTCCCCTCCGCAAGGGTAAGCCCCAAGCAGTGGAGGCAACCAAGGAGAAGCCAGTCAGTGTAAATGAGCAGCATCTACAGAAATAAGCATGACATTTTTCTACTACTGTGAGCTGCATTATTTAGGTGGCCAGATCAGCGCATGGTAACAGCTTTGATGGCATCTCCAGAGGAGGAGCTGAAATACTGAGGCCAGACCCTTTGAGACACAGCAATTAGCAAAGAATTAGAACTTAATATACTATACTTTTATCCGTGACTTACAGAATCTTCAAGGATAATCTCATAAACTAGACCCTAACCCACAAAGGCCCCTACCCACGCAAAAGATTCAAGATTCAACTCCATTGAATCTACTTCCTGGCTTTCCTTTTATGCACAATTCATAATATGCATAAATTTTCGTCTCCTAAAATGCTTCTCTTACATTACATCCTGCCATGTCCCCATGGTAATCATATAGTCTACCCATCCATTATTTCTTTTTTTGAGGGGAGGGGGCAGGGTCTTGCTTTGTCACCTAGGCTGGAGCATAGCAGCGCAATCTTGGCTCACTGCAGCCTTGACCTCCTGGGCTCAAGCCATCCGACTACCTCAGGCTTCCGAGTAGCTGGGACAACAGGTGTACGCCAGCATGTCTGGCTAATTTGGGGTTTTGTTTTGTTTTTGTACAGACAGGGTTTCACCATGTTGCCCAAGCTGGTCTCAAACCTGAGCTCAAGCAGTCCGCCCACCTCAGCCTCACAGGCATGAGCCACCATGCCTGGCCCATTATTTCTGATAGCTGAATAATGATATTATAAGCAGACAAGTCATAGCTGAGTTATCCTTTCTACAAAAGCTGGATGTCTGCACGGTTTCCAAAGTTTTCCTCTATTATAAATAATGCTGAGACTCATCTTTCTGAATAAGCCTTTTTGATAGTCTCAGACTTCAAACCAGCAAATCAAAGAGAATCGATGTTTCATTAGAGAAATGCAAATCAAAACCACAGTGAGATACCATCTCATGCCAGTTAGAATGGCAATCATTAAAAAATCTGGAGACAACAGATGTTGGGGAGGATGTGGAGAAATAGGAATGCTTCTACACTGTTGGTGGGAGTGTAAATTAATTCAACCATTATGGAAGACAGTGTGGTGATTCCTCAAGGATCTGGAAATAGAAATACCATTTGACCCAGCAATCCCATTACTGGGTATATACCCAAAGGATTATAAATCATCCTATTATAAAGACACACGCACACATATGTTCATTGCGGCACTGTTTACAATAGCAAAGACTTGGAACCAACCCAAACGTCCATCAATGATACACTGGATAAAGAAAATGTGCTGCACATATACACCATGGAATACTATGCAGCCATGAAAAAGGATGAGTTCATGTCCTTTGCAGGGACACGGTTGAAGCTGGAAGCAAACTGACACAAGAACAAAAAACCAAACACCACATGTTCTCACTCATAAGTGGATGTTGAACAATGAGAACATATGGACACAGGGAGGAGAACATCACATACCGGGCCTGTTGGGGGGTGGGAGAGGTAGGGGAGGGGTAGCAGGGGCTAAGGGGATTAGGGAGGGATAACATTAGGAGAAATACCTAATGTAGATGATGGGGGGATGGATGCAGCAAACCACCATGGCATGTGTATACCTATGTAACAATCCTGCATGAGCTGCACATGTACCCCAGAACTTAAAGTATAATAAAAAAACAAACAAAAAAAAAAAAAACATCAAAAAAAGAGAGAGAGAGAGAACAGACATTTTTAGACCTCTGATATAAACAGCAAAGAGTTATACCAACGTACACACCCATCAACAGATACCAATGCTGTTTCATGGCACTGCCTCTATTTTCAAAGCATCCTTGAAAAAAGAAAAAAAGGCACATAAAGTTGACTTCCTAGAATGCCTGCACAATTTAATTGGATTTGCTTTTGTAAATCTTGAGGGGAAGGGAGGCCATGTGCATATGCCCTGGAATCCTATTAATGTAGCTGTTATCAATGACTCCTAACAGCATGTGGCCGCTCCTGATGCCATATTTCTAACCAAATAATCCAAAACGCTACGGTTTGTTCTGTAAAATCTATGAGTAAGTCTGCTGGAAGTGGAAAGAAAGGAAAGAGTTTCTGATGCAGGGCCACCCGCTTATGATTCATTTTATTTAGGAATGACTTAGGAAATTCCCAAAAAAGTAAATTTCCCAGGAAAGTCAAGCTAAGGGGTTGCCTTGGAGTATACATGCATATGGATTGCTCTGTTCTGTAAAGAAGGGAGCAAAACATTTCTCAATGCATAGGAAAACATACTAGCTAATATCAATGTAAAACATATCACCCGCAAATTAACATACGGTAATTACATGAGATCCATGGATCCCGACTTCTTACTTACATTTTTCACTGTGAAATCTCTGATGGTCCATTCCGGAAGAACGATTTCTGATGTCATCGCCACAGTTACGTCCCCATAGTCGTGAGCCTGCTTGGAGGGCCAATACTCCTCACATTTGGTCTGCAACAAAATTGCATTTTTATAAAAATACTGAGATCACTAAAACCTCATGAGGGAGACTAGCTATTGAAAACTGGCATCGGAGATGGGGTCAGACCCTTCTAGTCGGGTTTTGTTTGACCCATAGAATTGATTTGTTTTATTTTTTAGAGACAGGGTCTCACTATGCTGCCCAGGCTGGAGTGCAGTGGCTATTCGCAGATGTGATTATAGCACACTACCACCTCCAATTCCTGCACTCAAGCAATCCTCATGCTTCAGCCTCCCAAGTAGCTGGGTCTAAGGACACACCATAGCGCCTAACAGAATGGTTTGTTTTTTTCTTTTTTTAATTTATAATTCTTATCAATTCTTTAAAAATTCCTCATACAAATCTAGACCTATTTTCTCTTTAAAAATCAGATCTAGCCGGGCGCGGTGGCTCACGCCTGTAATCCCAGCACTTTGGGAGGCCGAGGCAGGTGGATCACGAGGTCAAGAGATCGAGACCATCCTGGTCAACATGGTGAAACCCCGTCTCTACTAAAAATACAAAAAATCAGCTGGGCCTGGTGGCGCGTGCCTGTAATCCCAGCTACTCAGGAGGCTGAGGCAGGAGAATTGCCTGAACCCAGGAGGCGGAGGTTGCGGTGAGCCGAGATCGCGCCATTGCACTCCAGCCTGGGTAACAAGAGCAAAACTCCGTCTCAAAAAAAAAAAAAAAAAAATCAGATCTGCCGACACTAGGCCCAGGTTTCTGGATGAAAATTGATTTAGAGCAGAGCAGCAGCTGTCCCTTGACCTGGGACACAGTCCCCATCCAGCTCCCTTTGGCCACAGAGCAGCCACTCCACAACTGTTCACTGACCTCATCTTCTCCCATAACCCCAGGCAGCTGGAAGAAATGAGGACTTTTTCCCAAGGCTTTCAGATATACATTGGCTGTAACACAAATACACAGACCAATAAAGAGAATCAAATTAAATCATTCTGGGGTCTTTGATTTCTATAAAGTTGGTGGGCAGATGTGAACAGAAATAAAAACCAGGAAACGCCTGCTCTCCAAGAATATGCGAATCCCCATTTGGCAAATGACCACACATACACACACACACACACACTCACACGCATACACTCACACATACACACACATACTCACATACATACACATACACAAACACACACACATACTCAATATTCTAAGGTGTGCTCTACTGTTGGTAGTTTTCAAAGCTAACTGATTATCTGACTCACCTGAGAAGTTTGAGTTGTTTTGGGAGTTGTGTTTGTTTGTTTGTTTGCTTTGAGACCGTCTCACTCTGTCATACAGGCTGGGATACAGTGGCATGATCATGGCTCACTGCAGCCTCAACCTCTCAGGCTCAAGTGATCCTCCCACTTCAGCTTCCTGAGTAGCTGGGACTTCAGGGATGTGCCATTGGTATTTTTGTAGAGATAGGGTCTCACTATGTTGCCCAGGCTTCATTTTGTTTAAAAAGGGATTCTTGGGTTCTCTCCAGAGATTCTGACTCTGGCTATGGGATCTGCATTTTCCTAAGAAAGAACCCAGGATCTGGATACACACTGGCATGGAGGTGATTCCCAGGTCAGCCTCTTACCAGGTGTATTTTTGTTGCTACCTTGTAGGCAAGTTCTTAAACTCTCCAAGCCTCAGTTTCCCCATCTATAAATCATAATGCCTCACACGGCTGTTACAGGAAAGAAAGAACACATATGGAGTATCTAACGCAGAAAATACACTAACTCCCTTCCCCATTCACCAAGGGTCAATAATACCCACTTCAGTCTTGATTTAAGATGAACAAGGGACCATTTAAATTCATCTTCTCCATTATGTAATTATGTCATTTTTGTTTATCTATTAGATAGGTTTATAAGAATGTTTCACGTATAAGGCCCTGGGCTCAACAGTATTATAAAGTTTATTTGCATTCTTTTTTTTTTTTTTTTTTTGAGACTAAGTATCTGTTGCCCAGGCTGGAGAGCAGTGGCATGATCTCGGCTCCCTGCAACCTCCACCTCCCAGGTTGAAGCAATTCTCCTGCCTTAGCCTCCCTAGTAGCCGGAATCACAGGTGTGTGCCACCATACCCGGCTAGTTTTTGTATTTTTAGTAGAGATGGGGTTTCGCCATGTTGGCCAGGCTAGTCTCAAACTCCTGACCTCAGGTGATCTGCCCGCCATGGCTTCCCAAAATGCTGGGATTACAGAAGTGAGTCACCACACCCAGACTATTTGCATTCATTTTAAAAAATGCTTTTATTTCTCCTACAGCCTATTCTCCTGATTCAAGAAGAGGGTAAGGGGCCCACCCTCTATCACAAGCAACATGAGGATGGGCGTCATCTCTTATTGCTCTGTTATCTCTTACTGTTCTGTTGTCTTTCCCTCCTCCATATCCCCAGCCTCTAGCACAGGACCTGACACATACCAGAGGCTGGATAAACATCTGCCAGCTTACAGTGAAATAAAGAACATTAAAAGAAATGATGCCTAGGCTGGGCATGGTGGCTCACCCCTGTAATCCCAGCACTTTGGGAGGTCGAGGCGGGTGGATCACCTGAGGTCAGGAGTTTGAGACCAGCCTGGCCAACATGGTGAAACCCCGTCTCTACTCAAAATAAAAAATAGCCAGGTGTGATTGGTGGCGCATGCCTGTAATCCCAGCTACTCGGGAAGCGTTGTAGTGAGCTGAGATCATGACACTGCATTCCAGCCTGGGTGACAGAATGAGACTCCATCTCAAGAAAAGAAAAGAAATGATGCCTAATGGGCTCCCACTATCACCAGGGACCACTCAAAGTGTGCACCCCAGAGTTGCAGCAGCAGGATCACCCAGAAACTGGCAGAAATGCAATTCTGAATTAGAAACTCTGAGGGTAGAACCTCCTCCTGGTGATTCTGATGGAAGTTAAAGTTTGCGATCCACTGGCTTAAGGAGTCAACTCCTATTCCTCAAGCAATGCAGCTACACTTAAAAACAACTCATGTGGCAACAGTAAGTCCCATTCCTAAGGCACAGTGTTTTTGAGCTTAGCATGTGTTTTTCAGTTCTCTTCACATCAATTTGTGGAAATACAGAATTTTATTACTATAAAAAATCTTCTCTTTGATGGAAGCAGCAAAGGGATTTCAGGACCTCATAGGAGAGAAGGAGCTGCTGAGGCTTATCCAGGGATAAGTCTGAGATTTTGCTTCAAGAAAGAGTTCCAGGCCAGGTGCGATGGCTCACACCTACAATCCCAACACTTTGGGAGGCCAAGGAAGGAGGATCGCTTGAGGTCTGGAGTTTGAGACCAGCCTGGGCAACACAGCGAGACCTTGCCTCCACTAAAAATTTAAAAAAAAAAAAAAAAATTAGCCAGGTGTCTAGGGCACACCTGTAGTCCTAGCTACTAGGAGGCTGAAGTGGGAGGGAGCCTAGGAATTCAAAGCTATAGTGAGGCATGATCGCACCACTGCACTCCAGCCTGGCTGCCAGAGGAGACCCTGTCTCAAAAAAAAAATAATGAAAAAAAAAGCTAGGGTGGAGGCAGGGAGGTTCAGTGTTCAACCTAAGTTTGAAAATCACCGAGTTGATGAAAACCCTCATCTCACAGATGAAGAAGCTGGCTGCTTAGAGACATGATGAGCTTTCCCATGTTCACGGGGTGATGAAGGACAGAGCCACACCATGAACAAGCATTTTGCACTAGGCCTGGGAGAATTTTCCCCAGCACTAACCCACTCCTGCCATGTATTAACTCCAGCAGCGACGTAACAAATAGAAGACAATGATATTTGTCCACAAAAAAGGATAATGACGGCCGGGCAAGGTGGCTCACACCTATAATCCCAGCACTTTGGGAGGCCAAGGGAGGCAGACCATGAGGTCAGGAGTTTGAGACCAGCCGGGCCAACGTGGTGGAAGCCCGTCTCTACTAAAAATACAAAAAAATTAGCCAGGCGTGGTGGCGCACGCCTGTAATCCCAGCTACTCAGGAGGCTGAGGCAGGAGAACCACTTGACCCTGGGAGGCAGAGGTTGCAGTGAGCCGAGATCACACCTCTGCGCTGTAGCCTGGGTGACAGAGCAAGACTCCAGCTCAGAAAAAAAAGAAAAAAAGATAATAACAAAATAGAATTTGCTTAAAAATGTTTTTAAATGTTTCTCTTAAGGGAAAAAAAGACAGAAAACAAATTTCTAAGAATAAAGTGCTAATGTTTGAGGGTTTTTTTTCCTTTAAAGAAACAAGTGGTTTTTAAGATACCCTTCCACCACAATAAAAAGTAATCAATTTAATGTAATTTTAAATTTTAAAAACTAAAAAAATACTTACTCTTCCCTGTTCAACACATTTGGTCAGCATAATAATGGCATATACATTTTTCTCCCAAACCATACGCCAAAAATCTTTCAAAGTGTTTGGTAAAGGTCCTTGTGTGGCAATAAAATCTTTCTTGGAGTGGTAACCCTAAAAATGGGAAAGAACATAGTCAACCTCAAAGAAACAGAAAGAAAAGTGAAGTGCTCTGAAGATTTCATTAAAACAGGCCAGTGCTGTGAGACCATCCTCCCACTTACAGGCATGTAGTTGGCATTGATGTAGTCATCCGTTGAATGGGTCTGGACCGAAAGTTTAACACGGGAAATATCATCTGTGACATGAAAAGAAAAGAGTCTTCATTATAAGCAAATGTTTTAGTAAATTTGGACACAAAACAGAACAAAAAGAAATTCAAAATGGCAACACTTGGATTTGTCTTTGAAGATGCACAGTGTGGCATTTCACATAGACCGCCTCGTTTAATCCTCGTGATCACTCTATGTAACCGTGGCACAGAGAAGTCACATGATCGCCACAGCAGAGCTAATGAGTGGCAGGGCCAGGACACCTGTAGCCTGACACCAGGGCCCAAGAGCTTAACCACACCAGATGCCTTCTCACATAAAATGAACCTGTTAACTATTAGCATCCTCAGGTAACTACCATGAGCTAACATGAGGGAATATGCTAAACAATTTTATTTACTCCTCAAAACCACTCTACAAGCCTCTGCCCTGTTTCACAGATAAGGAAACTGGGGGCTATAAAGTGACGTCTCCAAATCCACATAACTGGTAAGGGGCAGTCAAAATTCAAATCTAGTGCCCCTTCCACTAGGACACGGTAGGTCCCTAGGCTAACCTATCTACTCTGCCTCTATTCTCATATAAAAAAGTTGATATAAAAAGAGAGTGCCAAGTTCAAGAAAAAATTGAATGTATGAGACCGCTATGAGTGGGTCTATAACACAGAATTATATGTTTCAGAAATATTATTATCATCTCAAAAGCATACACACAAACTTGCCCAACTCAAGAGATGAAATCATAACCTTAGAAGTGCAAGTGTCAGGCTGAGCCAGAAGCAGCAGCGCCTCAGTTTCCCTGTCTCTGATTGTACTACCTCACCCTCCTCTGGACAAAATAACATCACAGTGCTTAACTTAACATCAAGTAAGTCCAGTACTAACTTGAGTCTCAGCCTAAAGGCTTCCCAATAAAAACAATACTCAAACAACCACTTCCAAGCTCCCACTCCAGATCTGAGAATCTCCATAGACATTCACAAGAAGAGGCCAATAATCCCGAGTTACTCTTAAAAGGGCAGTACTGAGGCAGGTCCCCCAGCCTAGTTTTAAAAGTGTTTCCCTCAGAACAGGGGCCAATATTCCTTGTCAAGTACAGAGGGATAAATGGAGAGAAAGAACCCAGGAACTAGAAAATGCTGAATTTAAAAAGAACTTAATGTTTTAGTCCAGGAATGAAAAACACAGCTTCAAATAAAGACAACGATGTCCTGATGTAAAAATTATCTGCAAAGTCTATCAATTTGAGCTACATCACACACGGCTACAACCTACTTATACTCCTCTTTGTGCTCTAATCCGCACCCAAAAGAGAGATCACGATCAACTTTCCATAGAGAAGTATTTACATTTCATCTAATGCTTTGATGTAATAAATAATTCTCATTTCAAACTCAATTTACTATTATCCCTGTTGACTATGATGCAGACACTGTCAATTCTCAAAAACAGGAAACAAGCTAAATATAACTCATACTTAGCTGTGGAATTCACTCAGCCCATGTGTCTAGACACAGAAAGTGTGACTCCCGGTCTGTCTCCCTCTGCTTGCTTTCATTCCAGAATTATAGAATTGAAATAAATAGCTGTGAGACAGAAGGGTGAAGAACACAGACTCTGGCCTTTTCCCTCAATAAGACAGACAGACCTAGTCCAAAGTTTAGTTTTCCTGTCACTATCTATGTGACCTTGGAAAAATCACCTAACCACTCTGTGCCCCATTTTCCTCATCTGCAAAATGAATATTCTACTACCTACTTCGTAAGGCTGTTGTGAGGATTAAATTAAATAGAATGTACCTAAATATAGTGCTTAGCACATAGTAGGTGACTAACGGATGATTGTGGAAGTAAGTGATTAATGAATGGTTATGGAAGTGGTTACTTAGATCACTGATTCCTTCCCCTCTCCAGTTAGAGATCTGATGGCCACTGATGAAAAAAGAGAAGATGCTGCAGATGAAACAACTTACAGGGCAGAACATTATTATAGCGATTCTTTCCTCTATTCTCAGCCAGTTCCGCTGCATATTTAGGTTGACTAATTCCAACAAGCTTCAGATCCTGAAAACAAAATAAATGAGGTGTTCATTTATTTAGTCTTCAAATATTATTCATACTTAGCATAGGATATGACAGTGAAACCAGCCCAATAGTCCCATAGCCAAGTTGCTTATAGATAAACATAGAAATTTACCCTTCTGCTATTAAAGCCTGAAACTTGTATTTGTTTTATCTGAGTTCCTTTCTCAGGGAAGAATCTTCAGGAAGTATCAAAGAAGTGAAACTCATCAGATCACTGCACTCGATGCCTCCTTGTCCCTCCTTAGTTCCTGTTTTCTTGCACATTGTTACATTTCTTTCCTGCTATATAAACCCCTAGTTTTAGTCAGTCAGGGAGATGGATTTGAGATTGAGCTCCCATCTCGTTGGCTGCAGCACCCAATTAAAGCTTTCTTCCCTGGCAATACTTGTTGCCTCAGTGATTGGCTTTCTATAAGGGCGAGGAGCAGGACCTAGACCAAACCCGTGGTGTTCTGGGAACAACACAACAAACTGGAAATGTAGAGGTGATATGAGTTACATTGTGCCCCAAAAAGATAAGTTGGATTTTTCACCCCTAGTACCTTATTTCTAAATAAGTACCTATGAGTGGGATCTTATTTAGAAATACACTCTTTGCAGATGTAAACCAATTAAAATAAGGTCATATTAGAACAGAGTGGGCCCTGAATTCTATATGACTGGTGTCCTTACAGGATGAAAAGAGAAAAAGAGACATAGACACATGAGGGGAGACAGCCATGTGAACACAGAGGGAGACATGAGAGTGTCACTGCCACAAAACCAAGGGATGTTTCAGGCTCCCAGAAGCTGCTGAGGCAAGAAAGGATGCTGCCAGAGGCTTAGGAGGGAGTGTGGCCCTGCCCACACCTTAATTTGGGATTTGTGGTTCTAGCCTCACAGTTTGTGGTGCTTTTTTATGGCAGCCTAGGAAACTAATATGGAGGTCAGAATATAGGAAAAAGGACAACCCCTGCTTTCAAGCAGCTGCAACCTGGAGGAGAGGTATACACAGAAAAAGCTAATATTACAACAAGGCAGAATTAAAGAAATGCTGAATATTGGTAACAAGCAACATGTTATAGAGGAAACAAGGAAGCCTGAGCACACAGAATTCAGGTCCTCCTAACAGGATCCCAGAAAGCCCATGAAGGAGGCAGCATGTGCACTGTGCTGAGTGCTGGGCAGGATTTCAGGACAGTAAAGGCAGAGATGCTGGACAGGGCAGCACAGGAGGACAAGCGTACATGGACACTCTGAGCAGGGCTAGTTCCTGGGCTGGTTGGAGCAGAGCATGGGACACTGAAAGGCAGACACTGGCCAAGAAAGTCCTTCTGTAGGCCTTCACGTGAGCCTCATGAGCCACGTTGGGCCACACCATCGTCAAGTCCCAGACTTCTACATGCCCATTTGGTTTCTTTCTAGCTCATATAGTTTCCTAAGTATCCTAGCTAATAGTTCCCTGACTTGAATTCCTAGTTTCTGTAACAGTTTTCTAGCTTTCAGGAAAAACATACGCCAATTTGTAAGGAAAGTGGCTGTGCTTGTCAGGAGTAGGCCGAGGCAGACATCCAGGACAGTAAGACACAGCAGGTTTGGAGCGCAGGTGCACAACCCCATGTATTATGTAGCCATTTAATGTAACCTGTTTGTGTGAGCTCATACCTAACTTTGAGCCACTATTGTCTGTGAGTAACATAACTGCACTGCTAACTCTGTAGGAGAGAGAATAAAGCCAAGTACCAACTGCCTATGGTCCCTTGAGTGTCCTTTCAGCTACCTGCCATCTATGAACTCTCCTCGGACCCCAGCTTGGGTTGGAACCTGACACAATTAAAAACACAGTATTTATAGCTACATACTTCATATTCTTCTGCAAACCCACAGTTGGAGTCGGCTTGCTGCTTCTTGAAGTAGGCCTCAAAATTCTCCACTCTGATTAACTTAGATCTAAGAAAACAAAACTTATCAGGATTTTTTACATTTAATGAAATCCATATTCAAATAGAAATGTACTAGTTATTAAAAAAAAATAAAGAGATTACTCACTTTTTAGGTCTTCATGATAGAAAGGAAAAGAAAAAAATAAGCAATTAGAAAGACTCATTCATTCATACTCTAGAGATGACAATAAACATCTTCCCAAAACAACAAAACCCGGGGTATAATTTGGCAAGAGAAATGTCAGAGTTCCATTATTCACAAAACACTAAAATATGAATCAGGAAATCTGATTTCTAGACCCTACTGTGTAACTAATTGGTTTTGTGACTTTAAGTAAGTTCTTCTCTCCCCTAGATCTTGATAACCTATTTGACATTTTTAATCAAAAAGTATGTATTTATTGGTAGAAGAGTAGAACATGACAAGAAATCTGGCTTCAGGAGACTAATAAAACATAGATTCCTTGCAGAAAATAGAGCTAGCAAAAACTTCCTGATGATCATGGTCAAAATGTGCCAATCGGGAAAAATGACAGCAAGTTCCATCAAAAGCTCTTTACAGATAGTCACTGAACAGAAGGGAGGATCTAAAATAAAGCTCATAGTTTGAGAGACTTACTTAATTTGAGAAAAGGACACTTCATTATTCTTTGCATCTTTCCTGTTTTAAGAGAAAAAGGGACCCATTAGACGAAAAAGATTCCTTGCTGTGCTTTTCCCTTGCGTAACTGGAGTCGATGACATCTATGAACTAAGGGTGTTACACCTTTTGCTCAGGCATCAGTTCATAGATGACACCAAATCCTGCCCCCAATACTAAACTTAATGACACAAGCTGCAAATGCCAATTACAAATCTGTGAAGTTATTTTCTTTTGCACTATCTAAAAGAAGGAAAAAAATCACATCCAAGTCACTTTTAAGAATTTCCCTGCAAATATATGGCAGTGACATTACCTTATTGTAAAGAAAGAGTCGTTATTTCATACTTTATTTTTGAGAAAGCTTTTCTATAAGTGAATGCAATAAACCAAAAACCATATCAGATCCGGAACTGGCAAGCTGGCGAGGCGACTGCACACTCTTGCACTGTTGACTGAACTCTGCATTAGTGTTTACGAAAAACTTTCTGGAAGGTCATTTGGCAGTATGTATCAAAACCAAAAGCATGCATACCCACTGACACAGCACTTGCCCAGCTTGGAATTTAGCCTAAGGAAATAATCGTGAATGTGTCCAAAGATTTAGGCACAAGGATAAGTAACTGTGGCCAAGGGGAAAAAAAATAAAAACATCTAGGAAATTGATTAAATAGATCATGGTACTTCCATACAGTTGAATACTGTGTAGCCACTTAAAATGATGATGAAATGGGCTGGGCATGGTGGCTCACGCCTGTAATCCCAGCACTTTGGTAGGCCAAGGCAGGCAGATCACCTGAGGTCAGAAGTTTGAGACCAGCCTGGCCAACAAGGTGAAACCCCGTCTCTATTAAAATTACAAAAAAATCAGCCAGGCTTGGTGGTGGGCACCTGTAATCCCAGCTACTTGGGAGGCTGAGGCAGGAGAATCACTCAAACCCAGGAGGTGGAGGTTGCAGTGAGTGGAGACTACACCGTTACACTGCAGCCTGGGTAACAAGAACGATACTCTGTCTCAAAAAAAGAAAAAAAATTGGTGATGAAATGAAGCTGCCACCAATGTCTGAACTGAATGAAGCAGGCTAGATACTAACATGTGTAACATGATTCCAAGTGTGTGCACGCACTTGTGAGTTTGGTCACATCAAAATGTCAAGAGTAGTTTTGTGTGGGTTCACTGATTGCAGATTTCCTATATATTTTTCCTCTTCTTTTCTGTATTTTTCACCATAAGCATCTATTACTCTTTTCTTTTTTTTTGTTTTTTTGGTTTTTTTTGGCTCAGAATCCCCCTTCATCTATTAGCCTTGCTTCTCTCTATATTACTCTTATTTTTAACAAGAAACAATAAAGCTGTTTTAATCAGCCACTGACCCATCCATTTCCCCCCTAAAATCAAAACCTAATCTGGCCAGGCACAGTGGCTCATGCCTGTAATCCCAGCACTTCGGGAGGCTGAGGCAGACAGATCACTCGAGGTCAGGAGTTTGAGACCAGCTTGGCCAACATGGTGAAATCTTGTCTCTACTAACAATATAAAAATTAGCTGGGTGTGGTGGTGATGTCTGTAATCCCAGCTACTCAAGAAGTTGAGGCAGGAGAATCGCTTGAACCCAAGAAGCAGAGGTGGCAGTGAGCCGAGATCGCCCCACTGCACTCCAGCCTGGGGGACAGAGCCAGACTCCATCTCAAAAGAAAAAAAAAAAAATCAGAACCTAATCTAAAAGCTGGAGCATAAGCACTGCCTGTCACCTCAACAGGGCAGGGTGGCAGCACAATGAACTGGCCTGGGCCACATGAGGACTCCTGGGCAGAATGGAGATTCCCTGGTTGACAGCACCTGATAGCAAAGAAATCCCAACTAACACACACAGGCCTCACACGTGACACAGTCAGAGAAGAGGGCATGCCGTGAAGTGCAAAGACCAGGTTTCAGTTCCGTTTCCACACTTCCTGGCTCAGCTTCTGCATCCTTGGAAGGGACTTACTGAACTTGCTTCACAGAGCCTCATCCATGAGATAATTCATGGAAAGTACAGATGCGGGCACACGGTGAGCACTCACAAAAGGGCTGCTACTTTTACCATTTAATGACCTCACAGGGCAGTTGTACAGATAAAAGAATAATAGGATAAAAGGTACAAGACACTGAGAAGTGCCTCATTTATTCAATCCTCCTCAGCTTCACAAGTTAGCCACAATGATTATCCTCCTATCATAGACGAGGACATTAAGGAAGCTTTGACCAGCTTCCTAAACAGCTGGTCGAAGACAGAGCTGGTGTTAAAACCGAGCTACCTCTAAAATGAAATCTCTCAACATCCTAGTACGATGAAACTGACTTATAAACAAGAACACATCGTTTGACAGTAGCATCCCACACTGTGGCATCTATCAATGGCCAGATGCAACAGGTGGGAGCACATTCCCATCACCCAGCTGGGGGCAAGGAGGAAACAGGATTGGCCAAACGCAGAATGCCGTGGGTGAAGGGAACATGGCGTTCATCATATCATTCCTTCCAATTCTGTGAATGTTTGAAATGTTCCTTAACAGAAATCTTCCTTAAATACCAGAACATTATTATCAGCATAAGCAGCATCACCTCTTCTTTCTCCAGAAGATGAAGCCTCCCACAGTCACAATAACCAGAGCACCAAAGATACAGCCAAAAACTGCTCCACAGATGACACCTGAGAAAAGTCCAAACGGGAGACACTTGAAGAGGCATTCCTGCAGACCACACGATGTGCTAACAACCAGCCCGGGACCCTAACATCAGAGGGCTCAGGTGTGTATGTGGCATACACATGCATGTGCACATGCGTGCGCACACACCCACCCACACACACACACACACACAAGTTAAATAGCTTTGGACCTAACACTAATCCCTGCATCCTGTTCCCAACCCATTACTACCTGGATGGTTCTGAGAAAGCTACTGTTCCTCTCCAGGTCTGTCTTCTCAACTGCAAATTTAGGGAACTGGGCTGGGTTTTCAGGGATTTTTTCCTGCCACCTCTGACTTTTTGAGACTAGCACCCACATACGAGCAGAAGTACCACATACGAGCAGCAGCATCCATGCTCAGGCGACAGGAAACCCATTTTTTAGCAGGGAAGAATGTGGGGACTACTCCCTAAACTTTGCTTCTGGGGCAGGGATGCTTTCTTGCATCCAACAACCACCAACTAGGAGAAAAACCAGATAAACTAACAAGCCAGTCCATTCGCCTCTGGCTTGAAGGCAGCAGACGCACCCCTCTTGGATCCCTGAAGCTCCTGTATCACTTAGGTTTATGTGATAAAGGGTAGAAGCACTTGACAAGGGTCCAAGACCAGAATTTCAGGCCTGCCTCTAAAGCCACAGTGTAACCCTGGGCAAGTTAATTCCCCTCTCTGGGCCTTAACAGTCTTACTTCCAAAAAGCGGGCAGAGCACAGTGGCTCACGCCTATAATCCCAGAGCTCTGGAAGAAGGCAGAAGGAGGCTTGAGGCCAGGAGGTCAAGACCAGTCTGGGCAACATAGCAAGACTCCCATCTCTACAAAAAATCAGCCAGGCATGGTGGCACACACCTGTGGTCCCAGCTACCTGGGAGACTGAGGCAGGAGGATCCCTTGAGCCCAGGAATTCAAGGTTATAGTGAGCTATGATCATGCCACTGTACTCTTGGGCAGCAGAGCAAGACTCCGTCTCAAAAATAAAATAAATAGGCTGGTGGCTCATGCCTATAATCCCAACACTTTGGGAGGCCAAAGCGAGTGGATCACCTGAGGTCAGGAGTTCGAGACCAGCCTGGCCAACATGGTGAAACCCTGTCTCTACTAAAAATAAAAATAAAAAAATAGCCAGGTGTGGTTGGTGGCACATGCCTGTAATCCCAGCTACTCAGGAGACATTGCAGTGAGCCAAGATCATGATACTGCACTCCAGCCTGGGTGACAGAGTGAGACTCCATCTCAAAAAAAAAAAAAAAGAAAATACAAAAATTAGCCCAGTGTGTGGTGGCAGGTGCCTGTAATCCCAGCACCTCGGGAGGCTGAGGCAGGAGGATCCCTTGAACCCAGGAAGTGAAGACTGCAGTGAGCTGAGATGGCGCCACTACACCCCAGCCTGGGTGACAAAGTGAGGCTCCATCTCAGAAAGATAAAATAAATCAATAAATAGAATTAAAATTATGCCGTAAAATAAACAGCACTGAACCAGACAATTTCTGTGGCTTCCTCCAATGCTAGCATTTAAGGATTCAACGCACTGTGTCAAGCTGTGTGCATGGCATATGGGCACACAAGTGACCACACGGAGACAAGGGAACTGAATAACCTTTGCAGACTGGAAGGGCAACTGGTATTTAGAGAAGAGAGAGTGTGGGGTCCAGGATGTGGGGCCTGGGAGGAGGAAGCCCAGTTAAGTGTGGTGACCCAGTGACATCTCAACTTCTGGGAGAGGAGAGCTGGGCACACCAACCCTCCTGAAGGTCTGAGGGAGGCATGTACGCAGCTGGCCTTCTGTGGACACTTGGAGCAAAACACCACAGAACCAGTGCCAGGACTGTTGTCCTCGCCCTACCTGGATCCTGGGGCAAGGAAACGGCCTCTGAATAGCGACTGAAGGACACATAGCTCTCGGGCCCGTCGATGAGCCCGTTGTTTTGAGGGTGAAAGGTAATGTTGGTGAAGCCAGCCACGCAAGCCCTGTGGGATGACAAAGAGCAAAACGAGGTCCCTGAGACGTGTCTGACCACAGGCACACAGAGCTTTAGGCTCACAAGGCTCAGCTCCCAAAGAGCAAGAATCAGAAGATGTTACCGGTAGGAGCCCAGAGGTTCCAGCTTCCCATTGTAATAGCCAAGTGTGGTTGACTCATTCCCAACATCGATTTCATATTTCAAAACTTCAGACAAGCTCTGGGAACGTCCCTTTTCTTCTGTTGTTATGAGGTATGTCACGTAAGTATCAGAGGCTCCCTTTTTGAAATCCTCATACGTGTATTTCAGGACATCTGCAGAAGGGTGACCAGCTAAGAAAGGCACACAGAAGGAGAATCATAAGGAAGTGATGGCAGAGAGATTTCGTCCCCTGCATACCTACGTGGTGGTGATGCTGGGTGACAGTGAAGCCGGCAGCCATCTCCCAAGTGTCTCTCTGTGCCAGGTTTGACTTACATTGAATTCTAAGCGCTTCACCTACAGTAATTCATTTCATCCCCATGATTCCCATCACAGAAGCTTATTGTCTCCACTTTACGGACAAGGAAACGAAGGTGCAAAAGGCTAACAGGACCGGGCCCAACGTCACACTGCCTATGAGCTGGAATTGGGTTCCCAACCCAGAGGGTCGCACTTAGAACCTGAGGTTTCATCTGATCACAGGCCAGCACTGGTCAGTCTGGCTACCAGGCAACATGACCTTCCTCAATGGGATTTGTTGACAAGCATCACAGCAAAATGACTAAGAGCTGGAAACACCCAAAATTAAAAGACAGAAAGAGAGAAAGAGTTCAACCTCACTTTTTGAAATTTGCCATAGGTTATGGCACCAGCAAATTTCTATCCTCCCAGATCCCCAAGCCCCTGACAGTGTGATTGGTCTCTACCCTCCTCGAAGAGATAAGGACAGCACCACAGGGGAGAGAGTGGGCAGAGAAAACACTGCATTATTCATGCATAAAGAATCCCCCAGACCAGCCACAGAGGCTCACGCCTGCAGTCTAGTCCCAGCACTTTGAGAGGCCAAGGTGGGAGGATCACTTGAGCCCAGGAGTTCAAGACAAGCCTGAGCAACATGGTGAGGCTTTGTCAAAAGGAGAGGAGGGGAGGGGAGGGGGGAGGAGGGGAGGGGAGGGGAGAATGGAAGGAGGGAGGGAGGAAGGGAGGGAGGGAGGGAGGCAGATGGAAGAAAGGCAGGAAGGCCAACGGAAGAAGGAAGGAAGGGAGGAAGGAAGGGAGGGAGGGAGGGAGGGAGGAAGGGGGGGGGGATGGAGGGACGAAGGGACGGAGGGAGGGAGGGAGGAAGGGAGGGCCTGCAATAAAACAAAACTCGGACTTTTAAATCTAGGCCGTATGCAAGCACTCACAAGCAGCTACCAAAGAGACTCTCAAATTATTCCTTTCTGACTACAAAGGAATGTAACAGAGCCCTTTAAGGAAAAGCAGCCTTTAATCCACCTCTTCTCTCAGCTAAGGAAATGCTCCACAAATTCCCACTAGCTAATGCAAATCCTTTTCTATTTTCTTTCAAAGGAAAATCATCCTTGGAGGATGGCATGTGTGTACATGTGTGTGTGTGAGTGAGGGAGACAGAGGCAGACAGAGATAGAGTTGGTTAAAACTAATATTCTACCACCTAAAAAGCCATGTGATGTAAAAGAGAAGAAAAACCTAGATCATAGGTCAGCTAGTTATGGGCCACAAGCCAAATCCAGCCACCTGCCGTGATAAATAACATCTAGTGGGAATGGCACCACTCATTCCTTATGTGTCTTCTGTGGCTACTTGCACACTACATTGGCAGAGTTGATTGCTTGCAACAGAGTCTATATCACCTGCAAAGCTTAAAATATTTGCAGTCTGGCCCTTTCCAGAAAGTTTGTCAACCATCAGGCAAATAGCTCACCCTCCTTCTCTGTCTGAGTACATAGCATAGGTGGCAGTGAGAAGACAGGCATGTGTCTGCATCACTAATGTCCCTCAGTGGGCACAGAGAAAGCTCTGGTCACTTCATCACTCACCAGCTGTTTAACCCATGAAGGCCCCTCCTTACCTTCCCCGGTGGTAAGAATGACAGCATAGGCTTTGATGGGTCCGTGGCTGGCTTCAAACCCACTAAACTTGACTTTTACTGAATTGTGACTGACAGATGTAATATTAGGGGATTCATCTGGAGGAGGGGGATCTGAAACAAAACAAAACATGATCACCCAACATTGAAAACCAAAGCAGTACATTATTAGGTAGAGAACATGCTTCAGCAACTTCCTCAAGTTCTTACTCTGGAAACTACATGCTGGGCTCATGGAAAGCAGCAAATCCAGAAGCAAAAGGCAGGGAAGGAAACTGGTGAGGAGCAGGGATGGGAGACCCTGGGAAACCCACCCAGCTCACAATGACCTCTTCAGGGCATCCAGCCACATTCTCAGGGCAGGTACTCAGGAGTCTTGTTTGGTTTTGCCATTGTTGTTTTGAACAGTGCATGCTTTTAACAGACTGATTGAAATATAACTAGACTACAACCAAAGAGATGAAAGACTTGTACAGTGAAAGCCACAAAACATTGATAAAATAAATTCAAGACAAAAGTACACAAATACTTGCAAAGACATCCCATGCTCATGGATTGGAAGCCTTGATATTGTTGGAAGAATTCACACTACTCAAATCATCTACAAATTCAACGCTACCCCATCAAAATCCCAATAGCATTTTTCACAGAATATAAAACACAATCCTAAAGTTCATATGAAACTGTGAAAGACCAGAAACAGCCAAACGAGTCTTGAAAAAGAATAAGGCTGGAGGACTCACACTTCCTGATTCCAAGACATATATACTACAAAGCTACAGTAATTAAAACAGTATGTTACAGGCATAAAGACAGACATCAACCCATAAAACAGAATACTGAGCCCAGAATTAAACTCTCACATACACAGTCAACTTATCTTCAACAAGGGTGTCAAGAGACACAATGGGGTAAAGATAGCCTCTTCCACAAATGGTGCTGGGAAACTGGACATCCATGAGCAAAATAATACAACTGGACCCCCTCTTACACCAGACACAAAATAAACTCTGAATAGGTTTAAGACTTAAATATTAGACCTAAAGCTGTACATTGTAAAATTTGTTTAAAAAAAAAAAAAAAAAAAAAAAAAAAAAAAAAAAA
>NW_022436954.1:15098529-15192305 GCF_009761245.1 Sapajus apella
AAAAAAAAAAAAAAAAAAAAAAAAAAAAAAAAAAAAAAAACACCACATCAGGGAAGAGCTTCTTGACATAGTATTTACAATGATTGCTTGGATACCACAAAAAAAGCACAGCAACAAAAGCAAAAATAGACAAGCAGGATTAAATCAAACTGAAAAGGTTTTGCACAGTAAAAGAAACCATCATTCGAGTAAGAAGCTAGTATCTTTGCATGGGGAAGATAGCCTGCCCTCGTCCTCTCCCCCAGTCCCTTCTGACTCAAGATGAGCCAGGTTCGTTATCCTGAGATCCGGGGTGGAAGAGGAGAGTGAGGAAGAGACTGTGCAGTGGAACTCCAAGTGTGGCCTTGGGACTGCATGCTGACACCGCACACTGACACCGCTTGGCCCCAGGATCAGCTGGTTGGCTGAGAGCAAAGACAGAGCAGATGTCCAAGGAGAAGAATCAAAGATGAGGTGGGAGAGAACACACTTTTTACTGAGACCTGGCCACAGCACTGCTCCGTGTTCTTCATAAACGGTGCCCACATTTTTCCCAGAGTTGGTCTAAAATATCACCTAGAGAAACCCAACAGATCCTCTACCCAGAAACCAGAAGAGCCCCCACAGGACACTCCACGATGGCCTCCATGATTCTGCACCCCCCCTTTCCAAGCCAGGGTGCAGAGCCACTCTCTGAACTAACACGAAAGAAAGAACACACTGAATTAAAGATGATCCACTCTACACACTCACTATCTACCTAAATTCATCTCACACATACAGTTTGGGTTGTTCTCATTATTTTTTCACATTTTTAAAAAATAAACAAGATGGGATCTCGCTATGTTGCCCAGGCTGCTTTCCTGGACTCAAGCAATCCTCCCACCTGGGCCTCCCAAAGTGCTGGGATTACAGGCATGAGCCACCACACCCAGGCTGTTCTTGTTATTATGTATATATTCAAGACTCAAGAAGACAGAAATCTGGACTCCAAAACAACCACAACTCAATTGTCTAAACCTGCGCCGACACAGCCCCTAGCCACACCCGGCTGCCAAGCCCCTGCGATGTGACCAGTTTGCATTCAGATGTACTGCAAGCATATAACACAGACCAGATATCAAAGACTTAGTACAAAAGAAGATGTAAAATTGCTCCTTGATACTTTATAGAAATTACATGTTGAAATAATACTTTTAATATCCTGAGTTAAATCAAATGTTATTAATTTCAGCTATTCCTTTTTACCTTTTTTTTTTTTAATGTTTTCCTAGAAAACTTTAAATTATATGTGAGGCTCAATGTTGCTCCTAGAAAACTTTAAGCTTTACGTGAGGCTCACATTGCACGTCTAGTGCCTGGTCCTGCTCTAAACTACAAGCTTCACAACCTCACAAGTGCCTGATGGCAGTGACCGCTGGGAGGTGCCATTCTCATGTCTGATGGTCAACTGCCAGCACAGGCTCCTGCATTTCCCATCAGCTCTATGCCCTATAGCTGGCCACACAGGGTCCATCCCCAGGTCTTTGCCCCAAAACTGGCAGCCGATGCTAGCTCATCCAACACCAGACCTGGAAATCCTCTTCTCTCACTGCTCTTCTCAGTCATATGCTCCACGGGCCCTGTCACCCCTACTCACCATAGTGCCCCTCACCACAGCACACAGTAAGCCACCAACAGATGTGGGCTAAAAGATGGCTAGCGCAGTGGCCCATGTGGGTAATCCTAACACTTTGAGGCCAAGGCAGGTGGATCACTTGAGGTCAGGAGTTCCAGACCAGCCTGGCCAACATGGTGAAACCTCATCTCTACTAAAAATACAAAAACTAGCCGGGGGTGATGACATGCATCTATAGTCCTTGCTACTCAAGAGGCTGAGACACGAGAATCACTTGAACCCAGGAAGCAGCGGCTACAGTGAGCTGAGGTCACGCCACTGCACTCCAGCCTGGGCGACAAGAGCAAGACTCCATCTCAAAAAAAATACGAAAGAAAATATGGCAATGAGTTACACTGTAAGGAAAAGGAAGTTTTTAGAATATAAAGAATGAGTCTCTCTTATTCTGCTTTTAAGATTGATTTCTATACAATGAGAAACCAGTCTATGCTAGTAAAAGCCAATATTTTAAGGAAAATTAAAAAAAACAGACTTCTAGTCCACACTTGCAGACCCACTGGGTCAGCCTCTCCAGGAGTGACCACAGTGCCATCTGACCAGTGCCTGCCTTGCAGCCCACCTGTGATGCCAGTGGTGCAGGTGTTCTGGGTGGGGGCTGCCATCTTTCCACAGGACAGAGTGGCGATGCTGATGTTATAGGAGGTAGAAAAATTCAAATACATGACTTCCGTCCTGTACTCAGTGTCATTCTCAGAGGAGCAGCTCTCCAGCTGGGTCGCATTGTCCCAGGCTCCACTGCTGACCTCCAGCTCAAAGCCTGCATTGGCGCCAGGAGGGCAAGTCCATCTGAGAACCAGGGCTGGCTCTTTGGGGACCACTTCGCAGTCAAAGGAGGCCACAGATGCAGGATCTGCAAAGCAAGCACAGGACAGCATGAGATTCCAGGACTTTTGCCTTTGCAAACACAGAAATAGGGAATAGCAGAATCCTGGCAATAAGGAGATGGTGGGTGATATGGCGCAGGGCTGACCCTGAAATGGGCAACACCAAACGTGTGACCATGAGTCAGTCACCAAAGTGCTCTGAGTCTCAGCCGCAGGATTCTTGAGAACTGAACTGAACAATGGTGTTAGGCCCCAAGCAAGATGCCTAACACCTAATGCCAAGTAAGGGACCAGGGCTGCATGAGAGGTACCACATCATCCTGTGAGAGGCAGCAACCTCCTCATGTGCACCATCTCATCGTGAGGCCCTCCTGATGCTCCTTCTGAGACAGGTGAGGCCCATACTGTCCCCTCTGCAGGTAAATCCACCGAGGCTCAGAGAGGTTAAGTAATTGGCTGATGATGTGGCAGGTGGTGAAGCCAAAACTAGGCCCCAGGTTTTCTAAGTCCAAGTTCAAGACACTCTACTCACATAACTGCATCATCAGTGATAAATGGTATCAGTTTCTTCATCTTCAAAATAGAGTATTTATCTCTATCTATCTGAAGGCCAAAAGATTTTTATTGAGGACTAACATCAAACTGATGTAAACGGAAAATTCCATATTAAAACTGGGGGAGAGTATTATTATTAATTAAATGTCACAGAATTTTAGAGCAGGAGAAGCTCTACCAAGGCACCTAGCGCAACTCCCACATTCTCTACCCAAGGTCTGGAAAGGTAACCTGAACATTGCACCTATTTTTTTTTGAGATAGAGCCTCACTCTGCCACCCAGGCTGGAGTGCAGTGGCATGATCTCAGCTCACTGCAACCTCCACTTCCCAGGTTCAAGCAATTCTCTGCCTCAGCCTCCCGAGTAGCTGGGATTACAGGTGCCCACTACCATGCCCGGCTAATTTTGGCATTTTCAGTAGAGACAGGGTTTCACCATCTTGGCCAGGCTGGTCTTGAACTCCTGACCTCGTGATCTATCCGCCTCGGCCTCCCAGAGTGCTAGGATTACAGGTGTGAGCCACCGCACCCAGCCTGCACCTATTTTTACAGCTCCTGTTCCACTCACACCCAGTCATAAATGCTTGGATGCAGTTTTTCTCTTGCTATAGGCTACAAATAGCTAAATCTAAGATAAATATCAGCAATGGAAGCCACCCAAATATCAAAGATGGGTGTCTGGACCAGGTGGGATGCAGCAGAGGTGACCCAAAGCGGTAGGGATTTCTGTGGCCGCCCCACTGACTGTTGACAGGCCAGAGGCCATCAAGGCCGGGGCTCCTACACTGCCAGGAGGCTCGTCCCATGAAGCCGCCACTTCCAAATCAGCCTGAACATACATGAATGGCCTGGGCTGAGAAAGGAAGAGATAGGAGCGAGGTGGGCAGAAAATGAGTGTCCCACAGGTGCTGAGTGATAAAGGTGCCACAGTCAGCACTGGGAGCAGAAGTGCCCACCACCGTCTGCAAAGCCTTCCCTGGGCTGCCCCAAATGCATCCTCAATGACACACAGGGCTCTTTTCTTTATCACACATTTGGAGTTGTGAGATAGGTGAGGATCAAGAAGGATGCAAAGGCTGAGCATCATTTCAACAACGTTTCCATCTTCTCCAGTGCAAAAGGCAAACCAAAACCTACAAAGCCAGGCATCACCCACGTCCTGGCCCAGCCCCACTCAGGCCCCGCCTCCCACCTACACCCTCCTGTTCCCATGGGTCCACTCTTCCCACGCTTGCCTCCTGCTCTTCCTCCAGCCTCCAGGACATGGTGGTGATGCTGCACAGGCCCCTGCCTGTAATGCTCTCATGCCCTGATATCCACATGGCTGCTCCTTCCCTTCATTCAGATCTTTGCTCCAAAGTCACCCTATCATTGGGGCCTTTCCTGAGCACCCTAAATAAACATCCCACTTCCTCCTTCCAAAATAAAAGTTCCAAGAAGGCAAGGACTTGACTGTCTGGCATGTGGTATATGCCCAATAAATATTTATTGAATGCAGAAGTGATGAGGGCATCGAGACAGCACCAATAAGCTAACGGAATGCCTCAGAAAGCTCAATGTCCATCACTGCACATCACAAAAACCAAACAAACTACAGACTGTGGAGGACCGACCAGCAAAGTCAGCACCACTCAGGGAGGAGTCCAAGAGGCAGAGGGCTACACTCACCTGTACAGAATGACTTCCTGCCAGGTTCCAGGGACTCCATCACGCCCCCTACTTGAGCAAAGATCTCCACTGTGTATGATGAACCAGGCATTAATTCAGTGACTGTGGCTTCAGTAATTCCAACGTCCGTGACTAGTGTTGCGTTGCTGGCATCTCCAAGCTTCACAATAAGAAGGCGGTAGGAGTACGTGGGAGAGGCGTCATCAAAGTTCTGCCAACTTAAAGTTGCTGCTGTGGTGTTGGTACTTACATCAATGTTGGACACATTGCTGGGCCCTTGATTTAAAAAAAAAAAAAAAAAAAAAGGGAAATTCATGTAAAAGCACAGATTAGCTAGAATTCCAGGACTATTTTATTTACTACACCCAAAAATAAACTGGCTCGTTTTAGAAACAATGAATAAAGCTAGTATTTGCTGGCTCAAAACATTGAAAGCTTCCCAAAAACACATGAAGAAAATAATTATGCAGATTAAATCTACAAAGTAGTCTAATTTACACTTCTTTTAATACTTCAAATTTATTTCAAATATATTTTTAAGATATAATTTCTAATCTGTTTTTTAAATCTAATAGATGAGGCCAGGTGCAGTGACTCACACCTATAATTCCAGCACTTCGGGAGGTTGAGGTGGGCGGATCACCTGAGGTCAAGAGTTCAAGACCAGCCTGACCAACATGGAGAAACTCCGTCTCTACTAAAAAAAATACAAAAATTAACCAGGCATGGTGGCGCATGCCTGTAATCCCAGCTACTTGAGAGGTGGTGTTGCAGTGAGCCAAGATTGCACCATCACACTCCAGCCTGGGCAACAAGAGCAAGGCTCCATCTAAAAAAATCAATAAATAAAAAATAAATCTAATAGATAAAAGAGAAAATATACTAAAAGCATATTCCAGACTAACGTCTTCGCCATGTATTCAATTCAGATATTAGCAAAACACCTCCCTCATTGTTGCAGGCAAAGCTCCTCATCTGGCCAGTATCTGCCAATGCCAACATGACAAGGTGACCCTTCTTTACTCTGTATCCTCTAGGAATGACAAGAACATTCCTAAGGAATCACTTCCTGCTTCTAATGACAATTCTAAATTCACATGGCTTGAAGACCAGTGCCCCCTGGGGACAGCAGAACCATTGCTAAGACCAGTGTTTTCAACTTCAGCAGTTCCAGGGTCAACCTGGATCCCAGAAGCACACTGGCCATCATTTAACTAGTGCTTCCTCCAAGAGATGGTCAGAGAGGCTGTTCCTTAGAAGGGCTTACTGTTCCTAAGAGACTTACGTGTGTACTGTGCAATGGAGGTGGAGTGCCCCCGGACGTGCTCCACTTCTGGTGAGATGGTGATGTTATATAAGGTGCCCGGGATCAGGCCCTGGAGAGTGACCGCTTTGTCAGACGTGCTTGTGGGGTTAGAGCCATGCTGGGGCTCTATGACTAAATGGTAGACATACTCAGAAGCATTGTCTGGGTTCTGCCACTCCAGCTCCATCTCCGTGGTGGTGACGTCGACCACGCGGATGTCAGACACTGCGCTGGGAGCTGTTCAGAAGAAAGAAAGAAGGGAAACCTGTTACTGACGATCATGACGCCTAGCTTCCTCTCCAAGTGCTGGCAAGAGAACCTGCTCTTTTGCCATCAGACTTTAAAATGAGTTCACAAAAGGCACACTCCAAAATCTAGCTGAGAAATGCACACACTCAGCGCTCTCAAGAATTTTAGCTCTTCTACGATGCAGACGAACTTGCCTGTTCGTCTTACCAGTTCTCCAGTTTTTTGGTTTTGTCATAAAAATGAGCCGTTAGGGCGGGTGCAGTGGCTCACACCTGTGATTCCAACACTTTGAGAGGCCAAGGTGGGTGGTGATGATCACTTGAGGTCAAAAGTTTGAGACCCGTCTCTACTAAAAATAGAAAAATTAGCCGGGCGTGGTGGCACACACCTGTAATCCCAGCTATTCAGGAGGCTAAGGCAGGAGAATTACTTGAACCAGGGAGCTGGAGGTTGCAGTGAGCTGAGATGACACCACTGCACTCCAGCCTGGGCAACAGAGTAAGAGTCCTTCTTAAATAAATAAATAAATAAAAGACTAGAAACAACTTATATCGTCAATAACATGGGAGGGCTGTGGGCATTGTGATCTGGCTGCATCATGAAACAGTCTGAAGCCACTAAAAACATGAAGACCACACTAACTATGGGGGGAATTGTGGTATAGACTGAGTAAAAAAAGATTCAAATACAAAATAAAAGTATTTGTGTAACAATTACAATAATGCAAGCAAAATGTATGACTGTGGACACAGAGAAAAGGCATTCACTGGGTTAGAAGAGTGGAGAGACTCGTTTCTTTTCCTTTTTATTGCGGTAAAACAGACATACCATAATATTCATCATCTTAACCATGTGTCAGTGTACAATTCAGTGGTATCAACATTTACAGTGTTGTGTAACCATCACCACTACCTGTACCCAAAACACTGTCATCATCCCCAGCATAAGCTGTAGCCATTAAACATAATGCCCACTCCCTCCTCTGCACAGTCCCTGGTAACCTCTATTCTACTTTCTGTAGAATATGAAGTTGTCTAATCTAGATACTTATATAAGGGCAATCATACAGTATTTGTCTTTCTGTGTCTGGCTTATTTCACTTAGTATAATGTCCTCAAGATCCATCCATGTTGCACCATAAATCAAAATTTCTTTTTCATGGCTGAATAATATTCTGTTGCATGGATGTTCCACGTTTTGTCTATCCATTCATTTGTTGACGGGCTCTTGGGTCCACCCTTGAGCTCCTGTGAACAGTGCTACCACTATGAACACGGGTGTACAAGTAACTTCAAGGTGCTGCTTTGAATTCCTTTGGAGATATACATAGGACTGGAATTACTGGATCATATGGTATTCGTTATTTTCAAAATTGTTTTTAATGCTATTAAGCTGACATTTTCAAATAACAATAAAGGTTATTTGATAATATAAAGGTAACCCCTAAGAGTTTAGATCTTATTGCAGGCCTTCTTAACTTTCATTCAATGGGACCACTGAATGAAATGGGTCCAGGTAGGTGCTAAAATGGAATTCCAGGTAGGTGCTAAAATTACCCTGCAGAAGTTTTGATATTAAGAGAAAAGAATATTCATAATAAACCACAGTAAAACAGATAACTTCTCCTCACTAATACTAAACTTTACTGCTGTACCACATCAAAGTGTCAGTCTACATGATGGTTGAGTGCTTGGGCTTAGACACCAGACACAGGTCAGTTTGCCACCTTGTCGCTCTGGGCCAGTTACTTAAGTTTACAGAGCGTCCATTTCCTACCCTGTAAGACGGAGATGATAATACCTACTCCATGAAGTTGTGTTAAAAATGTAAAATACAGTATGAGGGCACTCTGCACCTTGCAGACCCCCAACATATTATATTATTGTTACAGTAGGTTCTGGGCAATAGCAAGTAGCGTAATATCATCTGTCTCCCACAGTGGTGATCCTCTTACCATTATCCACATCCTTAAAGACAGAAGAAACATGTCAATGTTAAGACTTCACGTCAACAGTTTAAAATGCAGACTTGTAAAGGGAATACTACGTTTCATCTGGGGGATGCCTTTTAGCAGATCCCTTGATTTTGAAACAGATCCTCTGAGTGACTATCGGTGCTTAACCCAACCAGCACAGTTGAAGAAGCTTCTAGAAGGAGAATCTTAAAGCCTAACTAAGGCCAGGTACGGTGGCTCACGCCTGTAATCCCAGCATTTTGGGAGGCCGAGGTGGGTGGATCACGCTGAGGTCAGGAGTTCAAGACCAGCCTGGCCAACACCCTGTCTCTACTAAAACTGCAAAACTTAGCCAGGCATGGTGGCATGTACCTGTAATCCCAGCTACTCAGGAGGCTGAGGCAGGAGAATCGCTTGAACCCGAGAAGTGGAGGTTGCAGTGAGCTGAGATTGCACCACTGCACTCCAGCCTATGAAACAGAGCAAGACTCCGTCTCAAAAAAAAAAAAAGCCTAACTAATTTCATGTGTGATTCAATGAATCTGTCCCATTTCTTTACTGTACCCTCTGTATAACGGATTTCAACTATCTTGAATCAAAGACCAAGGAAGACTATATGTTTTTCAACCTTTCCCAACACAAATTATTTCAAATTTTGTAAAAAACAATAATGAACATTACTCTCTAGGATTTCCCAAAAGTTTCTCCTATAATTTATTTAAACTGTTTCTATAAAAAAATTTTTTTTTTTAGACAGGGTCTCCCAGGCTGGTGCTGGTCTGCAATTCCTGGGTCAAGCAATCTTCCCACTGTGGCCTCCCGAGTATCTGGCACGATGGGTGCAGGCCACCGTAGCTGACTATAAAATGACTTTAGCGATTTCAATTGGCCTTCTAAAACTAGCACACTGTTGCATCACAGTGTTGTTTATGAATGACTGTAAACAGTCCACCTGCCCAACACAGCCCAGTAGTTCATTTCTAACACATCTTGACCAGAGGTTCTTAAACTTTTTGCTCTTAAAAGTTATTAAGGCTCTAATCGGCGTTAGATAATTTACCAACTTTAAAAAAAGTTATTAAGGCTCTCAGAGAATTTGTATTTACATGGGTTATATTTGTCAATATTTACTATGTTAGGGATTTAAAATGAAGAAATTATTAAGATGTAAGAATCCACAGCATACATTCCATTAGTGCTCAGAGAGACAATGTCATCCCATATTGGATCAAAGCTGGAAAACTCCAAAAGAGAATGAAGTAAAAAAGCCAAATAGCATTTTAGTATTGTTATGATAATACTACCTTGGAGACCCCTTGAAATAACCTAGGGATCCCTAGAGAGCCCTGAACCACAATTTGAGAACCACTGATCTAGCCCAGGGGTCAGCAAACATTCTCTGTAATGGCCAGAAAATAAATATCTCAGGCTTCACAAGCCACACATTCTCTGTTGCCACTACTCAATTCTAGCACCAAAGTAGCCATAGACAGTACATAAGCAAATGAACATGGTTGTGATCCAATAAAACTTTATTTACAAAAACAGACAGTGGGCCAAATTTGGCACAGGGGCCATTATTATCTGCCAACTCTGTTTCAGACAACAGAATTCCACACAGGTGTTCAAATCATCCTGTAGAAATATTAAGAGGAAAGAATATTCATAATAAATTAGCAAGTTGGAGAAAAAGCAGATTACAAAACCACATGTACAGGATGGCCTCGATGTTTGCAAAAGAAATAAATGTATATTTGTGGGCTGGGTGCAGTGGCACACACCTGTAATCCCAGCACTTTGGGAAGCTGAGGTGGGCGGATCGATCACTTGATATCAGGGGATCAAGACTAGCCTGGCCAACACGGCAAAACTCTGTCTCTACTAAAAGTATAAAAATTAACCAGGCATGGTGGCACACATCTTAATTCCAGCTACTCAGGAGGCTGAGGCACAAGAATTGCTTGAACCCAGGAGGTGGAGGTTGTAGTGAGCCAAGACTGCACCACTGCACTCCAGCCTGGGTGACAGGGTAGGACTGTCTCAAAATATACTTAATCAGGAGATCAAGACCAGCCTAGCCAACATGGCAAAACCCCGTCTCTACTAAAAGTATAGAAATTAGCCAGGCATGGTGGCACACACCTGTAATTCCAGCTACTTATACTCACACATATATTTGGGTATCTATATGCATATGTTTAAAAATTGTAAAATATCATACATCCAAAATGATTACCTCTGCTTGATGGTTTCCATATAAGTTTTTTCTACTTACTTGTCTGTATTTCATATAATAAATAAGCATTAGAATTATGAAAATTTGTAAAGGTTTTTCTTAGATAATTAAAAGAAAAGCAATATTTGGAAACATTATTTTATTATGCCGATTTCCATTAAGAAACATGATGGTTTAACAGAAAAGCCAGTTTGCTTACCAGTTCTATTGCAAATGGTCTGAGATGCCCCTTCGGTCCCATTTGGTCCTTGTGGAAATATTTCAAAGCAATACTTGGTTCCAGGGAACAGGCCACCAATGGTAATACTTTGGTTAGTGGTTGTTTCTACCCAAGACTCGCCAGCTCCCTCCGGAGTGATACGCATCTTAAAGGATTCCGTGTCATTGCTGCTCCATGCTAAGCCAATCTCCCTCGTGCTGACCATTGTCACTCGGAAGTCAGAAACTGGACCAGGGGCTGGGCAAAGAAAGTAAACAACTAGGTGAAAAATATATTTCTCCAGAAGACAGGGATGCCCACCTCAGAAAATATTTACACTGAGACGAAACGTACACTTAGGACACCTGATCCCTCTCTTTGCCTCATCTCACCTACAACACGAGCCCCTCACAACTGCTGTTTCTGGTAGTAGAGGGAGCACTTGATCATGAGGGTGCAGAAGCTCATGACTGCAGGCGGTCATTCACAGGAAATGAGAGCAGGCGTGAGCTCCTGTGGTCAAGGGCTCAGCCTCTGGAGCAGAACCTTGGCCACACTGGCTGCTTTATCTTGAATGCATTACTAGCCTCCCAGAGCCTCTGTTCAGGGAGGTATGGATAGCAGAGGCCACTCTTGACCCCCAAAATCCATGCTCCTGTTTTCCCTTGATCGTACCCACCCAGATTTTTAGCCCAGTGTGTGCACAGTTGTGGGGAACAAAGACCACATTTCCCAGCCTCCCATGCAGCTAGATGTTGCATGCAACTAAGTTTTGGTTAACAGAGTGTGAGCAGAGATACTGGGTGACTTCTAGGAAGTGTCCTTAAAGGGTGGAGCTCAACCTTCTGCCCTTCCTCCTCCTTACAGCCGGAGCGTGGATGCGATGACTGGAGCTCACACTGCCTCACTCTAGAACCAACACTGTGGGGGTGGCTGCAGCTTCCCGTTCCCAGCATCGCAGCTCAGAACATGCACCCCCAGATCCAACAACCACAGCAGGGACCTCCTGATTCCTCCCTGTGCTGTCTGTGACCAAGGTGGTGACTCTCCAGGGGGTCAGTTCTGCAGCCTTAGTCCGGGAGTCATTTCTCGGGGCCAGGCAACTGCTCCCCAGTTGCCGTGAGCTGAATTGTGCTCCCCAATCCTCAAATGTTTAAGTCCTAATCCCCAAGACCTCAAATGTGGCTGTCTTTGGAGACAGGGTCGTTAAAGAGGTAATTAAGTTAACATGAGGTCATAAAGGTAGGCCTTAATCCAGCAAGACTGGTGTCCTTATAAAGAGAGATGAGGACATAGGCACATGAAGACTAAGGACAACCCTATGGGCCAGGTGCAGTGGTTCATGCCTGTAATCCCAGCACTTTGGGAGGCTGAGGCCGGTGGATCAACTGAGGTCAGGAGTTCGAGGCCAGCCTGACTAACATCATGAAACCCCATTTGTACTAGAAATACAAAAATTAGCCAGGTGTAGTGGTGGGCGCCTGTAATCCCAGCTACTTGGGAGGCTGAGGCAGGAGAATCACTTGAACCCGGGAGGCAGAGGTTGCAGTGAGCTGAAATCATGCCATCACACTCCAGCCTGGGCGACACAGGGAGACCCTGTTTCAAAAAAAAAAAAAAAAAAAGGACAACCCTGTGAAGACGCAGGGAGAAGACCAGAAGAAACCACACCTGCCGTTGCTTTGATCAAGTGCCTATTTCTATTGTTTAAGCCACGCAGCCTGTGGTACTTGTTCTGGTAGCCCTAGCAAACGAATGCAGCAGCTCTTCCAATGACTCTGTGAAACCTCGATTCCCAGGATAAATCCCTGCTGGTTAAAATAGCTCACAGTTTCTGTTTCATGCCAGCGAGCCCTAGATAACTCCTACTGGCCCCATCCTGCCCAGCAGTGGGCTTCCGTTACAGGAGAGAGAAATAAACCCCTGTTTTGCTTAAGCCATGGATAATTGGGGTTTTTTTGTCGTTGTTCTCAGTGGTGTTATTCACGGCTGAACCTAATCCTAACTAGCAGATTAAACAGTAAAAGGTAAAGAAATGAAAGCATATTTCATTTTCCCAAAGAGCCAGTCCAAAATACATCTGTAAGAATGCTAAGGCGTGCTTCCTGGGAAGAAATGGACATTCTGTGGGATAAGCCCTGGGTCCAGAGCCACACAGCCCTGGATTCAAGGCCTACTCTGCTACTCACCAGCTCTGGGGCCTTGGGCAAACTGTTCAGCCATAGGGCTGTAGTTTCCTCACCTGTAAAAGGGAACCCCAATACCTACCACGGACACCACTGCCGTATGTATAAAGCTCCCGGAACAGTGCAAAATGCAGTGCTGGTGTCAATACTATTGTTTAATAGTACATCGTCAGTATTACACCACCATACCGCTAGTGCACCATCGCTGTTTTACTTTACATTATCAGATCTTCTTTGGAACCAAATGCTTTTTACTTGCTGCATGAAATCTTAATCTTAAGGGACATTTAAGCAAACAAAGATGAGATACAGCTGTGCCAGTGATTATTATAATGTCAGCACCCAAAAGACAAGGGGACGTGAATATCCAGGTCATTTCTGCCTCCCTGTATCAATTCACTCTAGGTCTCTTCTACACTGGAAAGAGTGATAAGTGCAGGCTCCAGGTGAGAAACACCAGAGGTTTTCATCTCACCTCTGCCACTTTCCAGCTGTGACACCTGCCTAGCACCTCTCTCAGCCTTGGCTTCCCATCTAGAAAATAAGGCTACTGCCAACCACGTCACGGGGCTGTTGTGAGCATACAATGAGCCAGTGCGAGGAAAGCACGTCACACGAAGCTCGGCGTGCGGTCAGCCAACAGTCACCATTATTACATCACACGGCCGGAGTCTGGGCCTGGCACATAGCAGGACAGCAGGAAAGGGGAGCGAGAGCCATGCATGAACTCACGGGTGTACACTTGGAGGAAGCCCGGCGTGCCCTCAGTGCCATCCAGGAAAGGACGCACTGTGATGTTGTAGAAGGTGCTGGAGCGGAGGCCCGAGATGATGGCGCGGGTCTCGCTGACGGTGCCATTGAGGGAATGCATGTCCCCCGCCACGTCTACCTTGTAGGTGTAGACAGAGGACGGGTCGCTATCATTGATTTTCCAGGTCAGGATCAGGCTTGTGGTACTGATGTTCCCAACAGTGACATCAAAAACCTGAGGAGCATCTGTGAGAACACAAGGGAGTTAAAAATAACCAGAATGGCCAAGGCAGAGAGAGGCAGAGAGAGGGAGAGGTCATCAGGGCATGCTGTTGAGCCAGGAAACTGCCCTAGGAACTGTTCCTTCCTCTACACCATGAACCACAGCTAGGAAAGCATGAGGGTCCCGGCCAAAGTCGGGCATCGCCGGGCGGTGAAGAAACAACCTCGCCAATGGCAGCTCCTGCAGGGTTACCCTTTGTTCCTTTAAGTTGACTTTAGAGATTTGACCCAGATGATTTCATTCTTGCATCATTTGTGTTTGGCAACCCAGAAAAGTTGTCAAACACAAATGATGCAAGAGTGAACATCGTGATCTACGTGACCGCCTGAGATCACAGAAGTCCAGACGAGGCAGATCTGGGTTCCAGGGCTCACTCTGCTGTGACAGCCAGGTGGGCCATGGGAAAACCACTTGAGCTCAGCTTCCTCATCTATAAAACTGGGAGAATGATCCTAACCTCAAGAAAAGGTAAACCGAGTGCCAGTTACTGGCCACCTGCCCACTCCACCCTCCCAACGTGCCCCCTGCCCTTTCCTTGCCTGCTTGGTGCTCAGGAGGCTGATCCTGCGCTAGGCGTCCCCAGGGGCCTTGCTACAGGGGCTGTGACCTGTTCCACCATGAGCCAATGGGCAGGCCCCTGGGGGGCCACAGGAGAAAGGAGTCGGTGCTTCCTCCATCACCTCCTGCTCTGGGCCTCCTGTCCTGCACTGCCCCAGCTTTCACTGGGCTCCAGAAACACCCTGTCCCCAGCCCTTCAGCCCTAGAGGTAGCTTTCTGCAGTGGGATAGTCCTGGAGGCCTCAACAATGTCCTCTGATGCTTTCCTTAACGCTGCCCCACCTAACTAGTCACTTAAAAAGTGGGTGGGTGGAAATGTGTGTTTATCTGTGTGTGTGTCTGTGTGTGTCTCTGTGTGTGTCTCTGTGTATATATGTATGTGTGTCTGTGTGTGTCTCTGTGTGTCTGTGTATGTGTGTGTCTGTCTGTGTGTGCATGCATGTGTGTGCGTGTGTGTGTGTGTGTTTGCAACAGACTGAATGTTTCTGTCCCCATAAAATTCCTGTTGAAATCCTAACCCCCAATGTGATGGTTTTAGGACGTGGGGCTTTTGGAAGGTAATTAAGTCATGAATTTAGGTCATGAATTACCTACCTCCTGAATGGGATTAGTGCCCTTATCAAAGAGCTGGAGAAAGATCCCTCCCTCACCCCTTCAACCATGTGAAGACCCAGGGAGTCTGCAACCCGGAAGAGGAAGAGGGCCTGTGCCCAGAGCCCTGCCATGCTGCACCCCAGTCTCAGACTTCCAGCCTCCAGAACCCTGAGAAATAAACGTTCATTGTTTACACTATCTGGTGCGTGGTCATTTGTTACAGCAGCCCAAACTGACTAAGACATATTTATACACACACACAGTCGTCCCTTATAGAGAGGGAAAGGCTACTATAATAATTATTTACGAAGCATTAAGACAGTTCCGTGCAAACTAGGATGTGTGTGAATTCACACCACTGAGAGCCTGAGATGCAATCACTACTACTTTGCTTTTGCTCAAACTGCTTTAAAAAGCAGGGGCCCCAGGCCCACACAAATCCACGGGTCCTTTTAGCAGATCAGTTAAAAGGTCCTTCCCCTGGCTGGACCCAGCCCTGGGTGCATGGCTTGGTGCAGGACACCCCACCCCTGCCAACGGCACCCATGGAGGAACCCCTTCATCCCCCTCCATCCTCACCCTGTGGAATCCAAGCCCTCCTCACCCGAGAGTGTCCTGCTTGCCACCCCTGCCAGGTCACTGCCGGCCCCATGAGGTCAAGTGGCCTCTCCTACAGCCACATCCTCCCCACCCCACCCCCACGTTAGCAAAACCAGTACAAGGGCAAGGAAGGACACAAATGGACCCTCCCTCGACGTGGATACCAGGAAAAGCTGTCATTCCTTACAGACACCACTTCTCACCAATGTCTTGCCAAAACTTCTAGCCCTATACAGGTAACACAGCCTGGCCAGTAACTGCCTCTAAGTATTCCCAAACATGTTCCCCTCCTGCTCTTTTCACCAAAGATAATTGGTGAACTTATAGAGTGGAAGTGCTGATAAATTATAGTGAGGAAGCAGGAATGTGCTTGTCAACAAGCGTTTCCATAGAAAGGCTGGTAGGAATTACAAGGGCAGGCGAGAAAAGGAAACTCAGTTTCTTAACTCAAAGTGGGGGAAAAAATAAGCAATGATTATCTGTTTTTAAGAGGAAAGTATGCCAGGCGCAGTGGCTCATGCCTGTAATCTCAGCACTTTGAGAGGCCAAGGGGGGTGGATCACCTGAGGTCAGGAGTTCGAGACCAGCCTGACCAACATGGAGAAACCCCATCTATACTAAAAATACAAAATTAGCCGGGCGTGGCAGCGGGTGCCTGTGATCCCAGCTACTTGAGAGGCTGAGGCAGGAGCATCGCTTGAACCTGGGAGGCGGAGGTTGCGGTGAGCCAAGATCATGCCATTGCACTCCAACCTGGGCAACAAGAGGGAAACTGTCTCAAAAAAAAAAAGAAAAAGAAGAAAGTATTATGCCAGCTTGTCTCATCAGCCACCATGCAGCGTTGTGAAAGACAGTGCGAGGCAGTGCCCAGAGGCTGCTCCGTGCATTTCATTGCACTTCATGAGAGATGTGCACGGCCCGCGGAGGTCAGAAGAAACCGACCAGATCTGCTCTGTCCAAAATCTCCTCCAGGAAGCTCCCTCTGATGACAAAACTTGTTGTTATGCAAGAAATAACTCAGAATCAGAATCAACGGAGACAGAACATTGTGCTAGGAAACTCTGGCTGCCACCATTTTACAAAGTTCAACCTACATGTCCTGAACTCTTTGGTCTGGGGCTGTCCTTCCGTGCCATTGGCTGCTTGGGAATAAACGGTGGCATTGTATCGGGTGCCAGGCTTTAACCCAACAAGCAGGACTTCCGTGACTCGGGACTGCTGGCCGGAGGATGGGAACTCTTGGCGCACAGGGGCAGTGGGGCGCCCTGCCTGGCTTCCCTCTGTGTCGTTGGCATCTGTTTCAAGCACAGGAGACAAAAACACATCAATCACAAGAAGGACACATCCCCCATCTCCCTTCGGAGCCCCCGCCCCATCGGATGGCCATCAGACAGCGGCCACAGTTGGTGCCCCATCAATAGCTGCTCCCTTCCTCCTCCAGAGAAAGATGCAGCCCCTAAAAAGGCCCGATCACTCCATCTCCATTTGTACTATTATTCCAGTAACACCACAGATATCTGGTACTTCTCTTTCAAACTCTGCTTATTTCAGGTCATTCTCCCTTCTTTGCGACATTATCTTCTCCTGTCCCAGCATCGATTTCCAGGGACGGCTCTGTGAAGCAGACTTTGCTAATCAGAGCCCCCTCAAGACACATTTCCCTGGACCAGACCCTGGGGGGCAGCTGCAGGGTGTGAAGCAGGAGCTGCTCTGAGAATGAAGCTGATGAACAGAAAGAAGCAGGAGGGAGGGATGAGAATTGCCTCATCTCTTTCTCTAAGGCCTCCCCCTAGCAGGAAAATCCACATGAGCCAATAAATTGTTCCTTCTGTCTGAGCTATCCAAAGTCTGGTTTCTGCCACTTGCAAGCAAGGATCCCAACACCCACTCTGTAGCTCTGTTTTCTTAAGTGTTAAATGCAGGGTAAGTGCCTGTCCTCCTCCTGGGGTTATCCTAGGGATCCTCTGCAAATGCCATGAAACCTGCAAATGACAATGCCAACATCAACCAGCGGACGTGGTAAGTTCCTCCGAAGGCCCAACTTGGGTTGATATCACTGTTATTTGCTCAACTGAATGAAAGCTAAAAGGGCCTCTACTTTCCTGGGTGCCAGACTCTAAAAAGCTTCAAGCCCTATTGCTGTTCTCAGCCCCAATGTGTTCCCCTATAAAATCAGAACACGTTTTCTTCCTCATGCAGGTGGAGGATCAAACTAAAATGTGGAGGAAAAGTCCTCTATAAATTCTAAATCTCTATACACAAGGGACAGAGATTTCTTTTTTAAAACATTAAATTACTGAAAGTCAGAGCCAGTAAGGGAGATGGGAGGTACCCTTTGTAACTCACCCAAGCCACCTTCTGTGCCCAGGGGGGCTCCCTCTGTCTCATTTGATTTTAGATGATATGGGTTGATGTTGTATTTAAACCCTGGCTTCAGGTCCGAGATATTGACCGCTAAGTCTTGGGTCGACGCCTCGTGGCTTCCAAGGCTTTCAAGAAGCATCCGGCAGGAGGCAGTGCCGTTGCCATTGCTCCAGGTGAGAGTAACCTTCCTCACATCCATGTCGACAACACTGAGGTCAGACACTGGAATCGGCTCTATTTTAAAAACACAACATGCATTAATGGAAGATATATGCAGGCACCCTCATTAAGAATGACTGGGGTTCAGTACTGGGAGCAGGTTTTTTTTAAAAAAAAAAAAAAAATGAATGAATGAATGAAGTCACTGATGTCAGTGACATCAGTGAGTCACCATTGTGACTCTGAAAATACTTCCTTTCTATCAGAGTCCAGTGCATTTCCATCATTTCACAGCAGGACTGGGGGAGAAAATAATAAGGCAGAAGAGAAGAAAAAACCTTAAAAATGAAATTGTTTAGGATCTACACTCTTCTCTAAGATTAACCCCAACAGTGATGAGAAATCTTCTAAACCTTCAAAACCAGCCCTTTTAAATGGTAGCATTTAATTACATGTGTTTTAGCTAGCAGGAGCAAAGCCTCAAATAAAGTGACTGCTTACTAATCTAAAGGCCTCAATCCAAGATAATGCAAATAATATCATTTTAAATCACCAAGACATTTCAACTAAGCAGCACATTCCATATCCCAGCCCCGAGGGGGTTTTTCAGAAGACATTCCATCTCCACTATATCCTGGCCCTTCCTCCCATCATCTTATTTGGTTGATGGTGACATAAGTCAAACCACTTCAGCCAAAATGACATGCACTGCCTTCACTTTCCCAGTAAGAACATGGAGACCCCGAGAGGCAGGGCGGCTTGCTCAAAAACACACACTCCTGGTAGCAGTGGGGACAGGAGAACCCAGGGCTGCAGCCTTTACATAGAGAAAAGCATAGGCAGTGCTGCAGAGAGCGCAAAACCCTGCCTGAGGGGGGCTGTAGGGGCCTGAGGGTGAAGACACTGGCCTAGAGGAGTCCAGGGCACCAACCAACTGCAAAAGGTGAGATGATTCCTCACAGCATGTGCTTCTCATGCAAAGATTTCTGTAACATATATACACGTGTGTGTGTTTGTGTATGTATATACGCATATATGTGTGTGTGTGCATATATACATATAAGTTTGGGGCACACGTGCAAAATGTGCAGGTTTGTTACATAGGTATACACATGCCATGGTGGTTTGCTGCATCCATCACCCCATCATCTACATGAAGTATTTCTCCTAATGTTATCCCTCCCCAAACCCCACCACCACTGGCTATCCCTCCCCTAGCTCACCCAACCCCAACAGGCCCTGATGTGTGATGTTCCCCTCCTTGTGTCCATGTGTTCTCACTGTTCAACACCCACTTATGAGTGAGAACATGCAGTGGTTGGTTTTCTGTTCTTGTGTCAGTTTGCTGAGAATGATGGTTTCCAACTTCATCCATGTCCCATCAAAGGGCATGAGCTCATCCTTTTTTATGGCTGCATAGTATTCCATGGTGTATATGTGCCATATTTTCCTTATCCAGTCTATCTTTCTAAATTGGGTCAGTCATGTGCCTTTTTGCTTTATTAAGTAATGTGGAACCAATAAATTCCCAGCTCAGTGACTCTAGGTGGCTGTTACGAGCATCACTGCACCACGGTAGTCTGGAGTTAGACTCCTGGGTTCCAGCCCCACCACTTGATGCTCAGTAACTGAGACGCTGGAAGAAACTTAACTTCTCCACATTACAGTGTCATCTGCTGCAGCCCCCAGGGTTACTGTGAGGACAAAATCACATTAAGGACAGCGACGCACATGGGCCGTGCTCAGCACACAGCAGTGGACGGACCTGCTCCAACGCGGACCTGTGCTCGGGTCTTTAAGGTAGATAAAGGCACTCAGCCCCTCGTCTAATGCTTCCTGCACTTCCGCGTCCCGTGGCCACCCCCTCGGGATCACCTTGTCCTCGTCACCATTTCCAAATTCTGTGTTTTCTCTCCTGCTCTTCTCTTCTGTCATCTCTCTGTGCTCTCCTTCTTTCCCTCTCTTTCACAGTGTAACAGAGCAAATCTTCATGGTGGGTTTCACCCCCTGAAATTGTGCTCTGAGGAGCTCCACGAGTTTTGTGAGGGTGCCTGTGACACCCATTTCTTTGGCTCTTCTCTCTCCGGTTCTTCTTATTTTTACTTATTGGGCTCCTGGGCAAGGTTTTGTTTAAAGAAATAATTTCCTGAGTAAAACTGTCAGAAGCCACTATTTCGTGTTTGCTGCTCAACATCAGGGAGGTTTGCCAGGCTGGACCTTGCTCACCTCCAGCTGTGGCCTCCAAGAGCTCAGACGCCCATGGCCGACTCCAGCCCCTGAGATCACACTCCCGAGAACTCCCACCAAGATCAGAAAACTAACAGAGGACCTCTTTTTTCAATTTTTGTTTCTCCTCACCTTAAAAAGAGTTTCTCACTTGTTTTTTTAAAATGTTTGGTTCTTTTCACCTTAAAAAAAAAAAAAAAAGAGCTAAAGGCCAGGCGCAGTGGCTCACACTTGTAATCCCAGCATGCTGGGAGGCCAAGGCAGGTGGATCATGAGGTCAGGAGTTTGAGACCAGCCAGGCCAATATGGTTGAAACCCCGTCTATACTAAAAGATGTGAAAATTAGCTACTCCCAGCTACTTGGGAGGCTGAGGCAGGAGAATCACTGGAACCCAGGAGGCGGAGGTTGCAGTGAGCTGCCATCGCACCACTGCACTCCAGCCTGGGTGACAGAGCAAGACTCCATCTCAAAAAAAAAAAAAAAAAAAAGAAAAGAAAAAGAAAAAAGCTAAGTTTGCAACCATAACAGATGGCTTAAGAATTGACATCTAAGATCAATAAAAATCTGTCAAATCTAAATTAAAATTTAAATGATTAAATGTCATCAAGCTCTTGTTTCATTTGAAATGCACACTCCTCTATAAAATACACCAAACTTTCCTGCCCAACAGAAGCTCCTGGGAATATAGCATAGCATCAATTTCCTGGGAGCTTAAAAGACTGGTATTGACCATAAAAACATGTTTTTAAGGAGGTCTCTACTCCTGAGTGTTAACAGAAGAGTAGGTATTGGCCAACAATAACAAAGGATTTTTAAAACCAAACAGAAGTAGATAGAACTTCCCAAAACACACAGGATCTTAATACTGAATGATCTGGCCACCTGAAACCCTGGGCTTAAAACAACACAGCACCTTTTCTCTCTTCTAGTTTAGAATAAAAGATAATAAGGAATGGTTTGTCATCATCCCTGGGAGCCAATCGTCTTACCTGTGATGACATTTATGACTCTGGGATCTCCCCAGGTCTTATTGTCTATTTCTGGAATAACGGCGAACACATATGAAGTCGCTGGATGTAAGTCTGTGATGTTACACCACTTGTGATGCACAACAGAAATTGTCGTCTCATTTTCCATCTCATTCTTTACTTCACACTTGTACTCGGAAGGAGCTGGGTTGCTACTATTCCAGGTTAAGATCACATTGGTTGGACTGATGGAAACAGCTTTGAGGTCAAACACAGGACTGGGCCCTATATTGTTTAAAAAAAAAAAAATTATTGCGCTTCAAAGAGAAATGTTAGAGCAAGGTCTGCTCTATATGTCTAGTTTCCAGAAGTGACTTTCCAATCACAGAGTTTCATCTCTCTTTATCTGCCTCCTAGACTTCCCTGCACCAGAACTTATTTAAATCCATATGCATAGACGTATGTGTGCATGTTAGTAAAACAGAAGCCTTTGGAACAGAAGCAAAACTGATAGAAGTTTGCCATGTTGGTTGTGGCTTAAAAATGGGGTTAAGTCTGTATAGAATCTGATTCCAAAAGAGACCAAATTTTGGGAGGCCAAGGAAGGCAGATCACCTGAGGTCAGGAGTTTGAGACCAGCCTGGCCAACATGGTGAAACCCCACCTCTACTAAAAAAATACAAAAAGTAGCTGGGTGTGGTGGCAGGCACTGTAATCCCAGCTACTCGGGAGGCTGAGGCAGGAGAATCACTTGAACCTGGGAGGTGGAGGTTGCAGTGAGCTGAGATCACACCATTGCACTCCAACCTGAGAGATAAAAGCGAGACTCTGTCTCAAAAAAAAAAAAAAAAGAGACCGAAGATGCAAAATGAGTCCATCTCCCCATTCTCAGAAAATGCTGCATGATGCAGAAGCACATGATAACTTTTTTGCCAAACTCTGACATCTAGAAGGAAGCTCGGCAGTTTTCTGACATAAAGATAGAAGGGGCAGAGCAGCGTAAAGAGAAAAGGGCTGGTCATGGAAACCAGATCTGGCTTAAAGACCTGCTCCACCACTGGGCGCGGTGGCTCACACCTGTAATCCCAGCACTTTGGGAGGCCGAGGCAGACGGATCACAAGGTAAAGAGTTCGAGACCAGCCTGGCCAATATGGTGAAACCCTGTCTCTATTAAAAATACAAAAATTAGCCAGGCATGGTGGCCCATGTCTGTAAACCCAGCTACTTGGGAGACTGAGGCAGGAGAATCGCTTAAACCCAGGAGGCGGAGGTTGCAGTGAGCCGAGATCGTGCCACTGCACTCCAGCCTGGGTGACAGAATGAGACTCTGTCTCAAAAAATAAAATAAAATAACAAACAAACAAAGACCTGCTCCACCTGTTAGCTGTGTGACCTAGAATTAGTCCCTTCAAACCTCAGTCTCAAATTCTTCTGCTGACAGCTCTAGCACACCACACTAAACAAAAAGAACTATTACTATTTTTTTTTTTTTTTTTTTTAGGAGACGGAGTTTCACTCTTGTTACCCAGGCTGGGGTGCAATGGCGCAATCTTGGTTCACCGCAACCTCCGCCTCCTGGGTTCAGGCAATTGTCCTGCCTCAGACTCCTGAGTAGCTGGGATTACAGGCACGCGCCACCATGCCCAGGTGATTTTTTGTATTTTTAGTAGAGACGGGGTTTCACCATGTTGACCAGGATGGTCTCGATCTCTTGACCTCGTGATCCACCCGCCTCGGCCTCCCAAAGTGCTGGGATTACAGGCGTGAGCCACCGCACCCGGCCAAAAAGAACTATTATTGAACCACCATGATAATGATAAACAGGGGACAAGATTCACACATTTAGAAATCTGGTTTCAGGGTCCAATTCTGCCAGCTGCTCACCATGCAGTTTTACTCCAAGTCATCTTACCTCTCTGAACTTCAGTTTCATCATCTCAGAGATACAAGACCGTAAACCGGTGGAAGTCATCAAGGTTACCAACTGCAAAACTACCAAATAGATGCACCCTAATTAAGCTGAAGACTGAGGAATAACAATCAGAACTGAAGAGTAAAACCCAGGTGATAGGGCCCTCATTGTCAAAGAGCTTGGGAACTGATCCCAAAAGAGTAAAGATGGCACAAGTGACACCATCATGGTATGTGCATGGAGAGTGTGTCTCGCCTGGCTCATGGGATATGCGAACATTCATCCAATCAATAAAAACAGCAGGAAGCCAGGCACAGTAGCTCATGCCTGTAATCCTGGCACTTTGGGAGGCTCAGGCAGGCAGACCATGTGAAGTCAGGAGTTCAAGACCAGCCTGGCCACCATGGTGAAACCCCATCTCTACCAAAAATACAAAAAGCAGTCAGGCATGTTGGCAGCTGCCTGTAATCCCAGCTACTCGGGAGGCCAAGGCAGGGGAATCGCTTGAACCCAGAGGTGGAGGTTGCAGCGAGCCAAGATCATGCCACTGCACTCTAGCCTGGGCAACAGAGTGAGACTCTGTCTCGCCAAAAAAAAAAAAAAAAAGCAGGAGAAGAAACAAGAGCAGGGAAAATGGAATAAGCAGAAAAGGACCCTGTGGCCCACAATTCACTAAATGCCATGCCAAAAGGCCCCTCAAGCTTGAGTTTCCTCTTTAGAAAATGACAAGTTCAGCCGGGCGCGGTGGCTCACACCTGTAATCCCAGCACTTTGGGAGGCTGAGGCGGGTGGATCACAAGTTCAAGAGATCAAGACCATCCTGGCCAACATGGTGAAACCCCGTCTCTACTAAAAGTACAAAAAATTAGCCTGACATGGTGGTGCGTGCCTGTATTCCCAGCTACTTGGGAAGCTGAGGCAGGAGAATTGCTTGAGACCGGAAAATGAAAGTTGCAGTGAGCCAGGATCACGCCATTGCACTCTAGCCTGGCAATAGAGTGAGACTCTGCCTCAAAAAAAAAAGGAAGTGACAAGTTCACAGAGTCATAGTGGCATATTTGGAAGATGATGACGGTGCTGCCGTTTACAATCAATAACAACGAGGTCGATGAGGCTAATGATGAAACGGTAACAGCAGTTACAGTGGGGTAGGTGGCAAGAACAGGAGCACTCGTTTTGGGAGGCTGACCCTGTCCCAGATGCTGGACCAGGTGCTGTACAAGTCTTTTTCATTTATGCCTCACAATAACATGAGAAAGGTACGGCACCATTTTAAAGAAGGAGAAATGTGTTAAGAACTAAATTCTGTTGATTTGTACAGGGATTCTGGGAAGGTTTTGTAAAAGCAAGTTCTTAAGTTCAGAAAAGAAAGCACATTTAACAATTTTTTTTCTTTTTTGGTCAAATGTTTTTTCTGCATCTACTGAAAAAATCTTACAGTTTCTGCCCTTCATTCTGCTGATACGGTGTATCACATTTACTGTTTTACACAGGTTGAGCCGTTCTTGCATTCCTGGGAAGAATCCCACTTAATCACGGTGAATGATCTCTTTAATATGCTGTTAAATTTGGTTTGCAAGTATTTGCTTGAGGATTTTTACATCTTGGCCTAAGGTGTTTTGGGTTATATCCTTGTCTGGTTTTGGTATCAAGGTAATGCCAGTCTTGTTAAATGAGCTTGGAAGTATTCCCGCCTCAATTTTTAGAAGCATTTGAGAAGAACTGTCATTAGATCTTCTTATTAAATGTTTGACAGAGGACTGGGTGCAGTGGCTCACACCTGTAATCCCAACACTTTGGGAGGCCCAGGTTGGGGGAATTGCTTGAAGCTAGGAGTTCAAGACCAGCCTGGACAGCATAGTGAGACCCCATCTCTACAAAAAATAAAAAAGTTTGCTGGATGTAGTGGTACACACCAATAGCCCCAGCTACTCAAGAGGCTAAGGCAGAAGGATCATTTCAGCCCAGGAGTTCAACTTACAGTGATCTATGATCACACCACTGCACTCCAGCCTGGGTGACAGACGGAGACCCTGCCTCTTAAAATGATAATAAGTAGAAATGGGAGATGTTCCATTACTGATTCAATCTCCTAACTCATTATTGGATTATTCAGATTTTCTATTTCTTCATAATTCAATCTTAGTAAATTGCATATGCCAAGGAATTTGCCCATTTCTTCTACGTTATCCAATTTGTTGGCATATAATTGTTCATACTTGTTCCTTTGTATTCCTGTGGTATCGGTTTATAATGTCTCTCGGTTCTGATTTTCTTTGAGTCATTTCTCTTTTTTTTTAGTCTAGCTAAAGCCTTGTCAATATTCTTTATCTTTTTAAAAAAAATCAACTTAGTTTGTTGATCTTTTTTAGTGCCTATTTCAGCTTTGATCTTTGTTACTTTGTTCCTTTTACTAATTTGGAGATTAATTTGTTCGTGTTTTTCTAGTTCCTTAGTGTGCCACATTAAGTTATTTGAGGGTTTTGTTTTGTTTTTGTTGTTTTTAAACAGTGTCTCAATACCCAGGATGGAGGTGTGAGCTTTCTCTTTTTTTTTTTTTTTTGAGACAAGAGTCTTGCTCTGTTGCCCAGGCTGGAGTACAGTGGCACAATCTCGGCTCACTGCAACCTCTGCCTCCTGGGTTCAAGCAATTCTCTTCCTTTAGCCTCCCTAGTAGCTGGGATTACAGGTGTGTGCCACCACACCTAATTTTTGTATTTTTGGTAGAGACAGGATTTCGCCACGTTGGCCAGGCTGGTCTCAAACTCCTGACCCCAAGTGATCCACCTGCCTCGGCCTCCCAAAGTTCTGGGATTACAGCTGTGAGCCACTGTGCCCGACAAGCTATCTTTTTGATGTAGGAGTTTACTGCTATCAACTTTCTTGGAAGGGCTGCTTTTGGTGTATCCCACAGGCTCTGGTACAATGTGTTTCCATTTGCGTTTGCTTCAAGAAATTTTTTAATTTGCCTTTTAATTTCCTCACTGACCCATTGATTGCTCAGGAGCATCTCTGACAAAATAATTAAGAGATTATTCAATAGTTACTGTGGCAGAGATGGCAAGATCAGCATCACCCCTACTGGGGAGCTGACCATGTCCCAGATGCTGTACCAGGGGCTGTACAAGCATTTTCTAATTTATGCCTCACAGTACTTCATGAAAGAGGTTATGGCACCATTTTAAAGAAGAAAGTATGTTAACAAAATTGCTTAAGAAGTGATGTTTGTCTCGAGATATTTTTTAGTTTCCCTTTTAATTTTATCATCAACCCATTAGGAGCATGTTGTTTAATTTCCATGTAGCTGTGAATTTTCTGAAGTTCCTCCTGTTATTTATTTCTACTTTGATGCCATCATCAGAAAAGATACTTGATATGACTTCACACTTTGTAAATCTGTTAAGACTTGTTTTGTGGTCTAACATACAATCGGCACGGAGAACATTCCAGGTCCAATTGAAAAGTATATTCTGTAGTTGTGGGATGGAATGTTCTATATATGTCAGACATATCCATTGGGTCTAAACTATAGTTTAAATCTGATGCTTCCTTACTGATTTCCTGTCTGGATCATCTGTCCATTGCTGGAAGTAAGATGCTGGAAGTCTACTATTAATGTATTGCAGTCAATCTCTCCATTCAGATCCATTAATATTTGCTTCATATACTTATATTTATAATCATTAAGACCTCTTGATGAATTGAGCCCTTTATCATTCATTATATAATGAAGTTTTTAGTCTATTTTATCTGATATAAGTATAGCTACTCCTGGCTCTCTTTTGGTTTCCATTAGCATGGAGTATCTTTTTCCATCCCTTCACTTTCAGTGTATCCATGTCCTTGCAGGTGAACCGAGTCTCTTGGAGACAGTATATTATTGAGGTTTTTTTTTGTTTTTTTTTTTTGACCCATTCACCCACTCTACGTCTTTTGATTAGAGAATTTAAACCCTTTCCTTTCAAGGTTATTATTGATTGGTAAGAACTTACTTCTGCCATTTGGTTGTTTTCTAGACTCTGTTCCTTTCTTCCTCTCTTACTGTCTTCCTTTGAGGTTAACTGATATTCTCTAGTAGTACATTTTGATTCCTTGCTTTGTATTTTTTGTGTATCTACTAAAAGTTCTTCTTTGTGGTCACCATTTACATCTTTATGTCACCATTTACATCTTTTATATTGCATATCCCCCCTGCAAGTTACTGTAGTTATTATTTTTTAAGTATTATCTTTTAACTTTCATACTAAAGATATGTATGACCATTACAGTATTCGTGTATTCTGAATTTGATTGTGTATTTATTTTACTAGTGAGTCTATCCTTTCATATATTTTCAATTCATCATTAGTGTCCTTTTCTTCCAGCTTAAAAACTCTCTTTAGCATTTCTTGTAAGACATATCTAGTGGTGATAAATTCTCTCAGCTTTTGTTTCTCTGGGAAAGTCTTTATCTCGCCTTCATTTTTGATGGCCAGTTCTGCTGGATAAAGTAATCTTGGTTGGCAGGTTGTTTGCCTCTAGTACTGTAAATATTATTACCCCACTCTCTCCTGGCCTGTAAGTTTCTGCTAATAAATCTGCTGCTAGCTGAAGTGGAGGTCCCTTATATGTTATTTCCTTCTTTTCTCTTTTTGCTTTCCAAATCCCCATTGTCTGTGATGTTTGACAGTGTGATTATATTCTGGAGTAGTATGGTTTAAACTGGCTCTGATTGGAGTTCTTTGTCCTTCCTATACCTGGCTATTTATATCTTTCTCTAGCTTAGGAGAGTTTTTTGCTACTATTTATTTAAATAAGTTTCTACCCATTATCTTTCTCTCCCCATAGATGAACTCCAATGATTCGAATACCATCTCTTTTGATGTTGTCCCATAAATCCTATAATAATTCTTCATTTCTTTTTATTCATTTTTTTCTTTTTCCTCCTCCAACAATATGTTTTCAAATAATCTGTCTTCAAGTTCAAAGATTGTTTCTTCTACTTGATCAGTTCTACTCTTGATGTTCTCTATTACATTTTTCATTTTGTTCATAGTATTTTTTAGCTCTGGAATTTGTGTTTGCTTCTCTGTTGAATGTCTCAATCTAGTCATATTGTTTTCCTCATTTTTTAAAATTGTTTCTCTGTATTTTCTAAAAGCTCCATTAAAGAGCTGTATTTTCCTAGGCTCCCTTAAAACATATATATTGAATTCTCTATCAGACAGTACATAAATCTCCCATCTGGTCAATCACTTGCACTTTACTTTGTCTCTCCGGTAACATCATTGTTCTTGATCGTTGTGACTCTGCATTGATATCTGCACATTTGAAGAAGCAGGTTTATTCCAGTCATTGTAGATTGGCTTCCTCTGGAAATGCCCTTCAACAGTAAGCCTGTCCAAAGATTTCTGGACAGACCATCTGATATGGTCCCAACCTCTAGGACTACAATGGCCACTGAAGTGCTAGAAAGGGCCCTAAGCCCAAATTTTTATAGCTATAATTAACTTTAGTTTCCTAGGAATTTTTTTTTTTTTTGAGATGGAGTCTCACTCTGTCATCCAGGCTGGGGTGCAGTGGTGCCACATCCACTCACTACAACCTCTGCCACCCGGGTTCAAGTGATTCTCTTGCCTCAGCCTCCTGAGTAGCTGGGATTACAGGTATACACCACCACACCCACCTAATTTTGTATTTTTAAGAGAGATGGGGTTTCACCATGTTGGCCAGGCTAGTCTTGAGCTCCTGACCTCAGTTGATCCAACCGCCTTAGACTGCCAAAGTGCTGGGATTGCAGACATGAGTCATCATGCCCTGCCCCCTAGGAATTTCTAGAAGTTTTTCATACTAGCCTAGAAATAATTCAATGATTTATTTAAACTGTTTACATGAAATGATTTTATCAATAGTTCTAGAACTAACAAGACTATTGCATCATAATGTTTTTATGAAAAATTGTAAATAATCTACCTTCCCAACAGCAAGGAAGCAGTCAAATAATTTACAATTCTTCTAGACAAGTAATTCTTAAACATTGTGGTCTCAGGACCCTTTTAACTTCTTAAAAATTATTAAGGCTCTTGGAGAATTTTTGTTTATATGGGTTATATTAATACCTACCATACTATATTAGAAATAAAAAAGATTAAGTTTTTTAAACATAACAATGTGAAAGCATACATTCCATCAGCTGTTAGAGTGACAATGTCATCCCATGTCATATAGATCTGGAAAATTCCACCCTATACACATGATAAAATGAGAGCAAAGAAGCCAAATAACATGTTAGTAGTATTATGATAAAAATACCCAGAAATACGTTGAAAGAATCTAGGAGGCCCCTAGAGATCTCTGAACCACGGTTTTAGAATCACTGATCTAACCCAGGTGTCAGCAATGTTCTTCTGTAAAGGCCAGAGAATAAATACTTCAGGCTTTACAAGCCATATATTCTCCATTGCTACTACTCAATTCTAGCATGAAAACAGCCATAGGCAGACTCCTTATCAAAACAGAAAGTAGGCCGGGCACAGTGGCTAATGCCTGTAATCCCAGCACTTTGGGAGGCCGAGGCAGTGGATGACCTGAGGTCAGGAGAAGGAGACCATCCTGGCCAATATAGTGAAACCCCGTCTCTACTAAAAATACAAAAATTAGCGGGGCGTGCTCGCCCCTATAATCCCAGCTACTCAGGAGGCTGAGGCAGAAGAATCACTTGAACCCAGAAGGTGGAGGTTGCAGTGAGCCGAGATGGTGCCACAGCACTCCAGCTTAGGTGACAGTGAGACTTCATCAAAAAAAAAAAAAAAAAAAAAAAAAACCAGAAAGTGAGCCAGATTTGGCCCATGGACCATTATTATTTGTCTACCTGATTTAGACAACAGAATGACAGGCAAGTGTCAAAACTGTTCTGTTGAAATATATATACTAACAGGGAAGAATATTCATAATATATTGGTAAGAAATTACACATACAGGATGACCTCAGTATTTGTAAAACAAAATAAAATTTATATATAACACGTATACATATGCGCGCACACACACATATGTATCTTAAAATTGTGAACATCATATATCAAGTAATCAGTGGTCATCTCCAGTTAATGGTTTACTTGTTTTTCTTTTCTTCTTGCTTGTCTGTATTTTATATAATGAATATGCATTACTATCATTATAAAATTGTTTTAAAGATTTTCTTAGGTCATTAAAAGAACAATACTTAGAACATTTATAAATTATACTGATTTCCTTTAAGAAAAATGGGCAGAAAAGCCCATCTGCTTACCAGGACTACTGGAATTTTTTTGAGTTGCTCCATCAGTCCCACTAGATTCTTGTTTGGATGTTCCTGAACTATCGTTGGCTCCAGCATTGCTGCTGTGAGCTCCACCGATTTCCTCTGTGGCATCATTTGAAGCCTCTATACCAGTGGCTATGCAAAGAAAGTAAACAATTAGATTAAAAATATATTTCTTGCCCAGGCCTGATGGATCATGCCTGTAATCCCAGCACTTTGGGAGGCCGAGGCGGGTGGATTACCTGAGGTCAGGAGTTTGAGATCAGCCTGGCCAACACGGCAAAACCCCATCTCTGCTAAAAATACAAAATTTAGCCAGGCATAGTGGCAGGTGCCTGTAATCCCACTACTTTGGAGGCTGGGGCAGGAGAATCACTTGAACCCGGGAGGCAGAGGTTGCAGTGAGCCGAGATGGAGCCACTGCACTCCAGCTCAGGTGACAAGAGCAAGACTCCGTTTCAAAAAACATAAAAGTATATATGTATATATACTTTTATATATAAATACTTTTCAGAAGATGGGGATGCCCCACCTCACAAAATATTTACACTGAAATTAAACACACACTTAGGAAACCTGATCCCGCTCTTTCTCTTCCTCATATCATCACCTACAACATATGCCCATGGAAACTGCTGTGTCTGGCCACGGGGAGAGCACTCGGCCTCGTGAGTGCAGAACCTCCGTGCTTACACTGCACACAGGCATTCACAGGAAATGAGAGGGGGCATGAGTTCCTATAGTCCAGGGCTCAGGCTCCGGAGCAGAACCTTGGCCACACTGGCGGCTTTATCTTGAATGCATTACTAGTCTCCCAGAGCCTCTGTTCAGGGAGGGACAGCAGACGCCACTCTTGACCCCCAAAATCCATTCTTCATTTTCCCTTCATTATGCTCCCAGAGATTCCAGCCCTGTGTGTGCATGGCTGTTGGGAACAAAGACCACAATTCCCAGCCTCCCATGCAGCTAGATGTTACATGTGACTAAGTTTTGGTTAACAGAGCGTGAGCAGAGGTACTGAGTGACTTCTTGGAAGTGTCCTTAAAGGGTGGAGCTCAACCTTCTGCCCTTCCTCCTCCTTACAGCCGGGGCATGGATGCAATGACTGGAGCTCACGCTGCCTCACTCTCGAACCAACACTGTGGGGGTGGCTGCAGCTTCCTGATCCCAGGATCACAATTCAGAACATGCACCCCTGGATCCAGCAACTACAGCAGAGACTTCCTGATTCCTCCCTCTGCTGTCTGTGACCAAGGTGGTGACTCTCCGGGGGGTCAGTTCTGCAGCCTTAGGCTGGAAGTCATTTCTTAGGGCCAGGCCTAAAGCCTCCTCCCCAGCTGCTATGAGCTGAATTATGCTCCCCCACCCCCAAATTCATATGTGGAAGTCCTAACCCCCAAGACCTTGGTCTTATTATAGCAAACTAACACACCAGCCCTCCCAATGACTCTGTAAACTCTCACTTCCCAGGGTAGATCCTTTCAGTTAAAATAGCTCATGATTTCTGTTTCCTGCAGCTGTTTTCATTGCACGAAAATTACAGGCGTGAGCCACCGCGCCCAGCCTTCAATTCTTATATAAATGTTTTATGACCAAAAACTTAGTAAGGACATAATCCTGGAATGGATGGTGCTTTCAACTGAATATATTTAAGTTTCCTTTAAAAACTTCTAGTCGCCTGTAATCCCAGCACTTTGGGAGGGAGAGGCGGGCAGATCAGGAGGTCAGGAGATTGAAAACATCCTGGCTAACACAGTGAACTCTGTCTCTACTGAAAATACAAAAGAATTAGCCAGGTGTGGTGGCACACACCTGTAGTCTCAGCTACTCAGGAGGCTGAGGCAGGAGAATCGCTTGAACCTGGGAGGCAGAGGTTGCAGTGAGCCGAGATCGCACCACTGCACTCCAGCCTGGCAACAGAGCGAGACTCCATCTCAAAAACAAACAACAACAAAAACAACTTTTAGTCATATCCTGATTTTTCTCATTTTACTACAGACCAAGGAATGAACCAGCCAGCACTAGTCAGCAGTGGGACTCAGCCCTGTACATGAAAGCAAAACGTGCAGGAGTCCAGGTCTCGTTTTCCAAAGGTTATGCCAACCTTGCACACCACTTTTTAAAGGTAGCAATGTAGCAACAAAAGGGCAATGTAGCAACACAAGAAAATAAAGTATAGCAGCACATAAGCAATAGGAAAACACTGTATTACAATTTCAACTAAGTTAAATCGCCCACAGATCAGGCTAGAAAAAAATTACAGAAAATATAAATTTTCGTCATGATTGCACAATTAATTAAATTTTTTTCTTTCATCTGTTGTTTCCACCCTCACTCCTAAAGAAAAATTGGAAACCGAGCAGGTTTTAGTGACATTGCTGTTAATGTTGCACTGTGTCCATTAGGGGGCAGTAGCGAACAACACAAGAATGGAGAGGAAAAGGGTACTCACAGTCACCTGCGCACAGGATCTGAAACAGAAAAAGAAAACGGAAGTCAGCAGATTCATTCAGCCATGGAAAATGCAAATCAGAAATAAAGCCGTTGAGGATTTAATAACGGGGGTGGGGTGGTAAGAAACACATTAAGCAAAGGTCTGCTGGTCTGGGTTAGGGCGTCTTGGGACATTAAACACAAGGAATCATTGCAACCTTGGGTCAATCACAAAGGATTAACCACGTTACATGGTGGCCGGTGGCTGCTGGCTCCCAGTGCCCAGTGTGTGCCCCCAGACACACTCCCCCAACCTCAGGCCCCCTCCCTGGAGCAACTCCCAGGTCAGCACTTCCCTCCAGCCACTGTGTGATGAGTTGAAGCAGGAGGACACAGAAGCAGAGACAAGATTGTCGGGTCCAAAAAAGGGAGGTCAGGGGTGGATACCAAGACCAGCACAGCCCGCCCCAGACCCATTTCTCAATCCTGACAGCGCAGTGGAAACCAGATGTACAGCAGAAGAAACCCACTGGGTTTGGGATTTTCATTACACAAAAATTCATCTTCAGCCGGACGCGGGAGCTCACACCTGTAATCCCAACACTTTGGGAGGCCAAGGTGGGCAGATCACAAGGTCAGGAGTTCGAGACCAGCCTGACCAACATGGTGAAACCCCGTCTGTACTAAAAATACAAAAAAAAAAAAAATTAGCTGGGCGTGGTGGTGGTACATGCCTGTAATCCCACCTACTCAGGAGACTGAGGCAGGAGAATTACTTGAACCTGGGAGGTGGAGGTTGCAGTGAGCCACGATCATGCCACTGCACTCCAACCTGGGTGACAGAACGAGACTCCGTCTAAAAAAATATATATATATATCATCTTCTTCTTTCTATCAGTAGGTGGCAGTAAATTTTTTTAATCTCACATCAAGCAGCTTTGGGAAGAATAAAGGTTTGAAACAGAAGAGGCCTTAAAAGTTTAGCTGACCGTGTCAACTGGGGAGGTGGGCAGCCCTCAAGGATATATTCATTGTGACCATAATTATTTCCCTGTACTTTAAAAGCCTAAAGTGCTTCAAGGTTGTACATTCTACTGTTTCATAAACACACCTTTATGGTGAATAGCATTTTTTTTTAAGTAGGATCATCACAAAGAATAAAATAATCATAAAGGACCCTGGTGGAAAAAGCCATCTGCCTACTTCCCAGGACACTCAGAATAAAATTCAAACTCAGCCACGGCACACCAGCCCCTCTGGACTCACTGCCCCCTCACATTCTGGAAACTGACTCTCCCCTAGAGCCTTTACATATTTATTTCCTCCTCCAAACACACTCTGCCTGGACCTTTTCATGGCCTGCCCAAAACGCCACCTCCTCAGCAAGTCCTTCTCTAAGCAGCCATGGAAACCAGCACCCCTCACTCTCCGTCCATCACTGACTCCTCCAACCACATTGTGCGCTCCGGAACAGAGATCTTGTCTGTGCCCCGTGCCTAGAATAGTGGACGCAGCAGGCACTCAGTAAATGGCACTGGAAGGAAGGAATGCGCCCAGAGAAGGGGAAGGCTTGCTCCAAGGTCCTCCAGCTCTCAAACTTCCCACCCCCACCTTCCACCCTACCTTCAAGCCCTCGGCATCTCAGGCCTATCCCTTTACAGCTCATCTTCCTCCTCCTGCCCCTGCCCTTCAATCTATGCTGAGCCTCAATCCACACTCTATGATGGGTCATAGGAGAGAAGGAGAAAAAAGAGAAGTCAATAGCTAGGCAGGTCACACAAGGCAGCAAACATTTTTTTGCCCAATAAGGCGAAAGCTTCAAGTAAAAGCACTGTGGGAGGCTACACTTGCAAATGCCTACTGAAGATAGAAAGGAACTCTAATGCTGGGCGCAGTGGCTCGCGCCTGTAATCCCAGCACTTTGGGAGGCAGATCACCTGAGGTCAGGAGTTCAAGACCAGCCTGACCAACATGGAGAAATCCTGTCTCTACTAAAAATACAAAATTAGCCAGGCATGGCGGTGCATACCTGTAATCCCAGCTACTCGGGAGGCTGAAGCAAGAGAATTGCTTGAACCCAGGAGACAAGAGGTTGCAGTGAGCCGAGACCATGCCGTTGCACTCCAGCCTGGGCAATAGAGTGAGACATTGTCTCAAAAAAAAAAAGGAACTCTTACTAAGCACCTACTGTGCACCAGGCACTTTCTACATCCGTTGTCTCAGCACAGAACCATGGAGTGATGGCTAAGAGCAGGGACCTGGCCTCAGACCACCTGAAGGAAGTCATTCAGGGCCGTGTGACTGTGGGCAGGCAGCCTGATCAACCTCTCTGTCCCTCCGTGTCTATCTCTGCCAACAGGACGATCCTTGTATCTGCCTTGCTTTAGCGAGGATTAAGTTAAATGATCAATCACAGCAACCCGTGAGGTGTTTTTATCCCCATTTTACAGATACCACCACCAAGGCTCAGCTCTTCCTGATAAAAACCAATGTGCAATCTGAAGCTCATACTCTCCCCAAGCATTTTTTTCCAAAGTATTTTTTGAATAATTTATTTTTTCCATTTTTTTTTAAGAGACAAGATCTCACTGTGTCACAGGCTTGAGTGCAGTGGTGCAATCACAGCTCACTGCATCCTTGATCTCACATGCTTAAGTGATCATCCCACCTAAGCCTCCCAGGTAGCTGGGACTACAGGCACGCACCACCGGGCCCAGCTGATTTTTTTATTTTTGTATGAGGACAGGCTCACTTCATTGCCCTGAGTGGTCACAAGCTCCTAGGCTCAATCAATCCTCCCACCTTGGCATCCCAAAGTGCTGGAAATACAGGCATGAGCTACCATGCCCAGCTTTTTTCTCCAAGCATTTAAATAGAGCAACAACTCAGTTGCAGAGGGCATGAAGGCCCAGAGACAGTAAGTGTTCAAGGACACACAGCCAGAGAGGAAGCCCAAGAACCAGAACCTAGACCTTGACCTCAACCACCCTCCCTAAGCTCCCCCAGTGCCCCTTCTTTCCTGAAACCCAGGCATGGTTTGGGCACTCACGCACAGCTCACCCTCCTCGCTACTCCTCCGCAAAGTCACTAGTACAGATGACCCAAAGCTGCTGGCCCCCGTGGCTGGACAAAAAGAGCAAACACTAAGAAGAGAGATCGGCGGGCACGGTGGCTCACACCTATAATCCCAGCACTTTGGGAGGCCCAGGTGGGCGGATCACAAGGTCATGAGATCAAGACCATCCGGGCAAACATGGTGAAACCTTGTCTCTACTAAAAATACAAAAATTGGCTGGGCATGGTGGCACACACCTGTAGTCCCAGCTACTCGGGAGGCTGAGGCAGGAGAATCGCTTGAACCCAGGAAGGCAGATTGCGCCACTGTACGCCAGCCTGGCAACAGAGTGAGACTCCATCTCAAAAAATAAAAATAAAAACTAAGAAGAGAGATCAAGCTCACAATTCAGCAGTGACAGACATGGGAAGAATGCAGTATGGCCCACAGTTCTGCCAAAGACTTCCCGTTACCTACAGGTAATGTGAAAAAAGCTGGGCATGGTAGCTCATGCCTGTAATCCCAGCACTTTGGGATGCCAAGGTGGGAGGACTGCTTGAGCCTAGGAGCTTGTGGCAGCAAACCTGTTAGTCAACCAGATGTGCCCAGGAACACCCAGCGCTACACAGGAGGAGTCGTCTTGTCTATTCTCTTTCCTGAGGGGCAGCTCCTCGCTGGTGAGCCGTCCAGCCTACTCATTGCTCCCCTCCCCTAGAGATGGCCCTGGTTTCACATCCTCCTTTGTTTGTGCTGATAAGTCGAATCCTTTCTGGGTTTTTTTGTTTTTGTTTTTGTTTTTCCTTGCCAGCAGGAAAAACCACTGGCAGTCCCAAATGTGGTTCTAGTCACAGCGATCCTCCTCCAGGCCTCAGAGAAAAAGAAACTGTTAACACAGCTTTCTATACCATCGCAATTCAGTCAAACCTGCAGCCATGGCATCGGTGGTCTACTCTGAACACTGGATTCTTCCCACTCAAAAACTAAGGCCGGGCGCAGTGGCTCACGCCTAGGATCTCAGCTCTTTGGAAGGCCAAGGTGGGTGGATCACGTGAGGTCAGGAGTTCCAGACAGCCTGGCCAACATGGTGAAACCCCATCTCTACTAAAAGTACAACAATTAGCCAAGTATGGTTGTGTGCACCTGTAATCCCAGCACTCTGGGAGGCGGAGGCAGGAGAATCGCTTGAACCTGGGAGGCAGAAGTTGTAGTGAGCCGAGATTTGCCACCACACTCCACTCCAGCCTGAGCTACAGAGTGAGACTCTGTCTCAAAAAAAAAAAAAAAAAAAAAAAAGAATGAAAAAGAAAAAAGAAACTAAGTCACAGGGTTTCTCCAGCTGCATTTACCTAAAACTTCTAAAATTTTCCCCAACTCCTCTACATGAAAATCCTACACATATATACACACTGAAACAGACCTCTATATGCACTCCTCCTCCCCTCTCTCTGACGTGACTGTGTCATGAAGCCTATCTCCCAGTCTGCAAAGCAGAACAACCTCTGGTTCTTCCCTCCCCGTCAATCTTTGTGGGTCCCATAAAGATGTTTCCTTGCCCAGCGCACCTGGACTTCCCCGCTTCCGTACTGTGCACATTGTAAACCAAGTCCTCACATCCTCCAGCCCTAAATCACAGAAACAGCCTCATCCTAGAGCTAAGACTCAGGCCATTTCCATCTGTATTTTATGAAGCTCCCGATGCACAGACATACACACAAAATTAGGAAGTCCCAGAGCAGGGTTATAGCTGCTGCCGTCTATTTATGGTTTTGCTTCTGATCGAGCATCACCCTGACTCTCCCTCTAGCCCCTCATTTGGAATATAAGAGGCCTTACACGGGGCCTTTTGTGAACACCAGTAGAGAGAGCCAGGCCCTGCTCCCTCATCCGTATACCCCGTTGCCTCTCCCTTCAATCCACAGTAAAAAAAAAAAAAAAAAAAAAAAGAACTGCGAATTCCTCTTTCTGAAACATGCAGTATTAGCCAGGATCCTGGCAGGAACAGATGACACACTCAACCAGGGAATGAGGAGAGTTTTAAAGGGTCTGTTTCCAAGGGTGAGGGGGGAGGTTAAAGGAAACCAGTAAGGGATGGGCAAGAATCCTGGGGTAGCAGCAGCGAAGAAGGGCAAGGAGAGAGGCCAGGGTGGCCTCCCCTCGTCTCCAGCTGGGGCCTCTCACCGGACTGGCCCACTGGAAGCTGGAGGCCAAGGGCACCCAGTGGTAGAGAATATAAAGGTCAGCCTTGGCTGGGCGCAGTGGCTTACACCTGTAATCCCAGCACTTTGGGAGGCCGAGGTGGGCGGATCATGAGGTCAGGAGATCCAGACCATCCTGGCTAACACGGTAAAACCCCCATCTCTGCTAAAAATACAAAAAACAAAAACAAAAAAATTAGCCGGATGTGGTGGTGTATAGTCCCAGCTACGCAGGAGGCTGAGGCAGGAGAATCGCTTGAACCTGGGAGGCGGAGGTTGTGGTGAGCCAAGATCGCACCACTGCACTCCAGCCTGGGCAACAGGGCCAGACTCCATCTCAAAAAAAAAGGGTCACCTCCTCCTGGTGGGCAGAGTAGGGGAGATAGGCAGGTGGGTCTCAGGGGCACGTGGAGATCCGCGGCACAAAGCTTCCATCACGTCACCACTGAGAGCTCGTCAGACTGGCAGGTGTGGACTATGGTGGTTAGGAGGTTAGTTCAGCTTCTGCTGTCACTCATGAGCTCTGGCGCTTGAGGGTCTCATGGAGCCATTGGTCTCCTCAGTTGTAAAATGACGCAGGTGCATCTGCAATACAGACCCCATGTCTGCGTTGTCCCCTACCTGAACAACACCAGGTTCCTGAACTCCCAGCCTAACAGCTTCTTCCTGCTTCACTGAACCTCCAAGGCCAGCACCCTTCAATTCACTTGGTGACTTCCTGTGACTGCTCCAGCCTCCAAGGAGCTCTCCAGGCTCTCAGCCCCTCTCTCCCCATCCATGCTGCTGTCCATGCTGCTGATGCTCTTCCTGTGACCCTGCAGGGCCCCAGGCTAGGCACCAAAGATACAGGCTAGGTGCCAAAGATGCAGAGGGTGCTTAAGGTGGTCCTGACTCTCCAAGAGCTCACAGGCAAGAAAAGCAGTGAAAGATATGAGTGCACAAGGACCTGGTGAGCTTGGGGGATGCAGATGGAAGGGCTTGGTGGGGGGGCAGGCTCCAGGGTAACATGCAGGGGTAGACGGGGAGAGAACGTGACATAAAGACTGACCCTGGCCGGGCACAGTGGCGCCCACCTGTAATCCCACTACTTTGGGAGGCTAAGGCAGATGGATCACGAGGTCAGGAGTTCAAGACCAGCCTGGCCAACATGGTGAAGCTCTGTCTCTACTAAAAGTAGAGAAATTAGCCAGGCATGGTGGTACATGCCTGTAATCCCAGCTCCTCGAGAGACTGAGGCAGGGAATTGTTTGAACCCGAGAGGCGGAGGTTACAGTGAGCCAAGATCACACCATTGCACTCGAGCCAAGGTTACAGAGTGAGACTCCATCTCCAAAAAATAAAAGAGCGACCCTGTGTGAGAATCGAATGCTAGTCCATCCTACTTATAATAATATTGACTGAATCCTTAGCTACTGGCCAATCGCATGTCAGATGTTGTATTTATCATCTCATTCAAGCCTTACAATAATCCCAGCAGGGAGGAACTGTGTTTATCCCCATTTTACAGATGTAGACACTGAGCCTTGGAAAAGTTATGGTCCTGACTGAGCCTCTTACAGCCAGTAAGTCTAAGAATCAGCCCCAGGCCAGATGGCCCCTGAAGTCCTTGACCTGAACCACCCCCAGGGAGCCCTAAGCTGGCTCAGCCCTCGGCAGGTCTCAGCTGAGACCATGAAACCCAAAGGCAGTTCCAGAGCCACAGGTCACACACCCCTGCCGTCCTGGGCTTGGGGACAGGCCCCATCAACCCATTTGAATTGATGAATCAAGGCCACTTGTGCAAGTTTCTCAAAAGGAGCAGTGTTTGGAGGCAAATTCACGGAGCAGCCTGGATTTCAGCAGGTGACAAAGCTCCAGGTTTTCTGTTATCCACGTTGGGCTTTTAAGGATGGGTAATAAGTGACTGAATAGCACAATGGGTAACAATAGACTCTTTATCCTTCTAAAACCAAGCCCACACACCATATGACAATAGTTATTTTTACCCACTGACGTAATTAACCAAAATGTGAACCGCTTCAAGCAATGTTTAAAATCAAATAGCAGTTTATGGGATTTGGAGCAGCACAGATTTCCACTCTGAAAGGCCATCATTCTTCCTGCTCTCCCATTTATCTCCCTTGTAAAGATTATCCAACAACTCCCTATAAAACTGGTTCCTGAAAGGTAAATCATCGATCATGAAAGTGACAGGCTGGGAGGGCCCTCCCACTGAACCCAGAAGCCAGACAACGAACACCCATTGTAGAAAGCTTCCCAGAAGTCAGGTGTGGCATTGTAGGGTGGCCTGAGTACCTCTCGTCCAAAAGGCAGGGACAGGCAGGCCAGCAGGCAGCACGGTGAACAGTGCCCCAAGCACAAGGCATCAGGCACAGCAAATTGAGAACAGGCCGGCTTCCCTGCCCCATCTGCAAATAAACTCTCTGAACTTCATGCTGTCATCAGGGACTGTGGGGAAGGGTCAGCATAATTCACAATTCCAGGTTCCAACAATGCCACAGGAGGCTACGGTGGAAGGAACGTGAACGAACCACCCTGCAAAGATCCCCCTGGCTCATCCTCCCCCTTGGGAAACTGGAAGCACGATGGCCCCTTCCAAGGGCACACAGAAAAAAGTAGCCGGGAGGCTATTTTGGTGAGGCTATGTGGACTTTGAGACACACAGCTGAGGGTGAACTTGGAAATCCCAGGCCAGAAGTTTCCATTGGGTATTTTTAGCAATAGAACTATTTTCTCAAAAAGACTCTTATGAAGAACTGCATACATATGTGTATAGAGTTCCACATTTCATACATATCTCTGTGTGTATATATACCATGTATACACCTGGATAAAGGCAGCTTTTTCAAAGTTCAAATTGCCTTGCTTTTTACTTTGAACATAACTGATATATAATCAAATTAAAAAGCTGATGGTTTCCAGTGAATTTTAAAATTTGATGTGATTCACTATTTGGGCAAATGTGTTGGTTGGTTGTTTGGCTTGGATTGGTTTTGGTTTTTTTGAGACAAGGTCTCACTCTGTGGCACAGGCCAGAGTACAATGGCACAACCATAGCTCACTGCAGCCTTAAACCCCTGGACTTAGGCAATCCGTCAGCGTCAGCCTTCCAAGTAGCTCAAACTTCGTAAGTGTGCCACTACACCCTGCTATTTATTTTGTTTTTTGTAGAAACAGGGTCTCCGTACACTGCCCAAGCTGGTCTCAAACTCCTGGCCTCAAGTCATCTTCTGACCTCAGGCTCCCAAAGTGCTGGGATTACAGGCAGGAGCCACCACACTCTATCCTGGGCAGCTGCTCTCATTATAATTTCAAATATGCTCAAATTTGAGAGTACAGGTTGTTTCTATTAAAACAAAGCAAACGCTTATGGAACCCCTGACACACCTCCAGGAGCACATTTTAAAAACTAGAGATCTACCCTGTAATCCCAGCACTTTGGGAGGCTGAGGCCGGTGGATCATGAGGTCAGGAGTTCGAGACCAGCCTGGTCAACATGGTGAAACTCCGTCTCTACTAAAAATACAAAAATTAGCTGGGTGGGATAGTGCGTGCCTGTAATCCCAGCTACTTGGGAGGCTGAGGCAGGAGAATTGCTTGAAACTGGGAGTTGGAGGTCGCAGTGAGCTGAGATCGCGCCACGGCACTCCAGCCTGGTAACAGAGCAAGACTACGTCTCAAAACAAAAACAAAAAACACTAGCGATCTACCTACCCTTTGACTTTATAGAGGAATAAAGTGGGTCCCAGAATGGTTCAGCAACTTAACCTAGAGCACCCAGTACCGAGACTAAAATACAAATCCTGGACTCCTCCACAGGGCTAATCTCTTCTTCTAAAGGGATGGTCAGAACTGGCAATTCCCAAGTCCTCATCTGAACCCTTCCTCCAACCTTGTACGTTAAATCTGGGGGTCCAATATTGAGGCTCCCTGTCTGAACCTAGCCCACTGCCATGCATTGCTTGATCCATGATGTTTCTTAAAATCTTAAGTATTTAAAAATTAGGGAGATAGTAGCCAGACACAGTGGCTCACACTTGTAATCCCAGCACTTTGGGAGGCCGAGGACAGGTGGATTGCCTGAGGTCAGGAGTTCAAGACCGCCTGGCCTATAACATGATGAAACCCTGTCTCTACCAAAAAAAAAAAAAAAAAAATTAACTGGGCATGGTGGCACACACCCGTAATCCCAGCTATTTGGGAGGCTGAGGCAGGAAAATTATTTGAACCTGGGAGGCAGAGGTTGCAGTGAGCCAAGATCATGCCTTGCACTCCATCCAGCCTGGGCAACAAGAGCAAAACTCTGTCTCAAAAAAAAAAGGAAAAAAATTAGAGAGAGAGCATTTTTTAAATCTCATTTTTTGGCTTCTCAAAAACAGACCTGTCTTTCTCATCTGGCCACATTAGAGCAATGAATTGGATCTGAGTGTCAGCCCCGCTTCCCAAGGGGGAAGTGCTTAGAGTTCATAGCCATTCCCTAGTAATGTCACCCCAACGCTGAGGACAAATGGCAGTTGCCAAGCAACGTGGCCCCCACACAGTTGATTCTCTCTGTCACACATGTGCATGCGAAAGACTGCGAGGCGGGATGCTTTTCCATCTTTTCATCCATTCCACTTATTTATGTTCCCAAATGTCCCTGGCGTTTGTAACCCTTGATCAAAGTGCACCTTAATGTCAAAGTCCACAGGCTGAAATGATTAACAAACTGTTTACTTTCTCTCCTCACCCCTGAACTGGCCCCTCACACTGCCACCACCACCACCCTCAAAAAAGAGCAAAAACAGGGCAGAGAGTCTCAGCTCTTCAGTCAAAGACTTCTGATTGCATGCACTTAAATCTGAGTAGTAAAACCACTTCATAAACCCCAGCAGTTCTCTCCTGCGCTGCTCCTCCGCCTTAGAATATGGGTAAAAAGAGCCGGCAGGCACCATTCACCAAATGCTTGCTGTGTTCAGGGCTAGCTTCCCATGGAACCCTCCCTTCCCCATGTCCAGCTGGGTGTATATACAGCCCATGCCCCCATGAATCCCCAGTCTCCACATCTGTGCCAGAGGACAGAACACCAGCTTCCAAGTTCCAGGTTCACAAACTGCCTCCGACTGACCACAAAATGCTAAGCAGGTCTCTGTCTACACTCTGGCCAAAAAGCCAAGGGTGAGTCCTATCACAGACCCACAAGGAAGATCAGCAGTGAGCTCAACAGACCCAGATACTTTTCACAGAACTACTCCGCAGTCACCCGGGTCCTTCCGAGGCTTTGCCAACAGAAGCTCCAGAAGCTCCCACAGCCAAACGACCACCCCACTGACCCCCACCACACTATAGACGTGAGGAGGTCAGAGGCAGGGTGGGGCAGAGAAGCTGCAGGACTTGGAGTCAGGCCTGGGTTTGAAGCCTGGCACCACCAGCTATTAGCAGTGACCTAACTTCTTGCATTTTTTCACCTGTCAGTTACCATCCACTCTGCAAGCTTGGTGAGGGGATTAGCAGCACACAGTAGGGTTTAGAAACAGCAGCAAATGTCACGGACCTCAAAAGGAAAGTCACCTGGCACTGTCAGTCACTGAGTGTGGGAACTTTGAGGACAGCGGGATCCAATCAGCTACAGCAACCTGAGCAAGTCACTTAGCCGCTCTCAGCCATGAGCAATGACAGGTGAGGGCTGAAGCAAGGGCAGGTTAATGCTGATCAGTACTGAACCTGAGACATGGGCACTTGGAAGTCCATTTGATCATCTTCATTTTTTTCTTTTTGAGACGGACTTTTGCTCTTGTTGCCCAGGCTGGAGTGCAATGGCATGATCTCGGCTCACTGCAACCTCTGCCTCCTGGGTTCAAATGATTCTCCTGCCTCAGCCTCCCAAGTAGCTGGTATTACAGGCATACGCCACCACACCTGGCTAATTTTTTGTATTTAGTACAGATGGGGTTTCACCATGTTGGCCAGACTGGTCTCGAACTCCTGACCTCAGGTGATCCACCCACCTCAGCCTCCCAAAGTGCTGAGATTATAGGCATGCACCACCACGCCCAGCCTCGCTACGATAAAGAAGGGCCAGAAGGCATCTCTGCTAACACAGAAGCCTGAACAGCAGAGAGGGCCAAGTCGGTGTCTTGGATTCTGCTGCATGAAAGAAGGAACAGGCCGGGCATGGTGGTTCAAGCCTATAATCCCAGCAGTTTGGGAGGCCAAGGTGGGCAGATCCCAAGGTCAGGAGTTCAAGACCAGTCTGGCCAACATAGTGAAACCCCATCTCTACTAAAAATACAAAAAAATTAGCCAGTGTGGTGGTAGGCATCTGTGATCCCAGCTACTCGGGAGGCTGAGGCAGGAGAATCACTTGAACCCAGGAGGTGGAGGCTGCAGTGGGCGGAGATTGCGCCACTGCACTCTAGCCTGGGCAACAGTGCAAGACTCTGTCTGAAAAAGAAAAAAGAAAGAAAGGAGGAACTTGGGCTGAAATTCTCGGACTGGCTACATTCTTGTCTCGTGCTGCCCATCATGGCCAGAGCTGTACTGAGCCCCCAAAGCAGCCACCCCAACTCTACCCAAGGAACACAATGCCCTCCACAAAGCCTCTATCAGCCCCACAACCCACACCTGCCAGTGGGGTCTGCCGAGTTTAGCTGGGAGCCCAGGACCCAGGCTCCCTCCTCCCCCACATGCCAGTGAAGTCTAAGGGTGGCTTGGGAGTACGAGATTAGAAGGACATTTGAGCCCAGGAGTTCAAGACCAGCCGGGGGCAACTTAGTAAGACCCCATCTCTAGAAAAAATTGTAAAAGTTAGGTAGGCATGGCGGTGCACACTTGTAGTCCCAGCTACTTGGGAAGTTGAAGTGGGAGGATTGCTTGAGCCCAAGAGGTTAAGGTTGTAGTGAGCCGTGATTCTGCCGCTACACTCCAGCCTGAGTAACAGAGCAACATCCTGTACCGAAAAAAAAAAAAGGGGAGGCCATCATTACTTTAAAAAAAAAAGATGTTTCCAATTGTGAATTCATTATTGAGAAGTTATACAAAATGGATAAATTCAATGCTATAATCAAAACTTTTGTGTAAAAAAAAACAGAAAATAAAAAATAAACACCTATAAGCAAAATTAAAACTAAAAGCCAAATTGGAACGACAACAAAAAAAAAAATCTAAGGGTGGGCTCAGACACCTCAGGTGGTGGTGATAGGTCAGCTCTTAGACACAGTCTCCTGCCTACAACAGTCCCTTTCAATTAAAAGTTAGGGCATCATTCGACTTCAATCCAGACAGCACAGGAAACTGCCGCTGTTCAGCAATCCACTTTCAACGATAACCTAAATACATCCATCAGCAAAGGCCAAAAAAAAAAAAAAAAAAAAAGTTCAAGGCAAACACATCCAGTCATCCTAAGACTTTTGATAAAATGGCACCTTGGCAAATCACGCTGGGCAGGTACTCTCAAGCCAGAAATGCCACAAAGCAGACAGTTTTATTTGATATCCATGCAATGGAAAGAGAACTCTGAGCGTCAGAGAGATCACTGGAGAGCTGGTGCATCAGAGCCTACCCACAATCAGAAGAGTGACAGGAAGTGACAGGTGATTTTCAACATCTCATCAAGCTTCATGAATGCCCTAAATCAGGGGGCGGCAAACAACTTCTGTAATAGGCCACACAGGAAACATTTTAGGCCTGACAGGCTTTAAACCCTGCCCTTGTACTGTGAAATCAGTCATCGATGACACGTAAACTAATGACCATAGCTGAGTTCCAATAGAACTTTACTTACAAGCATTAGATGTGTATTTCATGTAATTTTCACGTCATGAAACATTATTCTTTGTTGATTTTTTCTTCACCCATTTAAAAATGTAGAAACTATTCTTAGCTCTTGGGCCATCCAAAAACAAGAGGTGGCTGCACTGGCCCATGAGCTGTAGTTTGCTGACCCTTCCCTAAATCATGCATTTACCCTGGACAGAGCCACAGGGACAGACCCACAGCAACTCAGAGCGGGGACCATGTGGTCTGGTCCTGATTCTGTATCCTGGTTCTGACAATTACTAGCTTGAGATCTGAGCTAAATTTCAATCTTCCCCTCTGAAAGTAAGGATTATGGCAGGACCCTCCTCAAGCCTTTGAGAACTAAGTGAAATAGCAGCAGGCACGAGGCAAGCATTTGAGAGAGGATAACTCTATTATTACTGTCATTGCTTCTTTGCTTTCGTCTAGATTTCCATCAATCCAATTTTAGAACACAGGATCTCAATGCCTGTCTAAATTTCCAGTTGGAGATTTTTGGTGCATAAGACAAGGGAAGAGGCCGGTCGTGGTGGCTCAAGCCTGTAATCCCAGTACTTTGGGAGGCCGAGGCGGGTGGATCACGAGGTCAAGAGATCGAGACCATCCTGGTCAACATGGTGAAACCCCGTCTCTACTAAAAATACAAAAAATCAGCTGGGCATGGTGGTGCGTGCCTGTAATCCCAGCTACTCAGGAGGCTGAGGCAGGAGAATTGCCTGAACCCAGGACGCGGAGGTTGCAGTGAGCCGAGATCGCGCCATTGCACTCCAGCCTGGGTAACAAGAGTGAAACTCCGTCTCAAAAAAAAAAAGACAAGGGAAGAAACAAATGAATATAGGTCATTTAGGAGATAAAATGATTTGAAATATGGATCCACTGGAAACAGAGGATGGTGGCTGGTGGTCAAGGAGGTGGGACTACAGCTGCCTTCTCAGAGCAGGCCCTGTGGTGTCCAGGACATGTGCAACCTGACCCACTCTGTGAGCCTCAGCATAAGCCACGCTTTTCCATGAGTTTACCTTATCCTACTAGTTAGAGGAGAAACTGTTGAGGTAAGAGGACTCACAGACTTCCTCCCCACCGGAGCCTAGCACATGGTCTTCCCTATTACATGCTCATTCAGCACCCCCTGGGAACTGGCTGGTGAGTGAAGCTTTAATGGGGTTTTCAGGGCCTGGAACAGAGCTGACCTGGCCACTTGTGGGCCAGGGTGAATAGGTAGGCATGGACACCAGGGCCTCAGGGGCAAGCAGTGCAACTGTGTGATCAGTCAGAGAGGGGACAAGATCCTAGGGATTATCTATACCAACGGCCTCTGCTTAGCGTTGAGGAAAGAGGCCCAGAAAGGTAAAGTCCAAAACACCTGGGTCTGAAACTCATTCATTCATCCCAGTTCACTGACTGTCCCATAAGCCAGGCCCTTTGAGCTCTCTAGGGACCGAGTGAAAGTCCCCTAGTCTTGCGTTGCTTAAAGGCCAGCAAAAGGAACAAAGAAATAAACAAAAAAATTTTTTTCAGGCAGGGTGTGGTGACTCCCGCCTGTAATCTTAGCACTTTGGGAGGCCAAGGCGGGTGGATTGCCTGAGCTCAGGAGTTCAAGACCAGCCTGGCCAACATGGTGAAACCCTGTCTCTACTAAAATACAAAAAAAATTAACCGGGCATGGCAGCATATGCCTGTAATCCCAGCTACTCAGGAGGCTAAGACAGGCGAATTGCTTGAACCTGGGTGGCTGAGGTTGCAATGAGCTGAGATTGCACCACTGCACTCTAACCCAGGCAACAGAGTCAGACTCCATCTCCCAAAAAAAAAAAAAACTCCTTTAGGTGAAACCATTTAAATTAATTTGGCAGGAACAACAACTTTTCACATCTTACCATTTTATGTCTCCACTTGATCTCGTTCTGAACTTTTCAACATATACACTTTTTTAAAAAACAACAGCTGTAAATCAATGCTTCTGTAAAGGAAAGGGTGAGTCACCAAAGCAGGACTCACATTTCAGGTGCCTTTTTCCATGTATCAACATACCGCAAATTCCCTGAATGAGCCAAGCTGTCATCCTCTATCTTGGCTCATGCCAGTCCTACTACCTAGAAAGTGAGAGCTTCCTCACTCCCTCCTTTGCCCACTCAACTCCTGCTCATCCTTCTGTGAGGATGACCCCTCTAAACTCCCCACCCCAGCTCAGCCAGACCCTTTCCTGGTGGGTCCGCTCAGCACTCACCTCTGACCACCAGGTGCTGGAATGTCTATGGACTGGCCTGAGACTCAATACCCCATGCCTAGCACTTGAACTGGCTGGCAGGGGGCTGGCTGGATGGGGAGCAGGAGGGTGGGCTGAAGGATGAGAGCAGGGACACAAAAACTAAATTTGATTTGGGCAGCAGGAAGGACCACAAAACAGTGATCAAGCCAAGAAGAAGGTGAGAGGCCAGGCAGGGTGGCTCACACCTGTAATACCAGCACTTTGGGAGTCCCAGGTGGCCAGGTCACAAGGTCAGGACATCGAGACCATCCTGGCCAACATGGTGAAACCCTGTCTCTACTAAAAATACAAAAATTAGCTTGGCATAGTGGCATGTGCCTGTAGTCCCAGCTACTCGGGAGGCAGAAGCAGGAGAATCACTTGAACCCAGCAGGTGGAAGTTGCAGTGAGCCAAGATCGGGCCACTGCACTCCAGCCTGGTGACAGAGAAAGACTCCATCTCAAAAAAAAAAAAAAAAAAAAAAAGACGAAGAAGAAGGTTAGAAAAAATTTCAAAGGCAAGAAATCACAAAGAAGTGGTTCTCACAGGCTGGGAGGTATCAGAACCATCCAGGGAACTCAGTAAAAACACAACGGCCCAGCACTCTTCAACTTCAGTCAGCCTGGGCTCAAACCAGCCCAGGCCTCTGTTCTTTATCAGCTCTCCAGGTGGCTCAAACACTCTCTAAAGTTTGAGAACAGCTGGCTTCAGGTGCTGTAGAGGGACAATGAAGAAGGATGATGCAGCCCTGAGTCTGTTCTGATCCAAGGCAGCCACAGCCACAAGCCCCCTGGAAGGGCCTGAACAACTCTAGGGGGTGAACTGGGAGTTGCTTTGTTTGGAGGAAAACTCAATCCAGAATAAATTGCAGACATTCTTTAATAGTCTTTAAACAAGTGAGGCTGGTGGAGGGGGGCAGGAACCTGTTGGGCTAAAACCAGGATAGTTTTGGGGGAGAAAGTGCCCAAAGGGAGGGCCTCCCTCTGACGCCCTGTACACTTCTGACAGCTTCTTCCATTTCTCCCCTCAACAAATCCAGCAATCCAACAAATCTTAGATAACAATCTCATCGGCCTTCTCAGGAATTTGGGCGAAGAGTGATTTTCCTCAATGACTAAGAACTTAACACCGTTTTCATACCAAGATCAGGAAAACCAATCCTCTGCCCCTCGGCGCCCAGCAGATCCTTTTCCCACCTGCTGACCGGCATCATCCATCCACTCGGCACACGTGGGTCACACTGCGGAGCCCGTGCTTTGCTCTGTGTGCGTTCAGGAGAGAAAAGCTACGCTTAAAAGGCACAATGGGTGCAGACACATCTGTAAACGGCAATCGACTGTGATCAACTGAGTAAGTCAGCGATTTACAGGAAAAGAAGAGTGCTGTGGGAGTGAGGGCTGGGTTTGAGTCTCTGCTCCATAACCCACTAGTTGAATGCCACAGGTAAGCCACCAATTCTCCTGAAGCATCAGTTTTCACATATTCATGGGGGAAGCAATGTGGTCAGCCACAGCTCTGGCAGCAAAGAACTTCGACAAGCACTTGTACAAAGTATATGCTTGAGACAGGGCGCGATGGCTCAGCCCTGTAATCCCAGCACTTTGGGAGGCTGAGGTGGGTGGATCACCTGAGGTCAGGAGTTCAAGACCAGCCTGGCCAACATGGCACAAACCCGTCCCTACTAAAAATACAAAAATTAGCTGAGTGTGGTGGCGTGCACCTGTAATCCCAGCTATTCAGGAGGCAAGGGAGGAGAAACCGCTTGAACCCGGAAGGCAAAGGCTGCAGTGAGTGAGATGGTGCCACTGCACTCCAGCCTGGGTGACAGAGCAAAGACTCTGTCTCAAGAAAGAAAAAAAAAAAGTGTATGCTTAATAAACATTATAGCTGGTTACATCCATAAGGTGCACTCATCGTCAGAAGTAGCAACATTTAGCTTTGAACAAAAGATATTCTCCCCCACCTTCTACCCATCCCTCTCTCCCTCTCAAACACACAATGGTATTTTACTCAGTTGAAGATAATTATTAACTATTAACAATAATTACCACATTGTACAAATAAATTGCATTATAGAAAGAGTCGCTCTCTTCCAAAGTTTGCATTAACAAAGAAAAAGCTAAAATTCTCAAAGTCGCGTAAGTCCAGTCCATCTTTCTTTGCCATCTAATAAAACACTTTTTATTTCCTTTCATGGGCTTAAACTTCACTAAAAGGCAAATTGTCTGAAGGCACGCTGCTGAGACAACAGGACTCTGTGTGTGCTCAAATAATCCCCTGTTCCAGTTGACTGTTTTCTATTTTTCTGAATAGACACTGGACAGAATTGGGAATCAGAAACGGTCCTGTGATCTCTCTAATTGCTTCCACAGACAAGTCCAAAATGGGTAATTTTCTTAAAACACACAACTGACCCAAACTCCAAATGCTCCTCAAGGAGCCTCAGCCTTCTCTCCGACCGGGGCCCAGCTCCCTTGGCCAGGCCTCACCCCCTCAGGGCCGGGCAAAGATTCACATGGCAGAAAGGGCTGCCCCTCCAAAGACCCATCACTACCCAGAACTTAGAAAGGACGGGCCAGGAAGTTGGAGACAATGTGTTCTTGGGCATCCATCCTCTTGCCACCCTGAAGTTGACCCAAAATCTAATCCAAAATCGAACATTTGGGGGCCGCTCTGTGACACAGAACTTCTGCGCACCAAACACAGCCTTAAAGGCCACATACAGACTTCAAATGCACTGATCGCAGTGAACACAGCAGAAAAACCCACCAAATCTCCAATTCGACACATCCCAAGAGAGATCAGTCTAAGACCCTACGGCATTTTACTGGGGTTCTCCAAATCCTTGCATTAGATCTGCAAGAAAACAGGTCCTGCTAATCAAAAAGTTGGGGCGACAACCCCACGCAGAGGCTAATGTCTTATCAGGAAAGAGTGCGAGAAGGTTCAGATTCCCCACACGCTTGACATCAGACAGACAGACACTTCATTTCGGGCATCAACCTCTGTCAAAGTTATTTCCCCACTCAGTAAACTTATGCCACGAAGATCTCATTACGGTACTCTGTTAGCTTGACAAAATGACTTTACTGCCATTCATTAAAAAAAAAAGAAGAAGAAGAAAAAGAAGCTCCAGCAAGGTCATTTTGGCAAGATCCCATGGTGGCACTCTCTTTGGGACCTAACAATGTAAGAATTTTCTTCTTACATGTTTTAGCAAATTAAATATCAGGGGAACACTGTACTTGGTCCTTGCTTTTCAAAGAAAAATTTCCCTGCTTGCACTGTGGCTGCTGACATCCTGCCAAGTTTCAGACACTGAAATATGAATGGGATGAATAAGGATTAAGAAAGAGTAAATGCTATTAACAGCTCTTCTATTGCGTGCATCTATCTTACTCAGGAGCCAATGACCCACCAGGGAAAAGAAGGGCTGGGAGGGAACCAAGCTCATTCAACACCTGCTCACAGATGGCAAGGTCAGCAGTTAATGCTGGGCCTTCTCCAACCACAATCATGTGTCTGTCAAAGGCCTGCACCACTCATCTTGACACCTAATCAAAGAACACTTCATCATGGATCGTCAGAGCTGCAGGAGCCATTAGCAACCAGTGGCTTCCCTTGTTTTGTGGGGGGGCGGGGGGAACAGAAACATCTTCTTGAGAAATTACATTTTATAAGATAAACTCAGATAAAATGGGTAACATTATTAGTAAGCCTTAATTTGAAAATTCCAAATTCACAGCATTTACTTCTTATAGAGTATCAATCTATTTCAAAAAGGCAATTTGAGTAAACAAAAAATATATAAAATCGGGCCGGGTGCGGTGGCTCAAGCCTGTAATACCAGCACTTTGGGAGGCCAAGGCAGGCGGATCACCTGAGGTCAAGACCAGCCTAACCAACATAAAGAAACTCCATCTCTACTAGAAATACAAAATTAGCTGGGCATGGTGGTACACACCTGTGATCCCACCTACTTGGGAGGCTGAGGCAGGAGAATCGCTTGAACCCAGGAGGTGGAGGTTGTGGTGAGCCAAGATCACACCACTGCACTCCAGCCTGGGCAGCAGAGCAAGACTCTGTCTCAAAAAAAAGAAAAAAGGAAAAAGACACTGAACTTTTCAACAGTAAGATGCTAGCTACCCTTATCAGTTTGGTAACTACCTTGCTATCCTACAGCAGTAGCTATAAGCACCTACCTGTTTTGTTTTGTGGTTTTTTTTATTTATTTTTTTTTTTTTTTGGTTTTTTGAGATGGAGTCTTGCTCTGTCGCCCAGGCTGGAGTGCAATGGCATGGTGTTGGCTCACTGAAACCTCTGCCTCCTGAAGCAATTCTGCCTCAGATTACTGAGAGCTGGGATGACAAGCATGCACCACCATGCCTGGCTAATTTTTGTATTTCTTGTAGAAATGGGGTTTGACTATGTTGCCCAGTCTTGAGTGAGCTCAAGCAATCCCACCTGCCTTGGCCTCTCAAAGTGCTGGGATTACAGGCATGAGCGACCACACCCAGCCACCTACCTGCATTTCTAAACCGCACCCAGGGGACTCCAGAAATAACAATTCATGCTGCCAAAGCCTATAACCTACCAGCTTGACAGGGGAGGCTTATCCCTACCCCACAACCAGCAGTGAAAGCTTCAGGCCCGGTCCTACCCCCAGCAAACTCCAGGCCCCAGAAAACAGGTTTGGATCATTCTTGTGGTTGGGGAGGGGACAGCATCCTTTGAAATAACAGTCCTGCATAAAGATCAAGACTGCTCAGGAGGTATTTCCAAAACACTGACTTCACTCTGGTTGGTTCACTTAGTCTTGCCTTGAAACCAATTCTGAGGAAGCAGGTGACTTTTAATCACCTGAAGGAACAAAATGTCAAATCCAGAGCAGAAAAGGAAAAGAAAAATTATGTAAACAACTACATGTTTTCATCCTAGAGAAACCCAAGTCAAGAGCTGCCTTTAAGCAGAGAGTATTGGTGAGATCAGCTGGGTAGTGACTTCTCCAGCAGTCACCAAACACCCATAACTAAAAAGAGCCATCCTGCGCTACGGCCCAAAAAGATTTTATTTTGTAGCCTGACCTTTTACATACATACACACACACACGTTCACACACTTAACGCCTCACAGGGAAATAACAAAATGCAAATCTGAGACGGTAATGATATTAGAGCAATAGCAAGCGTCTACGGAGCTCTTCTGAAAGCCAGGAAACATTCCAATGCCTTACGTAATCCTAAGAGCATTCTGTGGCATAAGGGATGTTCCCATCTCCATTTTACAAATGGGAAGGTGGAGATGCAAACACAGGAAGGGAATCGCCCAAGACCATACGACTCGCCCGCAGCTCCCGGGCACAGTCTCCTAACATGGCCCCACCTTCCTCCTCGGGGCACAATTGTTTCCTAAGGGCCCACACACCCTCTGCCTTGCATCAAGGAGGGTTTGCTGGATTGCAGATTGAAGAACCCCTCCTAGGCAAATAGGTCAATGCCCTCATCTGAAGTCTTTGGAAGGTAGTGACAACCAGCCTTGGGTTTAGGAAGCATCACTACCTCCCATGCTCATCCTTTGGAGCAGGGCAGGCTGGGTGCCTTTCCCAAAATGCTTGACATCATGAGGCGGATGCACCAGCAGGACAAGGACTGGTCCTGAATGACTCACAGTGGAGAGCGCTGGCCACAGACCCAGGCGGGCAGGACCAGGTGACGGACAGCTCCAGGGCACAGGCACCCGAAGGGATCGAAGATGGAAAAGCCGGTGGCCCACGCTCTTCTCAGGAAAGGGAAAGGTACACCCCTGGCCTCTCGAATTTAAGCACATCTGGAAAATGTTCATCATAAGGTATTTATGACATTCTGACTGTTTCAAACAAACCAGCCTTCTCTGACACTGAGGTGTGCTGGGTCCGAATGACAGCAGCATTCCAGGGCAGGAAACAGCCTGCAAGGCCTGCATGCACCCACTGCTGGTCTGGGAGGACAACAGAGGTGCTATCCTGCTGCACAGATCTGTCCCTTAAGAAGGCCACTATGCTCATCTCTGACTGGAAGATGACACTGAAGCCTTCTCCTTAGGGGTAGCTTCAGGAGACACGTGAAAACCAGCCACCAGCCTCTGTTGGCCCTTCAAGAGAGGAGACCGGTGTGCACTGGAGGTCTAGGAGAGAGAGACCACCTCCCACTTCCTCCCTGAAGCTTGGGGAGTAAGTGCTTGGAGGAGAGAAAACAGAGTACCCGGAGAAAGGGAAGGATGCAGGCCCCTGGGGCTGTGAGCCTCATGCATCAGCTAAGGATGCACAGGTAGGCGCTGCACTGTGCAGGGGACAAGTGCTGTGACTGCCCTCGAGGGCTGCTCCCAGGCGGACCGTGGATCACACAGTAGACGGGGTATTAAAGAGAGTTTCCTTGGTTCGGGAAGAGAGGACTGAACACTGCTATGTCTAAAAATGTGTTTTCCGGCCGGGCGCAGTGGCTCATGCCTGTAATCCCAGCACTTTGGGAGGCCAAGACAGGCAGATCACGAGGTCAGGAGTTCCAGCGTGGCCGATATGGTGACACCCTGTCTCTACTAAAAATACAAAAATTAGCTGGGCATGGTGCCATGCACCTGTAGTCCCAGCTACTTGGGAGGCTGAGGCAGGAGAATCGCTTGAACCTGGGAGGCGGATGTTACAGTGAGCCGAGATCACGCCATTGCACTCCAGCCTGGGTGACAGAGCAAGACTCTGTCTCAAAAAAAAAACAGTGCTTTCCATCCTTTTCTTTAATAATAACAACCAATACGCACTATGAGATGACTACCAGGAAGCAGTTCCCTAAGGATGTTATAGGGGATATTCCATTAAATCCTTATGACAACACTTTGGGGTATATGATAATCACCCTCATTTTACAGATGAGGAAATGAAGGCGCTGTACTTCCATGGCTGGCTCAAGGCTCCAGCAGCCAGATACAGCAGAGCCGGGCCGGGAACGGGGCAGTCTGGGTCCGGAGTCCACGCTACCTTACATCCTCCATAAAAATTCCTTCCATTTACTGCGAACAGCTCCAGGTGCCAAGCATCTTGCTAAGCATTTTACATTTAGCACACAGCAGCTCTTCACATGAAATCCATCAACTCCGCTTAAAAATGTATACATACACACTATGACAACTGAATTTAACACATTTTTTAAAAGACTGAAAAGACACACAACCATTCACAACGGGCTCCTCAGGTGATAGGAAACAGGCAATATTCATTTTTTATTTGTTTGTTTGTTTCTGAGATGGGGTCTTGCTGTCGCCCAGTCTGGAGTACAGTAGGGCAATCCCGGCTCACTGCAACTTTCACTTCCCGGGTTCAAGCAATTCTCCTGCCTCAGCCTCCTGAGTAGCTGCCATTCTGCCTGGATCGTTTTTGTATTCTTAGCAGAGATAGGTTTCACCATGTTGTGCAGGATGGTCTCAAATTCTTGGTCTCAAGTGATCCGCCCACCTTGGCCTCCCAAAGTGCTGGGATTATGGGCGTGAACCACCACTCCTGGCCAATGTTTATTTTTTCTAACATGTTTCTGTGCTTGTCATAATTTCCACACAGGACGTAGCTTCCTTTTACAATTTCTCTTTAAAATGGGGTTTTATTTCACGCCATTTAACAACATGTTGGCATGAATAAATAACCAAAGCAAAAATGTCCAAAGTGGTTCTTGAAGACAACACACAGCCCTCCTGGCCACACGGCACACTGACCAGTGACGAAAAAGGGGAGTAGCACCAAAATGAGGAGAGAGAAGTGTGTTACCTGAATCAATAACAGATGATAAACTCTTCACAGAGTCACTAAAACAAAGCATGTGCGCTGACGTGGCAGAAGCCAATACAGCCTACATTCCCTTAATATGGCACGGCAGGGTGGAGACTGCATTTGCTAACATCGCCCTGAGCCAAGCACAACAAGCCTCAGTAGAGAACCCACGTGTGATTCCTCCCCTTTCAGAGGAAGAGGAGCAGGATGGGGAGAAGGAGACAGCCTTGTGCACAGACAGGCCTATCTTGGGTACCGAACTCAGCCGTCCTGCAGAACACAAGAGCTGTAAGCAGCAGATACTCAAGTAATAGAGAGAGGAACACAGAAAGACCTGAGGACCTGACCAGGGTCAGGAATCCCCAGGTGATGCCCTCTACAGAGGGCCCATAGAAGGCCCACTGGATGCCAAAAGCAAAGGTAGGCATTTTTCACACATCGCTGTGCCTGGGTTTTGAGGACAATCCTATGGCAGCAAGCCAGGGGTGCTTGGGAGCTGTTTGCCAAGTTACCACGCTTCCTTCTTCTGCAAACATATGCAGCCACTAAAACTGTCACCAGGAGAGCCCGGTACCACACATCTTAGGCCGGGGCATGCCATTCCCACAAGATAATTTATGGCAGTTATTACAAGCCTTTAAGAGGGAACATGGGATGTTCTTTGGTCTTGAAAGCTGCCAGGATGTCATGAGGTTTCTGCATGCTTGCTACTCTGTGATATCTCTGTGAAAAGGCGGCCTCCCGGTGCTCTAGATGAGAAAGAAAACGCTACAAAGGAATGTTATTGTTGTCAATCATCTAGGGTCTCCAAGAAGGGGACAGGTCATCTCAAGAAAGGAAGGAGTGACCAAGCTGCATACCCGGCACTTGACCCTGGGCAAAACCCTTTTTATCCCATCCTCCAAAGACCTGTGCTGGGACTGGAGACAGAGGCGCTGGTAGAGGGGTTTCAAAGCTCTTCCTAGATCTTTAAACTCATTCAACAGCTAAAGAGAGAGACCAAGGGAGAGCTGAGAAACTAACACAAGTAACAGCTGATATTACTTAGGATTGTAATCATACATGCAGAGACTTTGCAAAAAGCAAAGCCCTTCCTACTGATGTTGCTCAATGACCTATCCCAAGGATCTATTATTAACAGGGGAAGGGGAAGCAGGGAGAAGAAGGAAGGGGAAATTTGCCAGTTTTTCCTAATCGAAATCATCTCATTAAATCCTCCTGTGAACCCCTTGGGTAGGTATCCCATTTTCATAGGTAAGAAATCAGCTCATAAGTAACAGAAGGAAATTTGAACACAGATGTGTTCAAATAAATGACTCATAAGTAACAGAAGCAGAATTTGGAACACAGGTGTGTTCAAATGGATGACCCAAAACCAGTGCTCATAACCATCTTCTCTGGGTTTCTAGCCCTGGCTTGCCTCAGATTTGCTGTGTGACCTCAGGCAACTCACATGCCTTCTCTGAGTCTGAAGTCCTTTATGAAATGAAGGCTGTACTCCTTTACTAATTCCTAGGGTCCCTTCCAGCCCTGACACTTTTTGGTTTCATCTACCTGGGTTTGGGATTTTACAGACCAATGCAGTTTCAAACATCACACACACCAAAATGTGAAGGGTCGACAGAGGCCCACAACTTTTTACTTTGCCAAATAAAAGGTACTTACCACCTACTAACATTCTTGTCTCACAAAAGGAAATATTTTCTTCCAAAAAATACAGGAAGCACATATTCTCATTGAAGGATGATCCCTTGAATCAAGTAATATTTAGGTTCATTTAGCTTCAAGAGAATCTCAGCCCTTTATCCTTTATCTCTTTTTAACAAGGAATGCTGGAAACTCCACAGGCTGCGTGTCCACTGCACACCAGTGTGTGAGAACCACTGTCACATGCATTTCTAACCATACTAATCTTAGGACATAAAATTTATTGCTGTTCCTGGCACACAGGAAGAACCAAAGCATTTTAGTTGTCGAATAAGCTGCTATACTGTGAGTTACACAAGTCAACTATCAAGATTGATAAAGAAAAATAACACTGATCATAATGATGCACTGTGGTGATGCTGGTGGTCGTGGTGGTGGTGATGTTATTGAGACAGAGTGTCCCTCTGTTGCCCAGGCTGGAGTGCAGTACCTCTGCCTCCTGGGTTCAAGCGATTCTCCTGCCTCAGCCTCCCAAGTAGCTGGGACTACAGGCACCTGCCACCACGCCGGGCTGATTTTTTGTATGTTTAGTAGAGACGGGGTTTCACCACGTTGGCCAGGATGGTCTCGATCTCTTGACCTTGTGATCTGTCCGCCTCGGCCTCCCAAAGTGCTGGGATTACTGGCGTGAGCCACCGTGCCTGGCCTTATTATTATTATTGAGTCAAAGTGCTCACTGTTTGACATGCATTGGTTCATTTAATTCTCCCAACACAATTTTTTTGCCCATTGTCTATCCATGTATGCATTTCCCCAGGAGTACAATGATATGGAAATGTTTTAGACTAGAAAAAAAACAGATGTAACATATTTCATGGCTCAAAGTGGGGAAACACACACGCACAGAGACATTTTTTAAAGCACTGTTGCTCTGAGACAAGCACCCGGAAGTTACAGAGGAGCAACTAAAATAAATACACACAGTGTCTTCCTTGCAGACTAGTCAGTCAAGAGAGGCAGGTGGCCTGAGGCCAATGACCTCAGTGGCTCAATAAATCCCAGGAAAAGATCCCATGGAAGGTCACTGCTGTCATCCTGGCCTATGGAGAAGGAAACAAAGCTTCAGGCTACAGGTTGGAGATAGTCTGGGACCCAGGATGAATATAACTGAGCCTTCACCTGTTGCTGCCTCAGTTTACCTATCTGCAAGATGCAGTGGTCCCCACATCTAAATGTCCTTTCTGGGCCAGGCGCAGTGGCTCACACCTGTAATCCCAGCACTTTGGGAGGCCAAGGTGGGTGGATCACCTGGTGAAACCCCGTCTCCACCAAAAATACAAAAACTAGCCGGGCATGGTGGTGCATACCTGTAATCCCAGCTACTCATAAGGCTGAGGCAGGAGAATTGCTTGACCCCAGGAGGTGGAGGTTGCAGTGAGCCGAGATTGCGCCACTGCACTCCAACCTGCCGACAGAGAGAGACTGTCTCAAAAAAATAACAATTTTTTAAAAAAATATAATAAATATCCTTTCTGCCTCACAGGCAACCTTGTTCAGTTTTAAGCATGAGCTTTTCCCTAAAACCTTTTCTCACTGTTTCAGTTCTTGCCAATCTCTTTCAGAGAGGTGAACAGAGATAACATGGAGGTTCCAAGATTAATATGAAAATATTAGAGATGGCCAGGCGTGGTGGCTCACGCCTATAATCCCAGCACTTTGGGCAGCCGAGATAGGCAGATCATGAGGTCAAGAAACTGAGACCATCCTGGCCAACATGGTGAAACCCCATCTCTACTAAACATATAAAAAATTAGCTGGGCGTGGTGGCAGGCGCCTATAGTCCCAGCTACTCGGGAGGATGAACCAGGAGAATTGCTTGAACTGGGGAGGTGGAGGCTGCAGTGAGCCAACATTGCGCCACTGCACTCCAGCCTGGCAACAGAGCAAAACTCCATCTCAAAGAAAAAAGAAAAAATGTTAGAGACAAGGGAGATTCAACCCATTTTCTTACATGAGGAAACCAAGGAGCACAGAGGGAGCAACTTGCCCAAAGCCAGGCTGCAGCTGGAAAGGCAAACATCTCGTTCATACAGAAACCACCTGACAGGGCTGCTGAATAAACACTCATCATCCACTTTGAAAGAAGCCTGTAGGATCTACAGAATGGCCTCAATCCCTTCCACAGTCCACAGGGCTCTGTCTTGACCAGCCCATCTTAGAAAACATTTTGGTCTCCTTTATGCACTTAAAATTACTGAGGATCCCAAAGAGCTTTTGCTTATAATAAATCTATCAGCTGGGCAAGGTGGCTCACGCCTGTAATCCCAGCACTTTGGGAGGCCGAGGCAGGCGGATCACCTGAGGTCATGAGTTCAAGACCAGCTGGCCAACATGGTGAAACCCTGTCTCTACAAAAAATACAAAAATTAGTCAGATGTGATGGTGGGCACCTGTAATCCCAGCTACTTGGGAGGCTGAAGCAGGAGAATTGCTTGAGGCAGAGGTTGCAGTGAGCTGAGATCACACCACTGCACTCCAGCCTGGGCAACAGAGCAAGACTCTGTCTAAATTTTTTTTTAAAAAACTTGATTCTCTCTTTGTTCTCTGGAATGTACCTTTGTTTTACACCAAAAGCTGCATCTCCCAGTTTGCAGCCTGTTCACTAGAATAAACTCTCTTTCCTCCAGATTGCTTTCTGGAAAGCTTTTGTTCATAGCTCTTTTTACCCTGCGTGGCTTTGTGTCCTCATGCATTGGTTACTTGGAAAATATCAATTCACTGAGATTTGCACTCATGAGAGAATGACAGTGAAAGGGGAAATAGTTTACTATTATTATAAAAATATTTTTGACCTCACAGACCTCACAGATTCCTAAAAGGGTCTCAGGAATCCCCAGAAGTCCCAGGACCACTATTTGAGAACCATGGGTCTATACTAAGGTCCAAGAACTTCCTACTCAGTTAAGTATTTATTAATTCATTCACTCATTCCACAAATACTAACTGGGTACCCACTACATGCCAGCCACTGTCCTGGGTGCTAAGAATCCATTTAGTGAACTAAACAATGTCCTGACCTCATGCAGCTCACATTCCCCTAGGGAAGGCCCACCACACACAGATAAACAAGTAAACTGACACTTTAATGTCAGGTAGTAGTAACTGCTAATGGAAAAACATAAAGCACTGTGTCACCAGACATTTGCACTTGTGGGATGTGGTTTGCCTGGAAAGCCTTATTCAGCCAGCCTGAGATTTGCTAACTTAAGAGTTTCACAATGAAATAAGAGCTTTTTAGAAAAAAAAAATTTTTTAATTTGAGACGGAGTTTCCCTCTCGTTGCCCAGGTTGGAGTCCAATGGAACAATCTCGACTCACTGCAACCTCTGCTTCCCAGGTTCAAGCGATTCTCCTGCCTCAGCCTCCCCAGTAGCTGGGTTATAGGCTCCAGCCACCATGCCCGGCTAATTTTGTATTTCTAGTAGACACAAGGCTTCGAACTCCTGACCTCAGGTGATCCACCTGCCTCGGTCTCCAAAAGTGCTGGGATTACAGGCGTGAGCCACTGTGCCCAGCCTAAGAAAAATAATTTAATACCAAAATGCGTGCAGACGCAAGGTGGTGGAAGACAGGACTGCCCAAGAAGAGCTGAGAGCTTACCATTGAGGCTGATTTGCTTTCCGGCTGCTCCAGGAAGAGTAAACCTCAGAGGTCATCTCACTTAGGGCTTCTACCCATCCAATGAGCAAACCACACCCTCTGCTTACACACATTATTGTTTCTGCAACCCCTTGCACCCATACAGCGCATTCACAAACACTATGTATATATGAGCCTCACACAATTCCTGGAGGGTGGACACTATTCATCTATTTTACACATGAGGAAACTGAGCCTAGGAGAAGTTAATAGGTGCCACCCCTAGTAAGTAATACATGGCTTATTCCACCACATGAATTTTTATCTGTCTTTAACCTCTGATATTCCTCCATGTGAAGAAAAACTGGGCCAGGCACAGTGGCTCACACCTGTAATCTCACCATGTTGGGAGGCTCAGGTGGAAGGAGCACCTGAAGCCAGGAGTTCGAGACCAGCCTGGGCAATAAAGCAAGATGACTTCACCTCTACAAAAAAAAAAAAATAGCCTATCAGGCTGGACAACATAATGAGACCCTGTCTCTACAAAAAAACAATTAGCTTGGCTTGGTGGTGCACGCCTGTAGTCCTAGGTGTTCTGAAGGCTCAAAGGCTGAGGCAGGAGGATGGCTTAAACCCAGGGGATGGAGGCTGCAGTGAGCCATGATGACACCACTGCACTCCAGCCTGGGCAACAGAGCAAGACCCTGCCTCTCAAAAATAAAAAAAAAAATAGCTGGGCATGGTGGTGTCAGCCTGTGGTCCCAGCTACTCAGGAGGCTGAAGCAGGAGGCTCACTTGAGGTCAGGTGTTTTGAGGCTGCACTGAGCCATAATCATGCCACTGCACTCCAGCCTCCAGCCTGGACAACAAAGCGAGTCCGAGTCTCAAAACATAAATAAATAAAAAGAAGAGAAACTGGATGAAACACTGAAAACAGAGGTAAAGTTTCTTCCTCCAAAAACGCCCTGCTCCTCATACGTCCTCTCCTCAAACAGCAAGTCAGACCTGTGAAGAAGATAAAAGTGACGGGGCTGACGCTTAGTAGGCGCCAGTATTTGGAGATATTGGCCCCATAAACATGTATGGAGACGACTGTGTGCCCAGCCCGTTCTAAACAGTGGGGATACAGATTGGACGAAGAAAGAGCAAGGCCCTGCCCTCCGGGACCCTCTGTTCTAGTGGGCCACCATCAGCACAATACCAAGAGACTATATGCCACATCCCCTGAAAGAGTTAATTTAAAAATTCAAGCTTCCTGAGACTTCATCAATAGCATCAGCCCAACAACAGATCCCTGTGTTCAATCTTGACACGGGCCTTGAAACATCCCTTCCAGGAGAAGAAAGAAGCTTTATGACACTGCCCCTTCCCCCTACCCATTTTACAGATGGAAAAGTAAGTCCAGGGCCCAGCGGCCACTCCCTCTGAATCTGACAACGAGAGTCCACGGTGGGACGGGAGACAAGCCAGCTCTCCTGTCTTCCTGCGCAGCCCCGGCCGCAGCCTGGCCCCATTCTCTCTTTTTCTCTCCCAGGAGGCCTCCTTGAACAACAGCCACGCATTTGTGGCGACCGACCAACACACAAGCCAGCCAGGAAAGTGACTATTTCAAGAGGAAAGGAGCATATTTAGCAGTGGTCCTCGGCGGCCACCCCAGGTCGTCGGCCAAGCCCCAGCCCCACATGGTGCTTCCTCTCCTCCCTGTTCGCCTTGCCAGCATGGTTCCCACCAAGGTTTAAAAAAGAAGTGGAAGTTCCCTTCTGCCTGACTGGCCAGCACATTCCACTGACTCAGACTGTTCTGGGCACCACGGAGAAGACACTGTTCATTTTCCCTGGGCTGAGAACTGGCCCACATCCGGACCTGTCGCCGGCAGGAGGGGGCACTTGGCGGCTGGGCACAAGCAAATGAATGGCGTGCTATTTTTAATGCTTAGTTCCTGTCTTTATTCCAGAAGGCCGGGCACCTGTGCCAGGGTGGCTGCAAGTGTGGTTTGCAGACCACCCGCATCAGAAACACCTGGGCGCTTCGGGGAAATTCAGATTCTGGGGTCCCATCCCACACCTAGATGTCAATCACCAGGAGCAGGGCTCAGGAATTTGAATCTTTAACAAGCTTTTCAAGTGATTCTTTTGTAAAATAAGGTTTGAGAATCATTGACAATCTGGGTCTTCATTCATTCATTATTCGCTCCGCAATTACTGAGTGCCCCCAATATGCACTGGGCAATGAAGTAGAAATACAAAGATAAATGGCATGTGCTGTTAGCCTTAGGGTCCAAGGGGAGGCATGACACAGTGTGAAGGTGCTAAAGACACAGCTGAGTTACTCTGGGAGCTTAAAAATGGAGGATATCAGCAGGGGGCAGTGGCTCATGCCTGTAATCCCAGCACTTTGGGAGGCCAAGTTGGGTGAATAATGAGGTTAGGAGTTCAAGACCAGCTTGACCAACATGGTGAAACCCCCTCTCTACTAAAAACACGAAAATTAGCCAAGCACGGTTGGTGAGTGCCTGTAATCCCAGCTACTACTTGGGAGGCTGAGGCAGAAGAATCACTTGAACCTGGAAGGTGAAGGTTGCAGTGAGCTGAGATCACATCTTTGCACTCCAGCCTGGGTGACACGGCAAGACTCTATCTCAAAAAAAAAAAAATGGAGGATATCAATCCTGCTGGGGTGTCAGGGGCAGTTTTACAGAGGAGAGGAGCATGGAACTGAGGCCAAGAACAATCATTCTCTACCTTGGCCAGTCTTTGGCAGTCTCTTTGGCTTGGCCAAACCCAAGATGGGATACAACCCATCCTCACCAACCCAGCACCCTTCTGACTTCTCGCAGGTACTCGGTGCACAGTCGATGAATTAACAGAAACCCAGAATGGATTGGACATTGGCAACAGAAGCTAGGAAGCCACTCAGAACAGTTTTATGTGCCCCTATTCGCTAAGAACACCAGCTCTGGAGTCAGTCTCAGATGGACTCCGATCCAATTTCCCTCTTGAGCTACCAGATCATGGGCACACTGGCCTTTCTAAGCCTCACTTTTCTCACTTATAAAAGAGAGATAGTAGCTACTTCCCATGGTTGTGGTGAAGATTAAACCTGCAGATAAAGCATCCAGCACACAGCCGGGCACACAGTATGCACTTGAAAAAGTTAAGATTTGTTCCACAGGACTAATAAAAGACCTGAGATTAAATACAAGTTCCAGTGCCAACCAGCTTTGGTAAATCCATCCAGCTTGGGCCTGAGGTGGTTTCTCAACTGCAAAATGAGAAGCTTAGACCAGAACCTCTCTAAAATATTTTCTAGCAATAAGACTCAATTTCTCTAAAGGTAGTAAGAGGCTTTGTCCCTAGGAACTCTCCTGGACTGAGGGGCATCTGCCCTCGGACTCACAGCATGTGAGATGTCCGTTCTGCAAGCCAGGTGAAAGTCACGCCTCTTCCCTGATGGAGGATATGCTTCAGGATGTTCTGTTGTCTTCTGGGGTCTCCCTTTTAACTCTGTGCTTCCTGTTTGTTTCTTTACACATTTAGAGAGTTCAGTGGGTGGCATTCTCCCCTGCCCCAACCCAGAAGCAAGCACTGGACTCTAAGGAAGTTGACCTCCCCGCCTTCTCTTTACTTTAAAGCAGTCATCAGCTTCCCCTATCATCCCAGAAGGCAAGCGGGGGAAAGCCTGAACACAGCCAGAAACAAAGAGCAGCAATGACTTAGGTCAGACGCAAACACACCCTCGAGAAGCTGGGCTGGGTAGAAGGCCTTCTCCCAAGGGCCGCTTCTCCTCCTCCTCTGCCCTCCTACCTTCTCTGGGAGCCTCAGAGTGAGGTGTGGTCCTTTGGCTTCACTGCCCAGTCTTGTCCACCTTCACCAGCAGGCAGCAAGCTGTCCAGCCATGAAAGCTGCACTAAACTCAGAACCATCCAGTGTTTGGGTTTATTCTAAGACTAGTACAGCATCTCACACACACACACACTCTCACACACACACACACACACACACACACACACGTGCACACACACACGCACGTGCACATGTACGCACATATGCACACGCACGTGCGCACACACACACACCAGGGTCATGAAGGCACAACCCCTTCACCCTTCCACACACACTCCCCTGCCTAAAGATGCTTGCATCTAGAACACCAACACCAAGACATGGAGTTACATCAGCAGAGAAGGGAAAACTCTCCTAGACTGCATCCTCCTCTAAACCAAGCTTGGCCAACCCACGGCCTGCATGTGGCCTAGGATGGCTTTGAATGTGGACCAACACAAATTCGTAAACTTTCTTAAACATTTTGAGATTTTTTCATGATTTTTTTTAAACTCATCAGCTACCGTTAGTGCTAGCGTATTTTATGTGTGGTCTAAGACAATTCTTCCAATGTGGCCCAGGGAACCCAAAAGATTGGACACCCCTGCTCTAAACTGTCCCTTGATCCTGCCTGTCTTTGCATTTCCGGTCATAGGCTCCCTCGCCCTGGTTGGTCTACACCTGGTGTCTGCTGACTTTTTCTGGGAAGGGCCAGAGAGTACATATTTCAGTCTTTGGAGGTCATATGGTCTCTGCAACAACTGCTCAGGGCTGATATGACTGTGTGAAAGCATCCACAAACAATACATGAATGAAAAGCATGGCTATAGTCCAGAAAAAAAAAAAAAAAAAAACTATAGACACTGACATTTAAATTTCATAGAATTTCCACATATCGCAGCATATATTCTTTTGATTTTTTTTCAACCATTTAATAAGGCGCAAACCATTCTGAGCTCTCTAGCTAGACAGAAGCACATGCAAGTCACTGCTTTGTGATCCCTGGTCCACACCCCGTCACCTCCTTTCTGGACCGTGGCAATGTTCTCCTACCTGGCCTTCCCGATGCCTCCCACTCCCCCTTTTACATCCACCCCGCTCACTCCTACTCAGCCAGATCTTCCTAAAAACTCCACTTTAACATCTCTCTTCTGAAAATGGTCCGACATCGCTTCTGGCACTTGAGGCCCATCTCTGTAGGGCTCCGGGACACCTTCCCACCCTTGTCTCCTAACAGCCTGAACTGCCAAAACCCATCCTGTTAAATTTTGCACATAAACTGAATCCATCAGGCCAGGCACAGTGGCTCATGCCTGTAATCCCAGCACTTTTTGGGAGGCCAAGGTAGGTGGCTCACTTGAGGTCAAGAGTTCAAGACCAGCCTGGCCAATATGGCCAGAATCTGTCTCTACTAAATATACAAAAATTAGCCAGCCATGGTGGTGGGCTCCTGTCACCCCATCAGGAAGCTGAGGCAGGAGAATCGCTTGAACCCGGGTGGCAGAGGTTGTAGTGAACGCAGATCACGCCATTGCACTCCAGCCTGGGTGAGGGGGCGAGACTCCACCTCAAAAAAAAAAAAAAAAAAAAAAAGTCCATCTTTAGCTATTTGCCCCAGATCTCTTCCTTAAAACCTTCCCTGATCACCCAGCTCCAACTTAGTCTCAATTCCTAGAGCACCTGTTTATGCTATTCACTTAGACATTGAAGGGCAGGGTACAATTTGCAGGGATAGAAGTGTAAATAGATCATTCCAGCAGAATAAAATGATTATATTTGTTCACAAGGTAACAAATCACTGGAGAACAAAGCAACCAGCTGAGGAAAAATCACAAGTCTCCATAAAGGATTTAGCCCTTGAACCAGGTCTTGGAGGTTAAGTAAGAATTCCTGCACCAGTATGAGGTCAGGATTTGGGAGCAGGCTGGAAAGATTTGTGCAAAGGCATGGGGTGGGGCCAAGGGTGACGAGCAGGCAGGTGGCAGGACCTTGGATCAGGAAGACTGTATGTAGCACGCTCGGAAAGGCTGGGTGGGGGAGTCCTGGCATGGTGCTGAGACACAGAGTAGGCCTTCAGGAAATATATTTTGGGATTACCATCAAAACTGGCAGGGATTCCATTTCTCATTCCTGGAAGAGTTGGTCACTCCAACCCTCAAAAAGTCAACAAACAAGAACATCAAAGGGTCCATGGAGGGAAATCACTGGTCTTTAATCTCCCTGTCTTCTCTTTCAGCCCACACCCACAGCTCCAAGAAGAGCTGGCTGTGAGGTCTCAACAGGCCCAAGCCCCTATTTTCTGCTATGTAACACGCCACCCCACTCAGCCATCTTGGAAAATGTTACCTACCAGTTAAGGCTTTATTTCTGTCCTAAGCTCTTGTAACTAGGACAAAACAGTAAATGTAATCTTTAAAAAAAAAAAAAAGAAAAGAAAAGAAAAAAGACTTGTTCTTTTCTACTCATTCTAAAATCCCTTTTATTTCTCTAAGGTATCTTATTTTTTTTTTTTTTTTTTTTTGGAACTTCACTGGCTTATGTTTGATATCTTAAAGAAGCAGATATTTCTGTAACCCTCCCCTCTTACCATTTAAAAGAACGATAAAAATAGAAGTCCCCAAAAAACTCTTAAATGCAACCACCACAGGGTCTTCCATTGATGCCAATTCCTACAGGCTTCAGTGGCAAATATTTCTGGGCTAGGGGAGATCTTTGAAGTCAACTCTTTGAAGTGAGCCTGGTACTTTCTCAATACTAAAGAGAGTAAAAATGGAAGCTAAAAAATGAGGAGGAGGACAGAAATACAAGAATAAAAAAGAAGGAGGTCTCTTTGAACACAAGAGCTCCCCGATTTCATTCCTCAACCAGAGTAACTCCAGACAAACTTGATTCTACAGATAATCAGTGAAACATTTTCCATATATCAAACAAAAGATAGTGTCATCTCCCATAAGATTATAATTTATTAAAACAAGGTAAAACAAAAACACAAACTCTAATAGTGAATGTGCAAAACACCATTAGAGAAACAGAAGAGGTAAGACACCAGTGCTTGCAGAGAGGCTAGTACGTCAGGCCCTGTGTGTAAGGCACTCCAGCTGCACCATCTCATAGGGGTTGGGTATCCTCTGCCCCATTTTGTAAGGCACTGAGAACATCAACTGACCCACCCAAGATCACTCCCCAGGTAAACAGATGGGTGGGACTCGAACCAGGTCAAGCCACCATGTTCTTCCTACAGGGTAATTCCAAAAAGAGAGAAAGCTTACCTGGTTGGTGTAGAGGGAAGGACCATGAGAGGCTTCATGAACAAAGGGGCCTTTCTGATGGAAATGGGATGACCAGGACTTCAGCTGGGAAGGAAGAACACTCCATGCAGGAGACTGAAACACCCAGTTCCAGGAGAGAAAACAATGGGCAGGCTGGCTGAACTAGAACTCCAGCTACGTCTCAGGGAATGAGGCTGGAAAAGGAGACGTGCTAGAAGGTGCAGAACGCCAAGGTGAAATGTGGCAGAAAGCAGCAGCCACCCAGGAAAGGGACATAACATCTGGGAAAGATGTTGAGAGGCTAGCACAGGCCAGGTGCAGTGGCCCATGCCTGTAAATGCAGCACTTTGGAAGGCCAAGGTGGGAAGATCGCTTGAGCCAAAGAGTTCAAGACCAGCCTGAGCAATACACTGAGAACCCATCTCTACCACCAAAAATATTTTAAAAAAAAAAATTTTTTTAATGGGCCACGCATGGTGGCACATGCCTGTGGTTCTAGCTACTTGGGAGGCTAAGGAAGGAGAATCACTTCAGCCCAAGAGTTTCAAGCTGTGGTGAGCTATGACTGACTGCACCACTGCACTCCAGGCTGGGTGACAGAGACCCTGTCTCAAAAATAAATACATAAATAAATAAAAGATGCGAGCATGCAACTGCTAGTTGTTAACAAAAACGGAAAAATCTTGGAGATTCCATAGTTCCCAACTATTCATCATGTTCTCCTCCGTCAGCTGTCTCAGCTGGTAGACTCTCACTAGCTCCCCAGTATGCAAACGAACCTGGCCAAGGGCCTGGCTGCCATCACTGGCCCGGCACTGCACCTCAACCATGCTTGCTTAATGTGCAAAACCCATATACAATTTTTGGAGGTGAGATTCTTCCATGCTGAGAACACTGACTCCTGGCCCTAATTTGCTGAAATCCCATATTCTCCTTACTTATTCCAGCATGGGCCTTAGAATTCTCAGAATTACCTTAAAACCATGGCACACTGCACTTCAGAGAACATTCAACATGAGAGTCAAAAAAAAACTTTGAATCCCTGGCCTAAGGATTAGGGTTCAATGTCTCCACAACCATCATGTTAACACCGAACTTCACAGTTTCACCCAAATTGCATCAGTAAAATAATTGATTTTTTTTTTCACACCAACTTTACTAATACCCCTCTGGGTTACAGGAGAAAGGGTCTAATTAGACTAAGGCCCAGAAAGACTACACACCTTGCCCAAGTTCACAGAATAGGTGGGGAGAGAGTCTTTGCCACTCCCTAAATGATGCTGGTTTATATAACCCATTGTTGCCTAGAATCTAAATACTGTCTATTAATTTGAGTCTCATGCTGGGAAATTACAAATTCAGTCATGATATACATGATTCTTATCAAGTAAAAGGCTCTAAATATATCCATGCACAAATTAATCCAAGGTTCCAACATGTTAATACTAAAGACAGCTGAAATAATTACTGCTGCAAAAATAAATTAGGAACACAAACACATGAAGATATTTAAGGTTCTCAATTTAAAGTGCTTTAAACACTTTTTTCTTTTTTTAGTTTTGAAAAATTACAGCCTGAGCAACATGGTAAAACTCCATCTCTACAAAAAATACAAAACTTAGCTGGGCGTGGTGGCATGTGGCTGTGGTCCCAACTACTTGGGAGGCTGAGGCAGGAGGATTGCTTGAGCTCAGGAGGTCAAGGCTACAGTGAGCCGTGATCAAGCCACTGCACTCCAGCCTGGGTGACAGAGTAAGATCTGTCTCAAAAATAAAAATAAAAATATGCTCCGGGCACAATGGCTTATGTCTGTAATCCCAGCACTTTGAAAGGCCGAGGCGGGGATCACCTGAGGTCAGGAGTTCAAGAACAGCCTAGCCAACATGGTGAAACCCCATCTCTACCAAAAATACAAAAATTAGCCAGGCATGGTGGTGGGTCCCTATAATCCCAGCTACTTGGGAAGCTGAGGCAGGAGAATCACTTGAACATGGGAGACAAAGGTGGCAGTGAGCCAAGACCATGCCATTGCACTCCAGTATGGACAACAAGAGCAAAAATTTCATCTCAAAAAAAATAAAATAAAATAAAATAATATGCCACATGGCTTATAAATTATAAACTATGGTTTTTAAAGGTTTAGTATGTTTTCAATATAATTCTGTCATATAAAATATATATAAGAAAACAGCTGCAAGCTGTCTTAAAAAATAATACTCTAAAGACTTGCAAAGTGAATGGGTCAACTGAAAATGCAAGCAAAACCTCTAAGACACTTTCAGCTACACAGGTTTACTTTTAAATGACACGAACATAGAAATTTCTTAAATAATGAACCATCACCCAGAAAAAAAGGAGAAGAGAAACTGAACTCAGAAGCAAAAAGATGTCAAATATCTTTTTTTTTTTTTTTTTTTAAGAAAAAAACTGATCAAGGGAATCGGGAAGATCCTTTCACTATGAGTCTAAAAGTCCTAAGTTCGGAAATGTTCAAGTTACCATTGATCAGTTCATATTGAAGAAGCCCTAAACAGAAAATAGGACCCATTGGCAGCAAAGGAAAAGTGATTTAACAGGAGCAACAGTAGTCTGTGCTAGTAAACACTGTGCTAAGCACTTAACGTTCTCTCTCCATCTTACAGATGAGAAAACTGAGGTAAGCAGTTCATGGGAAACAGATCAAAAGGTAGGATGATGAGTGGGAGGATGGATTCCAGGGAACACCTGCTAAACAAGGTCGCCATCACAGCAGCCACACCTCCGGGATCTCAGGAGGAGCTGGACCTCATGTGGGAGGCCCACATTTTAGAATAGAGACTGCAGGTGGGGGAAGACCAGGGCACGAACAGCCAAGGCACGCAGCAAACAGATCAGATAGCTGGGGACGTTTAACCCAGAGAAGGAAATGAGAAAGATATACATAGCTCCCTATGTGTGACCCCAGAGGAAACAAACAGAGCCAGTGGGCACAAGGTGAGGCACGGAGACCACCCCATCATAAGACTGTTCTGTCCAACAGAACCACGTTAAGATGAAATGGTATCTATGAACATATATGTCACTTAAATTAATGTGGACGTTCAAGTACCACCATCATCATTTTTGCTGTAGCCACAAACCATTTATACTATTATCTATTTAATGGTTTTATTTAAATTGACCTGCATATATTTTACTTAAATGAAATTAGCTTCACCCTATGTAATACTATCCAAAAAACCATGGGCTTTTTCCTAAAACATATTGAAATAGATGACTATTAAATGTTCACCTGTGCAACATCTAAAATCATTCTGCACACCAGTGATGCAGTATATCAACACATTTAGAAACACAGATCAGAAAGAGTCAAGAAAAACAGATCATTGGCTTTTGGATTAGACAAAAGACTGCAGGAAGCATCTGCTAAACAAGGTCACAATTAGACTCTGATCATAGAAGGTCATTAGACAAATCTTCTGTTTCTACGTGAACACTCCTGAATCTCTGTGCATTTCCACCTGCAAATGGGTATGATATATAGTGCTATCTCTATTAGAATGCTTTTTAGGATTGTTGGAAAAAATACACCCCAGTACAAAACACAGTGTCAAGGACCTAGTAGTTTAATATTTCTTGCCACCTGCTATGGTTTGTATATTTGTCCCCTCCAAAAGTCACATTGAAATGTAATTGCCATTGTAACAGTATTAAGAGATGGGATCTTTGAGAGGTGATTAGGCCATTAGGACTCCACCCTCATGGGTGAAGTTGGTGACATTATAAAAGGGAAAGTTCAGCCCCCTCTCTTTGCCCTTCTGCACTTCTGCCATGGGATGATACAGCAAGAAGGCCCTGGACAGATGCTGGCACCCTGACATTGGACTTCCCAGCCTCCAGAACTGTGAGCCAGTGAATTTCTGCTCATTATAAATTAGTCTCTGGGCCAGGCGAAGTGGCTCACGCCTGTAATCCCAGCACTTTGGGAGGATGAGGCAGGCAGATCAACTGAGGTCAGGAGTTCAAGACCAGCCTGGCCAACATAGTGAAACTCTGTCTCTACAAAAATACAAAAATTAGCCAGGCATGATGGAGGGTGCCTGTAATCCCAGCTACTCAGGAGGCTAAAGTGGGAAAGCCGCTTGAACCCAGGAGGCAGATGTTGCAGTGAGCCAAGATCACACCACTGCACTCCAGCCTCGGTGACAGAGCAAGACTCTGTCTCAAAAAAAAAAAATTACTCACACTCGGGTATTCTGTTACAGCAGCAAAAGCAGGCTAAGACACCACTTCTACTAATGTTTTTCACATTGTTTGACAGGAAGAATTCAATCACTGGTCACTGTTTTTATGAGCTATTATATCTGTTCGGAACCTTGTAGAATGTTCCCTGCACTGGAAGAAATGTGAACTAGATAGTACCTAACCTTTCTTTTAACTCGTCTGTAGTTCTAGCGAACCAATAATTATGCAATCCCAGGAAAACCAAATCCCCCCACCTCTCAGAAAGCAGATAATAATATACTTTACCAGCAATTTGCATGATTATGTGACATTCAGACCAACTAAAGGTCCTATCATACAGCACTAAATTATCAACTTCCCTCTATATTTGAAAATGTCAAAGCCACTTTTAATTAAGGAATATAAAATAATTCTTCCCTCCAAACAATAATAATGAATGAATATTTGCTGCTGTTGATAAACTGCCAGAGGATAAATAAGAATACTTCAGTAATCCCATTTAAGAAATTTTCCACACAGAATAACACATAGAACAAAAACTCCTAGCAATGGCACGTTCACATTTAAAATCAGATCACCAGCAAGAGCACATGGAGGAATCCCAACACATAAGCATATTACTCAGGTGCATTAAACTATACTTGCTGAGGGGATGCAGGAGTGAAATAAAAATAATTTAAATAGCATGGGTACTACTTCGCCCACACTGTGGACTTGAGCCTGAGCTGGGAGACCCAAACCTACTCGCTGAGTCCCAATTCCTGTGTGCCATTTCTTTGTTTTCTGTTGTTGTTTTATTTTTTGTTTTTGTTTTTCTGAGACAGTCTCACTCTGTCACCCAAACTGGAGTGCAGTGGCACGATCTCACCTTACTGCAACCTCTGCCTCCTGGGTTTCAGCGATTCTCCTGCTTCAGCCTTGCTAGTAGCTAGGATTACAGGCGCACGCCACCATGCCTGGCTAATTTTTGTATTTTTAGGAGAGATGGCGTTTCACCATGTTGGCTGGGCTGGTCTCGAACTCCTGACCTCAAGTGATCCACCCACCTCGGCCTCCCAAAGTGCTGGGATTACAAGGGTGAGCCACCCCACGCCCAGCCCCTGTGTGCCATTTCTCAACATCCTCATGGTGATCTAACCTTTAAGAATATGGATTTTCCATCCATGTAGCCCCTAAATAATGATATTTTATTGGATGCCCACCCAAGGATATGGCACCTTTTTCAACCATAGAGGGCTAACTGGCTGAGGGGAGCTTACTGAGATACGGTGAATGTTTCTCAATGTGGTAGATGAATGCCACTTTGTTCATTCTATTTTGGGATGATTTGAGGAATGAGTTTCACTGATGATTTTGACTAAACATCATTTCTCCCACAGCGTTGACTTTTCAGGGAGAACCAACTGCAAATGAGATGCAATTCCACGACATGAGCTATTTCCTTGAACAACAACTTGGCATCTTTAATGGTGACCTTGGTCCAAAACCAAAATAAGTATTATACAGTCAAGTTGCATTTGTTCACCATCATCAGATAACTGGCATTCCATAAACAAATTAATTGTCAATGCAGTTTTTAATCACAGACATTTAGAATTGAGAAGATTTGGGCTGGATGCAGGGGCTCACGCCTGTAATCTCAGCACTTTGGGAGGCTGAGGCAGCTGGATTCTTGAGGTCAGGAGTTTGAAACCAGCCTGGCCAACATGGTGAAACCCCATCTCTACTAAAATTACAAAAATTAGCCAGATGCGGTGGCAGGTGCCTGTAATCCCAGCTATTTGGGAGGCTGAGGCAGGAGGAACCTTTGAAAGCAGGAGGCAGAGGTCACAGCGAGCCAAGATCGCCCCACTGCACTCCAGCATGGGCAATAGAGCGAGACTCTGTCTCAAAAAAATAAATAAACAAAGAAGATGATGATTATGGGAACACATCTGATGTCACCTCCTTTGTACCTCGTAGGGTGATTTCAAGACTTGATTCAAAGATCTCTTCCTCTCCAAAGCTGTCCTGGAATTCTCCCTGGGGCAAATTTGGAATGTGAAGGAACATAAAAATAAGAGTATCAGCAGACATCAGTATATGCCAGGCTGTGTGCAAAGGCAGTTTCCATGCCTCTTCTCCTTTAATCTTTGCAAGAGACCTCTGAGTGTAGAACTTTCTTGATCTTCATTTCACGCATGAGCAAAGGGAGGATTAGGGAGGAGAGGGACCCAGCCAGTGCTCCTGGAGAAAGTAAGCGGAAGGCCAGATTCAGTGCATGGACCATCCTGGTTCTGTGTTCCTCTGCCTGAGCTCACTCTTCTATCTTACTGCGGATCGATCACATGAGCTCTCGCCGCCACTACAGTGCAAACTCCCTGCAGGTGAGGTCCATGTCTATATTAATCTATTCTCATGCTGCTACTAAAGACATACCTGAGACTGGGTAATTTATAAAGGAAAGAGACTTAATTGACTCATGGTTTCAGATGGCTGGAGAGGCCTCACAATCATGGCAGAAGGCAAAGGAGGAGCAAAGTCACATCTTACATGGCAGCAGGCAAGAGGGCTTGTGCAGAAAACTCCCATTTATAAAACCATCAGCTCTCGTGAGAGTTATTCACTATCACGAGAACAGCATGGGGGAAACCACCCCATGATTCAATTATCACCGTCTGTTCCCAGCCTTGACATGTGGGGATTATTACAATTCAAGGTGAAATTTAGGTAGCGACACACCAAACCATATCAATGTCTTTTTATCTACCTATTTCCAGCAACCTGTGCAGTTTTTGACCTATACCAGCCGATTTTAAAATGTTCATTCAGTGTTCCTACTGCGTCAAGCAGGTCCTTCATTCAACCAATACATCAATTAGTCGAGCCATCTCTAACATGTCTATCTCGGCTCTGTTGTCTCTCCAAATGAGGAATAAAAGAAATGATGGAAGTCAGTATACATTGCACTGTTTCATCTTCCTCAACTGAGTACTCTGAATGTAGTATTATTGCCTTGATCTTCTAAGCAGGCCCAGTCATATAATTAGCAGACTGTCATATTGGGCTAGATTAATATTTTTCAGGCCTATTGAAACATGGGCCTTCTGTATTATCATAAGAAACTAAGCATGTCGGCTGGGTGTGGTGGCTCACGCCTGTAATCCTAGCACTTTGGGAGGCCGAGGCGGCCAGATCACCTGAGGTCAGGAGTTCGAGACCAGCCTGATTAACATGTTGAAACCCCGTCTCTACTAAAAATAAAAATAAAAATAAAAATAAAAAATTAGCCTCGCATAGTGGCAGGTGCCTGTAATCCCAGCTACTTGAGAGGCTGAGGCAGAGAATCACTTGAACCCAGGAGGTGGAGGTTGCAGTGAGCTGAGATCTCGCTATTGCACTCCAGCCTGGGTGACAGAGCAAGACTCTGTCTCAAAAAACAAAACAGAAACTAAGCATGTGAAGGGTCCCCAAGAGCAATGAAGGTGTTTGAGCACATGCCTCCCCTTTTCTCAGTTTCTCCTATCCTAACTCCCCCCTGGCTATCATAGCTTTTTGCAGGCCTCTCCTCTTCCCCCTAATATCCTGCTTATCTAGATAGGAAACTAGAAGAACTACATTTGCTGGACCAATCTGCAAAGCATGAATGAAAAGACTGTCCTCTGAGAAAAACAAGAAGGCATGCTTTGGGGAACTTCTATGCTCCTTGCTTGCTCGGATTTCTTTTTCCTGTGGTTTGCCTCTTGGTGCAGAGCAGTGGTTTGGATAATTGCTGTTGCCTGGCCTGTCAAATCCAGGGGGAAAGAAAAAGAATGCTTCCTGGGATAAGACTCTTCTCTTTCAAATTTCCAAATAAATTCACAGTCAGAGGGCCCTTCCCTGCCTAAGAAAGTCTGAAACTTTCTTTCCGCCTGGACAATCAGCTGTAGGGAGTGAAAGCACATCCTATCTCCAGGGCCTACCAGGGGACCTCCGAGGAGGGACTTTGAACGCGCAAGCAAGTCTGGCATCGAGGAAGTCATCTGCACCACTGGCAGCCGCATCGCTTTCCTTTCCTTCCCCTCATTGTCCACAGAATGGTGTCTCCTCCAGGCCTGCGAGGAAGGTTCCAAGCCAGAGGCTCGGTAATTGCTCTGGGGGAGGGAAGGAGAGAGTTTGATCACAGGAAAGGGACTCCTTTCCAGGAGGCCTCCTAATCCCTTCTCTCTCCAGAGGAGAGACAAAAAGGAAGGGGGTGGGGGGGACTCATTCTACTTCCTTCTTTTCTGTATTCTCCACCACAGGTTTCAGATTTTCTAAACCAAAAGTGAAGATTTGCATTATTCTGTCTTTGTCCGAAGCCAAGTTCCTTTTTCACTGAGACCCTGGGAGGTATCCACAATCATTATGCAATTGTGACTCATTTAACCATTTAATTGTGACCCTGGGAGGTGCCCACATCTTCGTGGAAAACCATCTGTCAAGAATACAACTGGAAGGCCAGGGACAATGCCTCACGCCTGTAATCCCAGCACTTTGGGAGGCTAAGGCGGGCAGATCACCTGAGGTCAGAAGTTCAAGATCAGCCTGGCCAACATGGTGAAACACCGTCTCTACTATAAATACAAAAATTAGTCGTGCGTGGTGGTGCATGCCTGTAATCCCAGCTACTTGGGAGGCTGAGGCAGGAGAATTGCTTGAACCCAGGAGGCGGAGGTTGCAGTGAGTCAAGATCACGCCACCGCACTCCAGCCTGGGTGACCAAGTGAGACTCGGTCTCAAAAATAATAATAGTCATATGACTGGATAATTCCTATAAAACCAGCCCCTGATCATTCCCCAGGAGACAGCCACAGTGGAGAGGGAGATCTGGATTCGAGTCACACTTTTCTGTTACACCACCCTGTGCTCTGGAGCAGACTTAACTCCTGAACTTCCACCCACTGCCTGCAGGGTGATGGTGGGGACCCCTTAGGGTAATTACATATGTTACGATACCTAACGTATAAAATACACACGCATTCCAAATGGAAAGTCTTCAAGGACATCTCCTGTTAACTCCTCAGTCTATCTCAGGGCACTGGAGGAGGAGTGGGGATTCTCACTTTTTGCTTTTATACGTCTACATTATTCAAGTACTTGCTGCAATACACATTACTTTGTCTTCTTTTTTGACAGGGTCTCACTCTGCCACCTAGGCTAGAGTGCAGTGGTGTAATTATAGAGCTCACTGCAGTCTCAAATTTCTGGGCTCAAACGACCCTCCTGCCCCAGCCTCCTAAGTAGCTGAGACTACAGGTGCACACCACCGTGCCCAGCTATGTATTACCTTTTCTTTTGAGACAGTCTTGCTCTGTCGCCAGGCTGGAGTCTGTGGCACAGTCTCAGCTCACTGCAACCTCAGACTCCCGGGTTCAAGCGATTCTCCTGCCTCAGCCTCCCAAGTAGCTGAGATTACAGATGACCGCCACCATGCCTGGCTAATTTGTGTATTTTTAGTAGAGACAGGGTTTTACTATGTTGGCCAGGCTGGTCTTGAACTCCTGACCTCAGGTGATCCGCCCACCTTGGCCCCCAAAAGTGCTGGGATTACAGGGGTAAGGCTCATTTTTGAATTTTTTAAGAGAAGCGTTTTCATGTTTCAAAAATAAAAGTGACAATTCCTTATCCTGCTCAATAACATGAAGGCCAGCATGGTGTAGTGGTTAAACACCAGGATTCTGAAGTTCAGCTGCCTGGGTTCAAATTCCAGACCTCCCCTGGCAAATGCCTGGCCTCAGGAGTGTCATTCCACCTCTCACTGCCTTCTTCTCTCCACCACGTAACAGGGGTGACAATAGCACAGTGGATGCTAGGGGTGGGTTAGGAAGGTAACGTGTATACCATTCTTAGAACAGACCCGGCATAGTAAGCACCCCATGGGGTCTACCTTGTTATCGTTTACAAACATTACTTATAAGAAAAACAATGCATGAAAGGGCTTTGGAACCTATAACGTGCCATACATATAGGTCACCACAGAGAAAGATACTTACTTTTGAAAGTTTTTTAATCTTTCAGAGGATATACAATATACAAACAGGAAAAAGACTTATAGATGCTTCTAGAACATGCAAATTGAATCAGTGTAATGGGGAAACACTGAGGGGTACCCTGGGGAGAAGTGAAGACGAGTACAGATTTGGGCATGGGGTCCTGGGAGAGCCACCTCCTCCCAGGAATGACACATGCTGAGGGGGCTTAGAAGAGCAGGAAGGACTCAGAAACCAAAGCAGTTGAGGAAAACAGGTCTCAGCCCCACTGCTGCTGGGGAGAATCTCTTCCCTCAGTTTCCCTATTAAATCTGCAGCTTGGGGTTGGGCACGGTGGCTCATGCCTGTAATCCCAGCACTTTGGGAGGCAGAGGTAGGTGGATCACTTGAGGTCAGGAGTTCAAGACCAGCCTGGCCAACATGGTAAAACCCCGTCTCTACTAAAAATACAAAAATAAGCTGAGCGTGGTGGCAGGCGGCTGTAATCCCAGCTACTCAGGAGGCTGAGGCAGAAGAATCACTTGAACCCAGAAGCCGGGGGTTGCAGTGAGCTGAGATCGCACCATTGCACTCCAGCCTGGGCAACACAGTAAGACTCCATCTCAAAAACAGTAAAGAAATAAAGAAATAAATTTGCAGTTTGGGCTGCCTATCGGGCTTCATTCCTTACTCCTCACTCAGCAGGAAAACATGCTGAGGATCCTCAGGGAGCAGGAAGGGCTCGGGCAGCTCCCACCTGAACAGGCAATGCCCAAGTTCAGCCCACGGTGAGCTGACCCTGCAGCTTCCGCTGCTGCTGGGCTCCTGCCCAGTGTCAGCCCAGCTGTCCACACCCTGCTGTATCCTCTCTTCAACAGGTCCAGCCTTTCCCATTTTCTGAACCGACCCAGCCCTTAAGGGGAGAGACCTCCAGGTCCTCAAGGAAAGGCCATGACAAAGCCAGGGTTCAAGGGCCTTCACCACCTTCCCCAACTCACAAAATTATACGTGAAGAAGAAAGAGGACTCATTTGACACACGGTCAAAATGAGGGCAAGGGGTGGGGAAAAGAGCCTGTGTACTTTGAGACCCTGTCCCACATAAAAACTAAAAATAGAAGGAAACCCAAGCTGGAAGCAGCACAGAAAGGCCTAAGAGAAAATGATTAAGTCACCTCTAAAACGAAACAACTTCAGGCACTTGAGGGCTGGCCTTTCAAGGAGCAGAAAATCAACTCTCGGGCAGAAAAAGAAAAATCACTGAGAATCCAAACTAAAGCCAAAATATGAGCTCTTTTTAAACACACACATACACACACACACACACACACACACACACACACACACACACACGCGCGCGCTGAGAACTTTCTACAACAAACGCCAGATTTTAGCTTGGGAGAAAAACAGAAGCCTTCGGATAAAATAAACATAAGGGCGAAAAAGTTCCTCTCGCATAAACCAAGGGGAACCTCCTTCCCCAGATCAAGTTCTGACCTTTATGTGAACTCAAAATAACTAGCTCATGATTTCACAAAGCAAAAGGAATGGCAAGCATTTTGAATGATGCTAAAAATCTTAGTTCTTCTCTGGCTTTTTGTTAGGCAGCCAAGTGTATCAGTCAGACCAAAAGTAGCTAAAAAATGTGCACTCCCCTCCTCTGGGAAAGACTGGTGAGGCCATCGCAAATGGCCACCCTGCAGCAGCCTGTGGGGACACTGTCCATCTATGTGAAAACCTGAATTTTTAATGAGAACTGAGCAAGGAAGGCCAATTACCTTTCATCCGTTCATTCATCCAACAAATATTTATTGAGCACCTATTATGCGCCAGTCACTATTTTACAGCAGTGAGTGAAGGAGACCAAAACCTCCCTTCTCAGGAGACTAACCTCTCCAAAGTTGGGGTTTTTGTCTGTCGCCGAGGCTGGAGTGCAGTGACATTATCTCGGCTCACTGCAACCTCCGCCTCCTGGATTCAAGCAATTCTCCTGCCTCAGCCCCCTAAGTAGCTGAGATTACAGACGTGCACCACCATGCCTGGCTAATTTTTGTATTTTTAGTAGAGACAGGGTTTCACCAGGTTGGCCAGGCTGGTCTCGAACTCTCAACCTCGGGTGATCCACCTACCTTGGCCTCTCAAAGTGCTGGGATTACAGGCATCAGCCACCATGTCCAGATCAAAGTTGGGTTTTGAAATAAAGGCATCAGTTCTCTTTTTTGACAACTAAATGGACATCTAAGACATTCCCCCACACCCTTATTCATGCAAATCTGCTCTTACCTGGCTCCTATTTCTGCATAGCTAGTAGCCTGGAATGCGTGACAAGTCCACTGCTCCTGCCTCTATCCAGGCAGAGACACAGATAACCTGCCCAGAAACAAATCTCAGCCCCAGGCCAATAAGAAACAGCTCTACCTAAGTGTGCGCCTGTTGAAAAAGTTGGCAGGGAGGAGTGATTAAATAGCGGAATATATCAGAAAGTGCTTCAGACACAAAGCTGTCCAAGGGCAAAGCAGTCTTCTTGTTCGATACTGATCTCTCTTCCTAGACGCTGTTCCAGCACCTTGCCCAACGTTGTGGGCAATTTTCTATCTCCATGTTGACAAGGAGACCAATCGTTGCTCAATTACCTGCCAATGATGCTGATAATGATACTTTAACAATAACAACAAAAGAGCAAGCACTTGCTGGGCACAGTGGTTCACGCCTGTAATCCCAGCACGTTGGGAGGCTGAGGCGGGCAGATCACAAGGTCAAGGGATGGAGACCATCCTGGCCAACATGGTGAAACCCTGTCTCTACTAAAAAATACACACACACACACACACACACACACACACACACACACACACACAAAAGCACTGAGGATGAAGCAGGGACTTTTTTAAGAAACCTACAAGTTGGGCTGGGCGTGGTGACTCATGCCTATAGTCCCAGCACTTTGTGAGGTCAAGGCAGGTAGATCACTTGGGTCCAGGAGTTTGAGACCAGCCTGGACAACATGGCAAAACCCACCAAAAAAAAAAAAAAAAAATTACTCGGGCATGGTGGTATGTGTCTATAGTCTAGCTACTCAGGAGGCTGAGGTGGGGGGACTGTTTGAACCCAGGAGGGCTACTGTACTCCAGTCTGGGCAAGAGAGCGAGACCCTGTCTCAAAAGAAAAAAAAAACCTGTAAGTCGATACCATTATGACCCCAATCTTACAGAGGTGGGAAGACCAAGATAAAGAAGGTTAAGGAACATGTCCAAAGTCACACACATGGAGTGTTTCCCTCAACTGCATACAGCATTCAGCCCTTAGTAATAAGTAAGGGGGTTATTTTTCCCCAATAATAAGTCTTCCCGAAGCAGGTAGCCCAGCCAGGACACTGGTAGCCTCTCACAGCCCCTCTGGCGTGGGACTCGCACCTGTGTGAGAGGTACACAACAGAGAGGTGGCGAGAAAACGCTGGTGCCAGGGTGCCAGCTCTGCACTTGGTGTACGGCCTGAATGGGCCAGTTGCCTTTCCTCCGTCTGTTTCCTCCTCCACCCGACAGAGATCATGACAGTACCTCCCTTACAGGGTTACTGTGCATGACACAGCACTGCCTGTGTTACTGGCAGCAGCAGCACCATTACTGCAGCACCTCTGAGCACGGCATCCACACCCCAGTCACGCCAGAGTCAATTCCCCATAGAGGGCTTTCCCAGGAGCCCCATCCCTGAAAACAACCTGCGATCATTTGCCAACACAGGGTCACATGGCCACCTCTATGTGTGAGTGAAACTGAGACGCAGGCTTGTATAAGAAAAGAAGAGAAGTCCAGACGCGATGGCTCAAGCCTGTAATCCAAGAACTTTGGAGGCCAAGTGGGCAGATCACCTGAGGTCCGTAGTTGAAAACCAGCCTGACCAACATGGTGAAACTCTGTCTTTACAACAAAAAAAAAAAAAAAAAAGAAAGGAAGAGAAGAGGGCTGGGCGCTGTGGCTCACACCTGTAATTCCAGCACTTTGGGAGGCTGAGGTGGGTGGATCACCTGAGGTCAGGAATTCAAGACCAGCCTGGCCAACATAGTGAAATACCGTCTCTACTAAAAATACAGAATTAGCCAGGCATGGTGCTGCATGCCTGTAATCCAGCTACTTGGGAGACTGAGGCAGGAGAATCACTTTAACCCAGGAGGTGGAGGCTGCAGTGAGCCGAGATGGCACCATTGCACTCTAGCCTGGGCAACAGAGAGAGACTCCATCTCAGAAAAAAAGAAAGAAAGAAAGGGCTGGGCGCGGTGGTTCACGCCTGTAATCCCAGCACTTTGGGAAGCCGAGGTGGGCGGATCACCTGAGGTCAGGAGTTCGAAACCAGCCTCGCCAACATGGAGAAGCCCCATCTCTATAAAATAAAAATAAAAATAAAATAAAAATAAGAAAAAAAAAAGCAAGAACGAAAGAAAGAAGCCACATGTCAACAGGACTTGAAATCCGTGCATTATGCTGGAAGAACAGGGATGAGGAAGAGAAGCAGACTAGAAGCTGGGGCTGGGGGATCCTGGTTGCTCGAAGGAGGCAGATCCCCTAATCAGTCTCTACAATAACACATTTGTTGAGGTGGTGGTTCTAACAGAAACACTAAACAACCTAGAAGCTTCTTCCAGACTTCCTAAAATTAACAGGAGCCCCTAAAAGAATATGCCACTACCTCACTGGCTTCCAACTTCTCCTTCCATCAATCCTGCATCTTTCCAACTGTGCGTGTGGGTGGAGCAAATGCTTGTTTTTGGAACACACTGGTTTATTTTGTTGTTTGTGTGGCAACATGAGTTTGGACCTTTAAAAAAAAAAAACAGCTTCTGTTTCTATAAGTTATATAAACGTGGCAGCTCACAGGAGCTGAGAGTCTTTGTTTACGGCACACCATACACACTTTAATGGAAAAGAGGGTTTTCCTGGAGTTTGCTTCCTGGCTAAAAACAGGACTTCTTAAAAATGTTTTACAGAAAGTAAAACGGCATTCAAATGTTATTCCATTAATCCACCTCTTGAATTCTCAGTAACCATAGCCCCCAATCACTTTAAATTTTTCTAATGGCAAAAATCTACTTTATAGACCGAGAGTGGAAAAAATAGGCATATCTTCACTTGTGAAAGCCTGATGTATTATAGTTAATCCAAAAAGCAAACCACCTGGAAGCCAATCACTCCATTTACCAAGGGAGTCCACTCAACAAAACCTCCCTTCTGCAGAGGCTCCCAGAACCCCTTTTCCATACAGCGCCCCATTAACCATGCTCAAAGCTCCTTTATAGCTTTAATCAAACTGGGTATGATGATTCCTCAATGCAATTCGGGTTTGAATCTGGTGGCAGCAGGTATGGTGGGTAAGGGCACAGATTCTTGAAGCCAAGACCCATGGCTAGAACTCAGCTTCATCACAAGCTAGGCGTGCCCTTGGGTCAATTACTCATCCTTTCTTCGCCTTACCTGTAAATCGGAGGTGGTAACGGTAGCTCCCTCGTCACGGGGCTGGGAGGAAGCACTTGGCACAGAACTTGTCCTAGAGTGAGAGCTACGGAAGTATACACTACCTTATCACCCAGGAGACCGTAAATCTGTGAGGGCAGGGACAATGCGTCTTGTTCCTGCTCTATCCCAGGTGCACAGAGCACAAGCTTCAACATCTGTCACAGGACCATATTCTGTCCTCCTCTGTGCCAGGCACTGTCTTAAGTGCTGAAGATGCATCAGTCAGCTAAACACATGGTGTCCCCTGCAGCTCCACTGTAATTCAGGGAGGGGCGGTGCCACAGATTACAGGCGTGAGCTACCACGCCCAGCCTTTAAAAAAAAAAAGGCAGGCCAGGCGCGGTGGCTCAAGCCTGTAATCCCAGCACTGTGAGAGGACGAGGCGGGTGGATCATGAGGTCAAGAGATCGAGACCATCCTGGTCAACATGGTGAAACCCCGTCTCTACTAAAAATACAAAAAATTAGCTGGGCATGGTGGTGCGTGCCTGTAATCCCAGCTACTCAGGAGGCTGGGGCAGGAGAATTGCCTGAACCCGGGAGGCGGAGGTGGCGGTGAGCCGAGATCGCGCCATTGCACTCCAGCCTGGGTAACAAGAGAGAAACTCCCTCTCAAAAAAAAAAAAAAAAAAAAAAAAAAAGGCAAAAGAAACAGAGTCTCTCTCTCTGGCCCAGGCCGGAGTGATCAGAGCTCACTGCAGCCTCGACCTCCTGGGAAGTCATGAACTATGATGGAGACGCTGGCTAAAGCATTGGCAGAGGTAGTTTCTTGTTTTGTGGGTGTTTTTCTGGGGTGCTGGGGGAACTTTCTTTAAAGACTCATTGTGACTAATATGCTTCTTCCCTATATGTGGCTTCTAAAAGGAAAGATTTTTCCCTCAAAACTCGTGGCTCTCATCTACCCCTCACACAGTTTTCCCCCAGGGTACACGAGTGATTTCTCTCACTCAGGTGGTCCACTCTTCACCCAGAAGTTTTATGGGGGCTGCTGGCACCACAGCCACCACCTCCACTACCCTCCTCGACCCATGTGAGAAGGCCTCTGGGTGCCCAAGGCTGCCCGTGACCAGCTGGCTACATCCACCTAATCTCAGCTTCATATCAGAAAGCGGATGCTGCCCCACAACCGAGCCGCATCCTCCAAGAAGCCTGTACCAGGAATGAAGGTGATATTCTCATCTCCGTCTTCTTTACACTGTGCCTCTTAAGTGGTCCCAAAATCTGAAAAACAGGTGTGCTGTTTAAACCCCAACAACAAGGACCTCAGGACATTTAAAAGAGCAACTAATGTTTACCCAGATCTTTTATAGCTCACTGGAACTTCCCAGTAACCGAACAGAGTCCGTTAATTAGCAAATGGTGCCGCGCACCTATTATTAAGCACCCACGGCCTGTGCCACACCAGGCAATGGGGGGTGGTGTGTATCATTAGCACCATTTTACAGTTGGGACAGCTGTCAGAGTCGGGCACTCTGCGGTAGGCCACACCACCAGGACACAGCATGCAAGCATGCCCCCCAAGTCTTCTGACTCTAAAGTCCATGATCTTTTCATATTTATGAGCTAGGTGACCTTGGGCAAGCTACTTAACCTCTCTGTGCCTGAGATGTTTTTTGTTTTGGGGGTGATTTTTTTTTTTTTTTTTGAAACAGTTTCACTCTTATAACCCAGGCTAGAGTGCAATGGCACAATTTCGGCTCACTGCAATCTCCTCCTTCTGGGTTCAAGCGATTCTCCTGCCTCAGCCTCCAGAGTAGGTGAGATTACAGGCATATATCACCATACCTGGCTAATTTTTTTTTTTTTTTTAATTTTTAGCAGAGATGGAGTTTCACCATGTTAGCCTAGGCTAGTCTAAACTCCTTACCTCAGGTGATCCCCCCTCCTCAGGCTCCCAAAGTGCTGGGATTACAGGCATGAGCCACCATGCCTGACAGCCCGAGTTTTATCTTCTGTAAAACAGAAATTAGAACAGCACCTACCTTATCTTGTCATTGTGAGGGTTAAATGAGCTAAGTGAATGCAAAGTACTTGGAAGAATAGCTGAGGTAGTAAGCACTTGGCAACTGTCACCATCATCATTATTAGTGCCATGCCAAACTGCCAGTCTAATAAGATAATAGCTACCAGCTCAGTGGCAAGAACTGTATACTAAATGCCGTACACGTAATGACTCACTGAAACCTTACAATAAACTGAGTTTTTGTCCCTATTTTACACTCAGGAATCTGATGCTCAGAGAGTAAGGTCAAGTGTACTGGCTACAACTCACACAACTAAGATGGATCAAAGTCAGGATTTGAACTTGGGTCTTATGGATTATCTGGCTGAAACATATTTACTGCAGCAAATAAAGCAATATGTGTGCGTCTAACTTCTATTCAGATGTTAAAAATACATGCAGAATCAAGGGCACCTCCCTTATACACAAAGCTCCTTTTGAGGCACCTCCACCCAAAAGTACAAAAGAGAAAAAAAGCTTCACAATTCGTGTTAACTTTATCCACAGTGTGTGACACTAATCATCCCAGACCACATCCTATACCCACCACAACCTGAAACCCACTTCCTCCCGAGCACACATCCCAGGGAGCAAAAGTCAACATTCAGCTCCAGCTTCTCCAAGAACACCTTGTATATTGACCCATGCATGCCAGCAAGTAACCGAGCTGGAAAAACATTCTCCCAAAGCCCGGAAAGGGATCAGAGTGCTTTGGGTTGAACTGCGTGGCGTCTTCCACGCTGCTTATTACTCCCAGCACTGGCAGAGCTGAGCCAAGCAAGCTAGCAGTGTCCTGCTGGATCCTGAGGCCAGTGACCAGGACCAAAGACAGCCTAGTCCAGTGGCCTTTTCTGGACCCATCTTCAGGGATCAACTTTCCTCACCTGACCCTGAAGCCTCAGGGTGGAAAGGGATCCTCGTGCCCCCAGGACCGCATGGGGCGTCTGTCAGCCCGCCTTGAAAGCTAGCGTGCCTTGAAGTATGGAACCCAGAGGCTCTTCTGAGACTTTGGAGTAGGGGAAGGCACTGCTCTTCTCATGTCAGTCATAAGACCAGCCCTCAAGACTTCCAAGGCCTGAACTTAACCAGAAACGTTGTAGAGAGGATGTGACTGTCACACTGGTGGGGGTGGGGAGGAAAGAGGCCAAGAATGAAAAGCAAAAGATTGACTGGATGTTAACCTCAGAGATCTGGCGGGAGATTAGGGGCCTCTCAGACCCCAAGAATTACTAATGCATCAAAAGTTCCCATGCTTGCAGGCATTTGGCTAGGCAAAAATGCAGTCTACTGCCACCGCAAGAATCCATATTCCCTAAATGCATGATGAGTCCTGGCTGCTTTGGAGGGTTATCTTTTGAGGGCCTACCATGTGCTAGGCACCATGCTAGCGGCTTTATTTTTATTTTATTTTATTTATTTACTTGAGATGGGATCTAACTGTGAGGCCTATGCTGGAGTGCAGTGGTGCAATCACAGCTCATTGCAGCCTCAACCTCCCAGGCTCAAGCAATCCTCCCACCTTAGCCACCCAAGTAGCTGGGACTACAAGCATGCACCACTATGCCTGGCTCATTTTTGTATTTTTTGTAGAGACAGGGTTTCACCATGTTGTCCAGTCTGGTCTTGAACTCCTGGACTCAAGCAATCCACCTGCCTCAGCCTCCCAAAGTGCTGGGATTACAGGTGTGAGCCACCATGCCCAGCTGCTAGAGGCTTTTTATACCCCACTTCAGTTACTCCTTCCTTTTTTTTTTTTTTTTTTTTTTTTTTTTTTTTCTTTAAAAAAATTAAATGAAGAAAGGAAATTCACACTCAGAGGAGTTAAATAACCTGTTCTGACATGAAACAGACTCCATGGTAGGGCACAATTAAAACCTACTCTATCTTACAGCTCATGCTCAACTTTTTTTCATAAAAGACATCCCCGGGGGCCACATTATGAGAGGCCTGGCATACATCAAGGACCACGAGTCATGGGCAAGACCACAGAGAGAGCAAACAAGTGGTGAAATGAAATGAGACAGGAATCAGATGATGATGTGCTTCTAACTAGCTGGGCAAGTCACTTCACCTTTCTAAGTCTGCTTCTTCACCTGAGAGATGGAGCCAGTCTAAAAGAAGATAACGCAGATGAAGTACTCAGCACATAAGAGGAGCTGAGATGTCATTTCTCTCAATGCAACTTCTCAGAAAAATGGACAAAATGACCTCTCCTTCAGAGAGTTTCAGTGAAAACAGAGGGCCTGCAGAGCAGAAACTTCCTGGTAAACTCTAATTTGCTATATAAGACATTGCACAATGAGGCCCCCTGTCCAAGTCCAGCCCCAGACATGTTTTGTGAACTAGGGCCGGGCGCAGTTGCTCACGCCTGTAATCCCAGCACTCTGGAAGGCCGAGGTTGACAAATCACCTGAGATCAGGGGTTCCAAACCAGCCTGTGCCACCACACCCGGCTAATTTTATTAGCCGGGTGTGGTGGCACACATTTGTACTTTACTATTAATCCTCTACTAAAAGTCCAAAAATTAGCTGCACCTGTAATGCCAGCTACTCAGGAGGCTGAGGCAGGAGAATCGCTTGAACCCAGGAGGAAGAGACTGCAGTGAGCCAAGACCATGCCATTGCACTTCAGTCTGGGCAACAAAAGTAAAACTCTGTCTCAAAAAAAAATGTGACTAGCATTTAAACAACAGAATATTTCCCATAAAAATATAATTTCCTGGCTGGGTGCAGTGGCTCATGCCCATAATCCCAGCACTTTGGAGGATCACAAGGTCAGGAGTTCGACACCAGCCTGACCAACGTGGTGAAACCCCATCCCTACTAAAAATACAAAAATTAGCCTAGTGTGGTGGCACACACTTGTAATCCCACCTGCTTGGAAGGCTGTGGCAGGAGAATTGCTTGAACCTGGGAGGTGGAGGTTGCAGTGAATCGAGATTGCACCACTGCACTCCAGCCTGAGTAACAGAGCAAGACTCAGTCTCAAAAATATGTATTTAAATATATAAATATATATAAACATAATATATAATAATATAAACATATATATCAATAAGTTTTCTATTATTATATATTATATATAAATATATATTGTTAAACATATTAAATATGGCTGGGCATGGTGGCTTATGCCTATAATCCTAGCACTTTGGGAGGCCAAGGTGGGAGGATTGCTTAGGATAGTAGATCAAGACCAACCTGGCCAACATAGTAAGATCTCATTTCAATACATATATATATATTTATAAAATACATATATTTTTTATATTTTATATAATATATAAAATCATATATTAATATTATGTGTGTGTGTGTGTATATATATATATAATTTCCTGCCTCTGTTGGAGGGAAAAAAAACGGAAGATCTGGAAACACAGAGCCACATTCTCACAGGACAGTAAGGGCTGGCGATGAGTGGTGTCCACCTTTTGGGGGGCATGGCCCCTCCAACTCCACACCGGGGCCTTCAGCCTGCTTCCCTCATCTCTGTGGCTGCCAGGCCCCTAGCGGCTGGGGGCCCAAGCACTGCACTGCATAGTGAGGTGGGGGAGAGGACACAGCCGCTCAGCCATTACTCGTTTCTCCATTTCTGCCAAGTATTTATTGCACTGCAAGATTTTTAGTACTACTTCCCTGTTACCCAGGGACGCATGAAGGACACGTATTGTTGACAATAAGGTAGGGTAGGCCTTCTGGGTAAATAAGCTTGACACTCCCCCAGGCTCTCCTCTGTACCCTGGGTTTATCTTTTGCGATCTGGGTTCCCATGGATTAAGTTGTTCCCCTTAAAAATATCTATGAAGAAACACAGACCTAGGAGATCTCTGGCCTGGCCTGGTCTCAGAGGTGCCCCCAACCACCCAGAGAGCAAAAACCTTTGTCAAGCAAGGTAGAAATGCCTGCCCTGCTTTCACAGCTCTGGCACTGACCCAAGGCTGGAATGTTGAAGGCCTGCATTCCAGGTTGAAGCAAGGAGCAGGTGAGGCCACTCCTGGGCTCCAAAGGATGTCCAGGACCTCCTAAAGTCCTGGCAGGGAAAAGATCTTGATTAACAAGAGAGAGAGAATGCCTGCTGCAAGGAAACCACACTCACACATTTCTAGAGCCTGAAAAGCATCCATCCCTGCTCCCCAGCACACATTCACAGTTGAATCGTGCCTCTACCATGCTCATAGACCAAAGATACACACTGAGCTGGATGTCACTGTAGACGGGCTAGCTTACATCTTTCTAAACATTCTAAATTTAGCCCCATCCTGACAAGACAAGAAAGCACAGAATAAGACAAAACTCTGCCCTCAAGAATCTTAGACACTTCACCTTCATACTGGGTTAAGCACCATCACCATCTTCATCATCATCGATCTTTACCGTTACCAAGGCACTAACGTTCACCAAGTGTTCACTGTGTCCCGGGTTGCATTTCATTCTCATCGTTACATTCAGATATGACTATCAACTGCCTATGCAATACAAGACACCTGAGGCTTAGCCAAGTTAAAGTAACTTGCTCAAAGTCATAGAGGAATTCAAACCCAGGAAGTCTGACTCCTGAACTCATGCTCAAAATGCCAGAGAAGTACCCTTTTCTGATTTTCAGATGAGGGAGCTGAGCCCCAAAAAGTGTGTGTGATTTGTCTAACAACTAGGAAGAGGTCTCGCTCCCAAGCCCACAGGGCTGATATGAAGAGTAAAGGAGGCAGTTATACAAAGCCCTGAGGTCAGTAGCTGGCTCACAGTCAGCGGTCAACTGCTGTTAGTTGTCATTAACGTAAAGATTCTGATGACCAGATGAGACCCACCCCACAGTGACCTGGAAAACCTCTCTGAACACCAGGAGCTGGTTTTTCCACATCACATTTACAGATTAGCACAATCAGCAAAAGAATCATTTTCCTATGCCATGGGTGGGGGGAAAAGCATGATCAAGTGACTTCCTCTAAATAAAAAACAGAAAACACGGCCAGGCACGGTGGCTCACGCCTGTAATGCCAACACTTTGAGAGGCTGAGGCAGGCAGATCACTTGAGCCTAGGAGTTGGACACCAGACTGAGCAACATGACAAAACCCTGTCTTTACCAAAAGTACAAAAATTGGCCAGGCGTGGTGGTGCATTTCTGAGACCCCAGCTACTCGGGAGGCTGTAGCAGGAGGATCACTTGAACCCAGGAGGTAGAGGTTGCAGTGAGCCGAGATCATACCAGCGGACTCCAGTCCGGGTGACAGAGCGAGACCCTGTCTCAAAAAAAAAAAAAAAAAAAGACAACAAAAAACCACAAGCAGCTTGACCTAAGTCAAATGCAAGAGTCTTCCAGCTCAAGTCTGGATTCCAACTGCCCATCACACAGCCTGAGTGCTGTGAATCAGTGTACACACGCATGCACATGCCCACCACACACACACACACAAGTACACGCCCATCACACACACACACACACACACACACACACACGTCCTGAGCAGTGGAGCAGCACTGCAGTCACAGCCCTTTATGAAGGTGAAACATCAGAAACAACAAAATGCCCATTAAGAGAAGAAATAGACATGTTACAATGGATGCTGGAATGTCATGCAGCTGCTAAATATGGTGCTTTAAGAGGACAATTATCCACATGAGAAACACTCGCAATAAGACAGGGAGGCAAATAAGAGACCAAAAAATGATACATGTATTCTGGGGGATACAATCATAAGGAAATACAGCAAAATGTTAACAACGTTGACATCTAGATAGCAGACCAAGGAATTTTTTTTTTCCTTTGGTGTGCCTTCCTTCATTTCCCCAGTTCTTTTCCTTTTTCTTTTTTTTTTTTTTTGAGACAGAGTCTCACTCTGTCGCCCACACTGGAGTACAGTGGTGTGATCTCAGCTCACTGCAACCTCCACCTCCCCGGTTCAAGCAATTCTCCTGCCTCAACCTCCCGAATAGCTGGGATTAGTGGGGTAGCGTGCCACCACACCCAGCTAATTTTTGTATTTTTTCAGCAGAGACAAGAGTTTCACCCTGTTGGTCAGGCTTGTCTCGAACTCCTGACCTCATGATCCACCTGCCTCAGCCTCCCAAAGTGCTAGGATTACAGGCATGAGCCACCGTGCCCAGCCTCCCGTTTCTTTTTCTACAACGACCAGGGAAAGGCAGGAGAGCTTTGTGGGCAAGTCCAGGTTAAAATCCCAGCTCTACCACTCACCTGCCAGGTGACCCTGAGCTAATAATCCCACTCATAACAGCAAAAACTCTGAATGACAGCTATTATTACCTTATAACAGAGGAAGAGCCAAACTCTGGGAATAAAAATAATGGGCACTATGGGATAGAAAGCTGTCATCAGTTAACTGGCTGTCACCCCTGAAAAGTACTATATTCGTCCTGATTGTAAGACAGAAATATTCACCAGACGCCTTGGCTAAATTGGCAAGTGAGCCATTTCCCAGAAACCAGCCACTCCTATGAGATGGCTGAAACATAAGACTTCTAGGACACCCCCGAAAGGCTGCCTGCTATAGAGAGGGGCACGGTGCACCTCGGTTCAGAGACGTATTGCCGAAAAACTGTGCCTAAAGAGGTGCTGATATTGAACCCAATTCATGACATAACAGGAGAGAGCTCTGTTTTACAGAATCTATGCAACGGACTTATCTAATTTTATCATTGGGGGGAAAAAAATTCTTCCCTAAATTTACTGTTGTATTTGAGGCTTTTTATAAATTGGATTTGGTAAGTACAAGACATCTCAGCAAACAGCATGCTCTAATGTTCAATTAACTCTCCAAATAAATGCTGAGCAAATACAGCCTGGAATACAGTAGGCACTTAAGCACTGAGGAACAAATGTGTGAAGGAATGTGTGAATAGGAACTATACATAACGAATTGAGGAAGTCACAATTACATGTCATCATACCTTGTCCAAACCCAGAGAATGTACAAGGCTCTGCGCAAATCCTAATGGAAACTATGGACTTTGTGTGATAGTGATGTGTCAATGTCGTTCCTTGATTGTACCACTCTGGTGGGGTGCTGCTAACGGGGGAGGCCGTGCATATGTGAGGGCTAGCGGTATACGGGATATCTCTGCACCTTCTGCTCAATTTTGCTTCGAACCTAAAACTGCTCTAAAAATAAAATCTATTTTAAGGAAGAAAGAAAAAAAATCACATTTGACAAAACGTGACGGGTTTACCAGTCATGTGTATAAAAACAAACTCATACAGTCTGTGTGCGTACACCACAAACACACATTCTCAAACCATCTGACTGCAGAAGCTACAAAACCTGAAAGGCAGGTTCCTCTGCAGCTTTACGGAAAGTGCAGGAATGTTCCACTGACAAGATAATTGTCCACGTGTCGGTCAGCAGACTCACAGGAGGCCCTTCGAGTTTTCACCTGGTTCTTTTTAATCAAAAGTACTTTTATCCACAAAACTTCAATAAATCTATGATTTTTTCCCCCAAGCTTTCATTGCTGAAAGAAAATATTTTAAGGGGGTTTCATACAGGAGGGCTCCAAGAGGCCTGCAGTGTAATTTAATTTTCATGATCAAAGGTTACCCCACATTAAGCCCACTGCCAATCTGTCTGCCCACACAGAGGGCTGCAGTTAAACAGCAGGTGTCCAGGTTTTTTAAGATAGTACCAATTCTTTTTTTTTTTTTTTTTGGAGATA
>NW_022436954.1:15192405-15198639 GCF_009761245.1 Sapajus apella
TGGAGATAGAGTTTCACTCCTGTTGCCCAGGCTGGGCTGGAGTGTAATGGCAGGATCTCAGCTCACTGCAATCGCCACCTCCTGGGTTCAAGTGATTCTCCTGCCTCAGCCTCCTGAGTAGCTGGGATTACACGCACCCACCACCAGATCTGACTAATTTTTGCGGGTTTTTTGTTTTGTTTTGTTAGTAGTGACGGGGTTTCACCACACTGGCCAGGCTGGTCTCGAACTCTTGATCTCAGATGATCTACCCACTTCAGCCTCCCAAAGTGCCGGGATTACAGGTGTGAGCCACCACGCCCAGCCAACAGTACCAATTCTAAATGTTCCACGTTTCTCCCTCTCCATGTACATCCCCATCCTGGCTTAGGATTTGAAACAGTTGCCATGACTTGGTGGTTCTCAATTAGGCAAGATTTTGTCCCCCAGGGACATATGGTAATGTCTGCAGACATTCTGGCTGTCACAACTGTGCAGAGTCTGGAGGGGGTGCTACTGGCATCTAGTGGATAGAGGCCAAGTGTGCTGCTAACGTCCTGCAATGCACAAGACAGCGCTCACGACAAAGAATCATCAGGCCCCAAATGTTACTAGTGCCGAGGCTGAGGAACCGTATCATAACCTGGAAGCTTTAAAACCCCCTGCTCAGGCCGGGCGCGGTGGCTCAAGCCTGTAATCCCAGCACTTTGGGAGGCCGAGGCGGGTGGATCACGAGGTCAAGAGATCGAGACCATCCTGGCCAACATGGTGAAACCCCGTCTCTACTAAAAATACAAAAAATTAGCTGGGCATGGTGGTGCATGCCTGTAATCCCAGCTACTCAGGAGGCTGAGGCAGGAGAATTGCCTGAACCCAGGAGGCGGAGGTTGCGGTGAGCCGAGATCGCGCCATTGCACTCCAGCCTGGGTAACAGGAGTGAAACTCCGTCTCAAAAAAAAAAAAAAACCCTGCTCAGGACTGTAAGTGAAGGCTTATTCCATGTGCTCCCTGGACATCACACAGCCCTCCACCATTGGCAATGAGAGCTTGGACAGTGGCTGACTTTATCCAAGTCTTAGACAGGCGTCAGCTGTAAAATGAGGATAACAGATATATCTGCCTCTCAAGACTGTAAAAGTGATATGAGATTGTGTACATAAAGTGTTTACTTTTATTGTTAAGATGGAGTCTAGCTCTGTCGCCCAGGCTGGAGCGCAATGGCATGATCTCGGCTCACTGCAATCTCTGCCTCCCAGGTTCAGAAGATTCTCCTGCCTCAGCCTCCCGAGTAGCTGGGATTACAGGCACATGCCACCACACCTGGCCAATTTTTGTATTTTTAGTAGAGACGGGGTTTCACCGTGTTGGCCAGGCTGGTCTCGAACTCCTGGGCCCAAGAGATACGCCCGCCTCAGCCTCCCAAAGTGCTGGGATTACAGGCAGGAGCCATGGCACCCAGCCCATAAAGTGTTTAGAGTGGCCAGCACATTGCAAACACAAAATGCATGAAAAACTAACAGCGGACTGAAACGCCTTCTGCACTGCAGCAGGCGTCATGGCCGTAAGCTGTGCAGCAGCAGGAAGGATCTGGCAGAGACAGGGGTTTCCCCAGCAGCGTGGCACAGCCACTTAGGAGACAAGGAGAGCTAAGGCAGATCAGGTTCTGTGAGAAGGCGCATCAACAACTTAGCAGAGCAGCCTGGGGTTACCTACCCCCAAAGATGTCCTACATGAAGGCAGTGACCTCCTAAGCAAAGGCAAGGGGAGGAGGTGCCCAGGTACCAGAGACTCTCAGGGCAGCATTTGGTGGGAGGAGGGCAAACACTATCAAAGAAGAGGATTCATCAGGTGCGGTGGCTCATGCCTGTAATCCCAGCACTTTGGGAGGCTGAGATGGGCGGATCATGAGGTCAGGAGTTCAAGTCCAGGCTGGCCTATTGGTGAAACCCTGTCTCCTAAAAAAATACAAAAATTAGCTGAGCATGGCGGGACGTGCCTGTAGTCCCAGGTACTCAGGAAGTTGAGGCAGAAGAATCACTTGAACCTGGAAGGTGGAGGTTGCAGTAAGCCAAGATCGCCCCACTGCACTCCATCCTGGGTGACAGAGCAAGACTCCATCTCAAAAAAAAAAAAAAGAAAAGGATTAGAAAGAACAGTGGACTAAACTGCAACCCCCTCTAATGTGTCCTTTTAAATAACAAGGATAGCGGGAGGCATCACACTACCGGACTTCAAACTATACTACAAGGCTACAGTAATCAAAACAGCATGGTACTGGTACCAAAACAGAGATATAGACCAATGGAACAGAACAGAGATCTCAGAGGCAACACAACATATCTACAACCATCTGATCTTTGACAAACCTGACAAAAACAAGCAATGGGGAAAGGATTCCCTGTTCAATAAATGGTGTTGGGAAAGCTGGCTAGCCATGTGCAGAAAGCAGAAACTGGACCCCTTCCTGACACCTTACACTAAAATTAATTCCAGATGGATTAAAGACTTAAACATAAGACCTAACACCATAAAAACCCTAGAAGAAAATCTAGGCAAAACCATTCAGGACATAGGTGTAGGCAAGGACCTCATGACCAAAACACCAAAAGCATTGACAACAAAAGCCAAAATAGACAAATGGGACCTAATCAAACTCCACAGCTTCTGCACAGCAAAAGAAACAGTCATTAAAGTGAATCGGCAACCAACAGAATGGGAAAAAATTTTTGCAGTTTACCCATCTGACGAAGGGCTGATATCCAGAATTTACAAAGAACTAAAACAGATTTACAAGAAAAAAACAAACAAGCCCATTCAAAAGTGGGCAAAGGATATGAACAGACACTTTACAAAAGAAGACATACATGAGGCCAACAAACATATGAAAAAATGCTCATCATCACTGGTCATCAGAGAAATGCAAATCAAAACAACATTGAGATACCATCTCACGCCAGTTAGAATGGCGGTCATTAAAAAATCTGGAGACAACAGATGCTGGAGAGGATGTCGAGAAATAGGAACACTTTTGCACTGTTGGTGGGAGTGTAAATTAGTTCAACCATTGTGGAAGACAGTGTGGCGATTCCTCAAGGACCTAGACATAGAAATTCCATTTGACCCAGCAATCCCATTACTGGGTATATATCCAAAGGATTACAAATCATTCTACTATAAGGACACGTGCACACGAATGTTCACTGCAGCACTGTTTACAATAGCAAAGACCTGGAACCAACCCAAATGCCCATCGATGATAGACTGGACAGGGAAAATGTGGCACATATACACCATGGAATATTATGCAGCCATCAGAAACGATGAGTTTGGGTCCTTTGTAGGGACATGGATGAACCTGGAAACCATCATTCTCAGCAAACTGACAGAAGAGCAGAAGATCAAACACCGCATGTTCTCACTCATAGGCAGGTGTTGAACAATGAGAACACATGGACACAGGGAGGGGAGCACTACACGCTGGGGTCAGTTGGGGGGAAATAGGGGAGGGACGGTGGGGGGTGGGGAGCTGGGGAGAGATAGCAAGGGGAGAAATGCCAGATATAGGTGATAGGGAGGAAGGCGGAAAATCACACTGCCACATGTGTACCTATGCAACAATCTTGCATGTTCTTCACATGTACCCCAAAACCTAAAATGCAATAAAATAAATAAATGGGGAAAAAAAATAACAAGGATAACAGCAACTGAAAATGCAGTGTTCAGGTGCCTCAAACAAGCCCCCAAAATGCCCCCAAAAGCCATTAATGACCAGAACCCAATAAAGTTCCAAATAACCAATCCAGGAAGTACACAGCCCCCACAAAAGCCCCACCAGAGGTGAAGGCTGCATGTGCAGTGGACTTCTGTTTCCGAACAGAACCACTGGCATCTGCCAAGGCCACGCCAGCCCCATCCGCCCCCAATCCCATGCCACGCTCATGCTCACACGGAACAGGAGGTCACCAGCGGCTCAGCCTGGAATTTCCAGACTTCTGTTTTCTAAAACTTCAAGCAGCGGTTAAAAATTACCAAAGTTTAGCCTGGGTAACATGGTGAAACCCTGTCTCTATGAAAAATGCAAAAATTAGCCAGGCACAGTGGCACATGCCTGTAGTCCCAGCTACTTGGGGGGCTGAGGTGGGAGGATTGCTTGAACTGGGGAGGCAGAGGTTGCAATGAGCCAAGATCCCACCACTGCACTCCAGCCTGGGCAACAGAGTGAGACCCTGTCTCCAAAAAGAAAAAAAAAAAATTACCATAGTTAATGTTGGCAACAAATCCGAAAGGTTTGTTTTAAAAAGTTTTTCACCCCAATCCTAACCAGGAGACCACTGCGGCAGGCAGAGACCCTCACTCTGACCTTTAGACCAAGACAACTCACGCTCCACAGTCCAAATTACAACAAACACAAGACTTCACCTTTACTTGTTAGCAACTCTGAACTTTTATTTTAAATGTGTTCAAGAGTTCACCAAAATGTTAACAAAAGGATTGATGATTCTTTGGCAAACTGCTTTTTAAACAATTTTTATGTAGGGTCAGGTGCTGTGGCTCATGCCTGTAATCACAGCACTTTGGGAGGCCGAGGTGGGTAGATCACCTGAAGTCAGGAGTTCAAGACCAGCCTGGCCAACATGGTGAAAACCTGTCTGTACTAAATATACAAAAATTAGCCAGGTGAGGTGGTGCACACCTGTAATCCCAGCTACTCGGGAGGCTGAGACAGGAGAATCACTTGAACACGGGAGGCTGAGGTTGCAGTGAGCCAAGATCATGCCACTGAACTCCAACCTAGATGGTAGAGCAAGACTCTGTCTCAAAAAAAAAAAAAAAAAATTATGTAAACGTATTATTCAGAGAGGCAGCATAGAAGGACAGAACTCAACCTAGAGTCTGTTCAAATTCCAGGTCCTCTTCTGTGCAACCTGGGATAGGTTACCCAGCCTCTCTGAGATTTGAGTAACTTAATTACTTAAGTTTATCCATAAGTAAACTGCTAACAGTACACATATTATTGGATTGCACAGGGGAATATGTAGTAACATGGTGCAATACAAAGCATTGAGTAAAATGAGCTAAAACTCTAAGTCTCTCCCCAGCCCCTAAACCCTAATCACAACCTCCCCCCATAACATCACAACAGAAACCATAATAAGGGATCTTTATCCCTAGACTCTCAGCTCTATGAGAACAGGGAACTTGCCAGTCTCATCTACCAAATCCAAGTTCAGGCCAGGGCCCAGCACAGAGTAGACACCTAATAACTACCTGCTGAATAAATAAATGAATGACAGCAACCCTTGGCAAAGAACTCTTAGTCTGCATTTCCTTACCTATAAGACAGAGTTAGTTCTTACCCCATAGAACCACTGTGAATACTAAATGAGCTAACTTGGCTGGGCATGGTGGCTCAGACCTGTAATCCCAGCACAGTGGGAGGCGATCTGGAGACAGGAGGATTGCTTGAGCCTGGAAGTTCAAGACCAGCATGAGCAACATGGCAAAACCCCATCTCTACTAAAAATACAAAAAATTAGCCAGGCATAGTGGTACACACCTGTAGTCCCAGCTACTCGCGAAGCTCGGGGGGAGAATCACCTGAGCCTGAAAAGTCAAGGCTGCAGTGACCTGTGATTGCACCACTGCACTCCAGCCTGGGCGACGAGAGTGAGATCCTGTCTCAAAAGAAATAAATGAGCTAATGTATGGAACCGTGCTCAGCCCAGGGCCTCAACCCAGGTGCTCCATAAGGTAGCAATTCACACCTTACAAGACACAGATGAGATCACAAACAGAAGAAAACTCTGGTATGGTTGCAACAACTGGCTGAACATGATCAGGAGGTATTTTCATTTTGACCTCCATTCACGGGAACACATGTAGAACCAAACTCCTTCAGTACTGGGTGGCCAGGCCCTCACCCCTCCAGCAGGCAGCAGGGCAGGGCTGTAGCCTGCAGACGTCAAACTATGAGGCCAAACAACCGGGCCACAACCACCTACCCTGACCCAAAAAGGGTTTGGGAAGCTTGCTCCACACTCGCCACAGCAGAGCTTCTCTACTCGAATACTGTACCAGCTCCCTTCCACCCGTCACTGCCCAGATACCATGAGGGGCTCAAAACCACAGGTGAGCAGAGAAAAGGGAGGTGGAGAGAAGGGGAGAAAACCAAACTCTCAAAAGACAAACCCCTGGTCGGGTGCGGCGGCTCACACCTGTAATCCCAGCACTTTGGGAGGCTGGGGCAGGTGGATC
>NW_022436954.1:15198739-15199570 GCF_009761245.1 Sapajus apella
GTTCTCCCGCTCAGTTCCATGTGGCAGGAACCAAAGTGACTTCAATCTCAAAGGATGTCTCTGATCACTCTTGGGGCCCCCTCATAATCCATATTCATGGTCCAGGGTCACCCAGTGGGATCAGGGCAGAGAAAGCACTGCCGTGAAGGAGGTTCAAGCCGAGCTCCACTGTTCCCACAACCTCTCTGGGACTACTCTCCCAGAGAGGAGATAAAATAAAGAGGTTCTAAGGACTCCCTTCCAAGGTCTATCTGCATCAGAAGCAAGTTCAAAATCCAGGCCTCAAATTAACACACTGAGCCTAAAGTTATCTAATTCTCCCCAAGTGCAATCCCAAATCCCATGATTATGGGAGGAAAGATGTACTGAACGGGTATCCCAAAGGTGCTGCTCAAAGCTGACCCTATTCCTGAGATGAGAGGTGGTACGCAGGGAGGAGAAAAAGGGGAGTCGCAAAGAGAAGAACAAAACTCTGAAAGGTGCTGAGCAAGTGAAAGAGATCATCCCCAACACCAGTATTCTTTCATGTGCTCAGCAAATACTTATTAAGAACCTGCAATGGCCAGACACTGTCAGGGGCTTGGCATACAGCAGTGAGCAAGACCAATGCCAACCGTGAAGGCTTCAACTCTGTCTCTGGCCCCTGCTAAGTCCAGCCAGCCCTTCCTTCCCCTTTAGCTGTGTTCACTTGACTTGGCCTGTGTCTTCTCTCTGGTTTTAATAGAGTAGTGGAACGAATACCAGCCTCAGAAGAGTGGCTGCAGTCCAGCTACCTTAAGATTCAAAACAAGCCGGGCACTGTGGCTCACTCCTGTAATCCCAGCACTTTGG
>NW_022436954.1:15199670-15213279 GCF_009761245.1 Sapajus apella
GCTGAGACAGGTGGATCACCTAGTCAGGAGTTCGAGACCAGCCTGACGAATATGGTGAAAACCAGTCTCTACTAAAAATACAAAAATTAGCCGGGTATGGTGGCGCATGCTTGTAATCCTAGCTACTCAGGAGGCCGAGGTAGGAGAATCGCTGGAACCTGGGAAGTGGAGGTTGCAGTGAGCTGAGATCACACCATTGCACTCCAGCCTGGGCAACAAGAGCGAAACTGTCTTAAAAAAAAAAAGATCTGAAACAAGTCTCCATGTTCTCATGTATGAAATGGGGTATAGCGAACCACCTGAGCCTGCCTACCGACCTTACTCGTCTCTCGTGAGACCCAAAACGCAGTTGCTACATATTAAAAGTAAGCAAATGAGTCATTCCCTCATCCAACTTCACTAGCCAGCCAACTAGTTTTGGAGAGCCCTTAGAGTCCTGCTGAAAATCACATGCAACAACCATCGTAGCCCCAGCCAGGTCCCAGGGTGATCCAATTCCTCTTAGGCCCTCACCACCTGCCAGCCCTGACCTCAGAGCAGCTGTGAATCTGCCCAACCATAGAGTGGCCCTTGTGAGGTCACATTTCCCACTCCCCCAGGTGGGACCCACTGAGGCAGTCAACCCTACGTCCAGCTGGGCGAGGAATGGGTTCAACTGCACGAAGCACACACGCCTCAAAACAAACACAAGTGAAAAACCCAAAGGGACACTCACTATGCCAGAGAAGGCTGTGTGGGCCAAGGCCAAAGCTCCCACAGTCCTGAACATCAGAGGTGTCTCGTGTCTTTCAAACGTGCCCAGTCCCTCCTGCAGGAGGCAAATCGCCCAGGGCCTTCTGAGCAAGCTGACCACCTAGTTTTGGAGCGTCTCAGAGTATCAAAGCAACAGTGAAAGATTATGCCTCCCTTCAGAGGGAGGGGGGAGGACTGCACAGCTGAAGATGTCAAAGGTTCCTCCAGCAGCCAGCCTGTGCGGTTTCAAAGCCAATTAGAAGCTGTAAGATAAGGGGGAGTCGCTGGCTGCTGGCCCCCTTTAAATCCCCGTTTCCTCCACCTGTAGGATGGTTTTGAGGAAGAAGCATAATGCCTGGCTCAGAGCATGCCCTCAGTAAATAGTGCCGTTAGCCCACCATGGCTGAGCCCCTTCAGAGACTCCCCCCACCCCACCGACCCCTCCCCAATGATCCCACAGTCCCATTTCACTGGACCTTGCCATTTTCAGATCTCTCTCTGGGGGTGGGGAAGACTCAGGGCAGAGAAGGAACAAAAAACCCAAGAAAGGAAAAAAAGAATTATTCAAGCATTTCCTTCCCTATTCTGCTTTGACCGTCTGCTGTCTTATACAGGTGGCACTTGTTCTAGTTAAGTGAACAGTGAACTTCTTCTGAAGACAAGAAACCACTGCTTTCCTCTCACTCACTGACGCTCAGCTCCCACAGCCCTCTAGCCAAGAGGTGCTGGTCTCGCTCCACCTAGGTCTTCCTGGACTGAGGAGTATGGTTCTGTTCTTCCAGAAACGAAAAAGACCCAACTAGGAGCCAGGCAACATGGCTCCTGCCTGTAATCCCAGCTACTCAGGAGGCTGAAATGGGGGGGATGGCTTGTGCCCCGTTCGAAGCTGCAGTGAGCTAGGATCGTGGCACCACACTTCAGCCTGGGCAGCACAGCAAGATCCTGTCTCTCTTTAAACATAAAAATAAAAATAAAACACCTGACGAAGTGTGACCCCATTTATAAATATGGAGCTAAAAGAGAAAGTTCCACCCAAAAGGAAAGTGATCAAAGATTTGAAAACCCTGGTCTGCACCTGAGGCAGGTTCCGGATCTCACAGGTCAGTCTCACTCTGTGGGGTTCATTCTTTCTCATAAAGCAGACTGCCAGCTACAATTCTATACTTTTATAAGACTTTTCATGTTATCAGAATCACAAATCAAAAGAAAACCTTTATCAGACTAAGGCCTGATTTCAGGACTGGAAAATATGGTTATCTATGTGTTTTGGGTCTTACATTTCAGGAAGTCTTGTTCTACTCTGTACAAGAGCCTCCTAATCAATCACTCTTCCTTCCCAGCCCCAACCCCAGCTCACTCTCTCTTACTGTCTTTCTGTCTCTCTCTCTCTCTCTCTCTCACACACACACACACACACACAAAAGAGAGTCAGAACCCAGAGCCACAGATTTATCCTTGTAAATGTCTCCAATGTTCTAAACTGCTGTACTCCAATACTAAATACCTATCCCTCTAGCTTTAAGACACAGCATTGTTTTGGTTTGGAAGAGCGGAGGGAAGGAAGGGATTTCCAATCATTGGCAGAACATCAATTTCTAGTAAATTTGCTAAAATTAGTCATATAACTCAAAATATAATTTTTCAAACTCTTAAAAGACAGAAGGGAAAGAGAGAGAAAATACAAGACATGCTTTCCTTGTCACACGGGAGCACCAGAAAATCTTTACCTGGATTGCCCCAAAATGAAAAACCCCATTGGTTCAAACATTAGAAAAATACACCACGTGCTGGCCCCAGCGGAGCAGCAATTCAGGACACAGAGTGTTCTGTTCACGAGCAAAAAATAAGAGAGATGTTTTCTTTGACTATTCAGAGCCTCAGTCATGTCCTACTGGGCAAATAAAATTCATATGACCAAAAAGACACTGAAGAGACTCCTTATAACGTAACTCCTCATTGCTACAACACCCTACCCAGCTATCCTGTGTCCTTCACAAAAGGTGAACTCGGTCTAATGAGGGTATCAGATTCTGAACTATTCAAAGAGATTGTATCTTTATTGATTCAATAAACAAGTACACCTTGGCCTTTGTGTAAATGCAAACTATTTGAGAAGGAAAAGCCTTTCTCTCTCTCTCTCTCTCTCTCTCTCTCTCTCTCTCTCTCTTTCTCCATCCCCCACCCTCCAGAGTTGGGCAACTGGGAACCTTCCAGGGCCCAGGCACCTAAAATTTTGTTTAAAATATTGTCAGGCCAGGTGCGGTGGCTCATGCCTGTAATCCCAACACTTTGGGAGGCTGAGTCAGGCCAATCGCTTGAGCTCAGGAATTTGAGACCATGGCAAAACCCCATCTCTACAAAAAATACAAAAATCAGTCACACGTGGTAGCAAGTGCCTGTGGTCCCAGCTCCTCAGGAGGCTAAGGTGGGGGGATTGCTAGAACCCGGGAGGTTGAGGCTACAGTGAGCCGTGATTGTGCCGCTGCACTCCAGCCTGGGTGACGAAGCAAGACTCTGACTCGAAAAAAATTAATTAAAACAAAATAAAAGGTTGTCATCATATGTCCCTGAGTCTCAGGGATAAAACCTTTCAGCTTTCAGTCCTGAATGTGCCTGGTAATGCTCAGAAGCCACAGTTGACACTGGTGAGACTTCTCATCCGAGAAACAAAGAGAAACAGAGCCCTGGTCTCCTTATCTCTGTGATGAAGTTTGTAACAATGCTATGTGTCTGGGAGTTCTACATGGGTGAACAATAAATAAGCTGTATAACACACATGGATTGCATGCACATAGTAGGCCTTCAATGAGTAGCAGTGCATGTGAGAGTTATTAGTCAAACCCGGGAATGATCAAGGAACAGAAACACTCAGGCTTCTACCTCCCTGCATTTTCACACGAGTCCTTCATTCCACACACAGTACCTGAGTCCCTACTATGTACTAGGCGCTGAGTTGGGAGGTGTGGAAATGAAGAAGGCACGACGCCTGCCCTCAAGAGATGAAGGATCCAGTCGGGAGGGAAAGAGAGATAAAACGCAGCAGTGAGCTGAGTGACAGAGAAAGAGGATGGATTCACGGTGGCCTAGACTGCCATGAATTTCCAGAAGTGGCCAACAGGAACTAGCCAGGTGAAGGAGGAGACTGGGGTGACACTAACGAAGGGTGCACCCAGCCTAAAAAGTCCATAAAAGAGAGGGCAGTGCACGTGTGCAGGACAACCCAGAGCTCTCCACGGCTGCAGACAACAGAGGAAAAGAACGTAAGAGGCTGCGGTGGCTCATGCCTGTAATACCAACACTTTGGGAGCCCAAAGTGGGCAGATCCCTTGAGGTCAAGAGTTCGAGAGCAGCCTGGCCAACATGGCGAAATTCCATCTCTACTAAATTTACAAAAATTAGCCAGGTGTGGTGGCAGGTACCTGTAATCCCAGCTACTTGGGAGGCTGAGGGAAGAGAATTGCTTGAACCCAGGAGACGGAGGTTGCAGTAAACTGAGATTGCGCTACTGCACTCCAGCCTGGGCAACAGAGCAAGACTCTGTCTCAAAAGAAAAAAAAAAAAAAAACCATAAGAGAAGCTGGAGAGATGAGCAGCCACCTGGTCTATCACCCTAAGGGCAATAAGGAGCCAAAAAAATAATTTTTGACAGTAGAATGGTACCACCGGATCTGCACTTTGGAAACAACTCTGCTTAGTGGCAGTGGTGTGGAAAATAAATTTGTGGAGGCTGCAAAAAAAAGCAAAGATGAGCAAAACATATGGAATCCCTGTCAAAGCTGTGTACGTAAGGAGACTAGCCAAATTTGGGCTCTGGGGAAAGAATTTCTTTTACTCCCAGTAAATGTTTACATTTCACTAGGTGTGCACACATGTGCACACGTGTGCACGCACACACACACAGCATCCTGAGGGCCCTATGATGGAGTTCCTGGTGCTCTGTTGTTTAGCAAAGCCTGTGCTACCTGGGAACCTCAGTAAGAAGTAACACCTGCCTGCAATTTATCTCCAAAGAAAACAAATCTGAAACTTGGAACTTGGAGGCGCTCAGGGACAGGATGCACTGGTAATGTCAAAAAAGGGCAAAAGCCGTTGGGCAAGGTGGCTCACATCTGTAATCCCAGCACTCTGGGAGGCCATGGCAGGTGGATCACCTAAGGTCAGTAGTTCAAGACCAGCCTGGGCAACATGGTGAAACCACATCTCTAATAAAAATGCAAAAATTAGCCGGGCATGGTGGTGCATGCCTGTAATCCCAACTACTCGGGAGGCTGAGGCAGGAGAATCACTTGAACCCGGGAGGCGGAGGTCACAGTGAGCCAATATCGTACCACTGCACTCCAACCTGGACGACAAGAGCAAAATTCTGTCTCGTAAAAGTTGGGGGGCGGGGGCAAAAGGGAGACTGGGGGGACACTTACTGTCAAACTTGACAGTGGTAGCCCTAAAGCCCCAGCCAGTATCTCAATAAAGCTTCAAAAATAAGAGGGGTGAGAGGAGAAACAGAATTAAGACACCTGTAAAAACAGGTAAATTAGCCACAGTGAAACCCACAGAGACCATGCCCAGTAGAGAAAAAGAAATGGTGTTATTCAGAAAGAGAAAAGAGACAGGAAAGGAGGGAGGAAGATTCAGGGTGAATTCAGTAAGTCAATAAAGGCCACACACATGTGCATACACACACAGACACACACCAAAGTATTGTATTTGGCCAAAGTTATGTGGTGTATGTACTATTGAATGAGACAGACCTAAATCTAACTCCCAGCGCTGCCACTTACTATATGACTTTGTTTGAGCCAGCTGTTCTTTTTATTTGTTTGAGCCAGCTCAGGTTATTTAACTTCTCTGAGTCGCAGGTTTTGTCACTGTCTGAATAACCAAACCCTATCTCATGGGTAGATATAAGGATTAAAGAAATAGTATGCATAAGGCAGTTAGCACACAGCAAGTGCTCAAAAAACTGAAGGCTATTATCAGTAGTCCTTTTTTTTTTTTTTTTTTTTTTTTGAGATGGAGTCTTGCTCTGTCACCCAGGCTGGAGTGCAGTGGTGCGATGTCAGCTCACTGCAACCTCTGCCTCCCAGGTTCAAGCCATTCTCCTGCCTCAGCCTCCCAAGTAGCTGCGGACTACAGGCACCCGCCATCACACCCAGCAAATTTTTGTATTTTTAGTAGAGACGGGGTTTTACCATGTTGGCCAGGCTGGTCTCAAACTCGTGACCTCAAGTGATCCACCTGCCTCAGCCTCCCAAAGTTCTGGGATTATGGGCTTGAGCCACCATACCCAGCCAGTCTTTTTTTATTTTAGCATAAACTGATAGCAAGTTTATTAGGAAAGTAAAGGGATAAAGAACAACTACTCCATGGGCAGAGCCACCTATTATCAGTATTCTTATAGATGAAACCGTCATGTAACTGATCAGAAAAAAAACTCAGCAGCAAGGCTGTCCTCTCCAGTGATGCCGAATGGAGGAAAACAGATTCGGTGTCTCGTGCAGTAACCTGAGGTCAGCATAGAAACTGCCAAGGGGAACAACTTCACTGCCACACTCTTGTCAAGACCTCTCACCACTGGAAGTATTAAGTTACACCATGAACACTTATTCAGCAAGCATTTACTGAGCACTTACTACGTGCAAGTCAATGTGAGAGCCTACCCTGCAGGAATGGCAGCCTGAGACCAGCTCTTGTCTTCAAGTAGATGAATCAAAAGATAAGTACACAAATAACTGTAATACCAGATAGAGAACCGCTCCACACAGCAGACACAGAGAGCAGCAGACCAAGAGGCCAAACCGTACAGAGCATACAAAACGATAAAGCAAAGGAGGATGATCCGAACTGAGCCTTGAAAAGTGGGTGGAATTTTACAATGTGGAGGAAAGAGGAAGGCACACCAAGCAGAGACAAGGGCACACGTGGACTCACGGAGGCCAGGAAGAACAGGAAGTGAAAAGGAGACGGCAGGTATAGGGCCAGCCTGAACAGAGCTGAAAAACTAGGTGTGCTGATTTTTGGGGGGAGAGGGGGAACAGAGTTTTGCTCTTGTTGCGCAGGCTAGAGTGCAGTGGCGCCATCTTGGCTCACTGCAACCTTCAAATCCCAGGTTCAAGCGATTCTCCTGCCCCAGCCTCCTGAGTAGCTGGGATTACAGGTGCTTGTCAACACACCCACCTAATTTTTTGTATTATTAGTAGAGACGGGGTTTCACTATATTGGCCAGGCTGGTCTTAAACTCCTGGCCTCAAGTGATCTGCCCACCTCAGCCTCTCAAAGTGTTGGGATTACAAGCGTGAGCCACCGCGCCTGGCCATGTGTGAACTTTAATTCTAGCTCAGTAACAGTCCATATGCTGCTTATTCCACAGGATTATCAGGAGGTATTCTGTGGGACATACTGGCTTCCAGCAGACTCAAATAGGCTTCCTGACCATAGCACCTCTCTGAGCCTTCGAATACTGTAAGTGCTTTGAGAATCTCATTATGAAGCTTTTCCCAGTTTGTCTGACCAAGAACCATCCCCCACCCATCCACCTCCTATTTAATCCTGGTTCTGACAGAATACACAATTTGGAAAAGACTCCGGTGTCGATCAGCATTCTGCTTCAGAAAGTCTCTTTTATATTATTATAAATATAGAAAGTATGTTACTATATTGCCTAAACTAATAACTGATATTTCCAAATAGGAACCCTGAGGCACTCTGCAAAAGTTCTGAATCGGGCAGATTAAATTACACTCAACATGGCCTCCAAACTATGTTTTACTCGTTCAAGTATAACTTGCTTCAACAACATGATACTGTCTAACATGTGATATTTGTGTGTGCACATAGATGACAACCTGGGCTCATGTCAGGTAACGCAGATGACGCTGATACCAGCTGACTTACCTGGTGCCGCTCCAGAGCATGGTTAGCCACTGCCAAGTTAAAAAAAGAAAAAGAAGAAATATAATTCTAGAGCAAACCACCCTGGGCTACCCAGGTGAGAAGCAGCTCACCAGTGGAGAGCAGTATATGCCTGGTTTCTCTGGGAGATTTCTAGAATTCTGATGGGTAACAAAGACAGGTGAACTAATACCAGTACAAAGAGCACTAGATTTGAAGGCAGACCGATCTGGCTTTAAATCCTCACTTTCTCTTATCCTCTCAGTGAACTCATTTCTAGGAATCTCTCCTCGGCTAATTGCTAAAATACATGACTTACAACAGCAAAAGAGGAAAAAACTAGGATTCGACCTAAACATCCAGAAATGGCAAAGTAATAATATGTATACATGATATGCTACAAGGCCACAAAAAAAATCACTTTTCAAAAAATCTTAGATGATATTCATAATTACATTTACAACCTATGTAACATTAAAAGAGATTTTTTTAAAAAATGACTTTAGACCTGATACTAGTGACATGAAATTTACAGAAAAAGAGAGGAAGGAATGCAAGAAGCGGACAGTCAAGAGCGACTCAAAAAGAGCAGAGCGCTGGAAGCTTTGCCATTAAAACACAGCAGAGGAGTCCACGGCTTGCAACCCAAGAGGGCCTGCCTCGGCTCTGCGACAGACTCCCTTGGAGGCTGTGCCGAGAATGCCAAGAAGGGGCCAAACAGAGATAGACTCTTCTATCTGTTTCAGCCGAGATGTAGGTCAGTGTGTCATTTCTTCAAAGAGGTGAGTCAGGATCAGAGGAGACGAGGATTCAAAGGCAGAAGAGACAAGAGCTAAATTAAAGAGGCCCCTCTAGAGAGTCTGGCACTCCCCTAAGACTTCAATCTGCATGCTATTTTTACCCAGCTATTGACTGAGAAGAATGCACTATTAAGTAGACCGGGTCTCCCCCTCTCCTACTGTCCTATAAATTGGTCCTGTGTTTCCCGACCCCAAATGGGGTAGTAACTCATGAAGAACAAAATGCCAGTAGTACAGATTTAGAACGTGGGTTAAAAACTATTCTGATCAAACCCCCAGCCAGAACCCTGAAGAGGAAGACAGAGCGGGGAAGAAAGCAAGGCTTACTCTCCCTACAACTTAATTCCATGCTCTAATTCAGAGCAGTATAATTAACCCCGAGTTTCACTGCTAACACTGAAGTTTTTCAGCCTGATGAGAATATCATTTAGTATCCTGCAATCGCCAATAATAGCAATATGACACAATGGTGCCTATTGAGCTCTAATCAGGGCACATAGTCATTTACATAGAACATTTTCTGTGACTCTCTGTAATACAACGCCACAAAGACTCAATTGAGACACAAGTCTCCCTTTCCCATAAACTAAAAAGAAAAAAAAGGAGAAGAAAGAAAAAAAAAAAGAAAAGAAAGAAACCACAATTTCCTTTCCAGGAGAGTGCAGACGGTCCCCACCCTTCCCGGGGGCTCACCAGGCCCAGGCTCTTCATTAGAAACAGCTCATCCTGACACTTACAGGAAACTCGACCCTCGCACATTACCGTGTGTGTGTGCATCTGCCCAATCTCCTCTCATAAGAAAAGGAGATCCGCAGTAGCTTTAGGAAAGCCGTGGGATTAAAACGGAGCAATGGACGTGGAGGGGCTCAGCTGGATTGGCAGCTTTCAAAGCCAAGCTCCGGCTCTGCCGGCCTCCCTGGGGCGGCTCATGTGGCCTCACCGTCAGACCTGGAGAAACGGGAGCCACTGTCCAGTCATGACACAACTGGGTGCCATGGGCCACAAAGTGAGTCTGAAAGGAGGTAGCCAGGTGCCACGAGTCACCAGGGAAGGAACATGTGACGGGCTTGCAGGACGGTCACTGTGCTGAGGAAATAGCAGGATTTGGAAGCCAGACAAACTCGAGTTTGAATTCTGGCTCCACTCCTTAGTTTTGGACTTCCAGCAAGTTACTGGACTCCTCTGAGCCTTCATTTCCTCCTCTGTAAAATGGGCTCTTAATATCTTGCAGGGATGGAGATTCTCACTCATGTGTCTGAAATACACGACACAGTGTATAGCATATAAAGCACAACAATGACCAGTATGGCCATCGCCATTGTTCTTCAGTAAAGATTTATGGGGAAACGGACAGGCCTTGGAGTGCTATGGTGAAAAACCTAGATCCTGAAACCAGGCTCCCCTGGTTCAAATCCTAGCTCCACTGCTTGTCAGTTGCGTGATCTTATTTAACTGTCTGTGCCTGTTTTCTTGCCTGCAAAATGAGCAAAATAATAGTACCTACTCCTAGGGCTGTGTGAGGGTTAAATGAGTAATATGTACAAACCTTTATACAGTACATGCGTGTGAATGCAATAGAGCACCAGACACTATTCTAATGATCTATTATACAAATAAAAGTAAGATGAATCAATAAAGGATCTGGGGAATAGGGGTATCCTTCAATACAATCATAGAAACAGTTACTAGTATCTGTATTACGCTCTCATAGCCACAATGTTATTTAATCTTCTAACTGAAACTCAAGAAAAACAGAATCCAATGATGTTAAATTGAGACCTCAATTCTAAGAAAGGCCTCAGAGCCCTCCTTTCTTAAAGGTTTCCTTTAAGATAAAAAAAAAAAGGCCCTGGTTAAAGGGAAGCACCAAATGAATAACCACTTATTCTTTTTCTAGCTCAAGTCTTTGCCCATCCAGCCAAGTTCTTCGCAACACAGCACACCCTCCTCACGTGCCATCTTGGGAGGATGGTCAGCGCAAAGGCCAGGGCCAACATCTAGCACCAGAGCGGGATGGGTCAAAGGACAGGAAAAGGGAGACTTGGACCAAGGTTGCATGTTACCCTCCACCCATGTGAGAAGGATTCCACTCAGCAACTGTTAATAGCGTCAGCACTCCGAGTTCACACTAGAAGCTCTTATAAGTTCCTGTTCCTCACATGCCAGTTTGCTTTGGAAAGAAGCCTTTTAGGAAGTAACGCATTTGCTGAATAGTCAGCTGGTTACTACAGGTCAAACGCTCTGTATCTGCTAATTCAATGCAATCCCAAAAGGTCCACAAAGACTTCAGGTAGGGACTGGGCCTGGTGGCTCATGCCTGTAATCCCAGCATTTTGGGAGCCCAAGGTGGGCAGATCACGAGGTCAGGAGTTCGAGACCAGTCTGGCCAACGTGGTAAAATCCCATCTCTACTAAAAATACAAAGATTAGCCAGCCATGGTGGCACACGCCTGTAATCCCAGGTACTCAGGAGGCTGAGGCAGGAGAATCACTTGAACCCAGGAAGCAGAGGTTGCAGTGAGCAGAGATCGTACCACTGACTCCAGCCTGGGTGACACAGCAGGACTCCATATCAAAAAAAAAAAAAAAAAAAAAAAAAAAAGCCCGGGGGTAGGTGTCTTTCTTGTTCCCCTGTCCTTTGGGGTCCAAACAGTTCCTCCTCGTCCTGCTTCACAATCTTCAAATCCCTTGAAGGGCCGTCATGGGTATCACCAACCATCACAGCTACCAAGGCCAGATCTCGAGTACAGGACATCTTCCTCTCCACTGCTGCCTGTCTCATCATTCTGAAGGATTTCCACACCTACACGGTTAATCCATCCCATAGCCAGGTTTGGGGCAGCTCAGTGGCTCGTCCTTGGTCATTCTGCCCAGATACAGATTAGTCGCCAACAAGATGAACAGGTACTTGTGATCCCAGGAACATCCGCTGAGTCTGGACATGTGCACCACCTGGCCAGTCCCACACTCTCACATGACGGTGATCTCACCCCTTCCCACAGCTTCAAAAAGGTGATTTCTCTCATACTTACAGTTGCAGCCTTCATGTCCTCCCTGAACTCCAGGCTCCTGTTTCCTGCAGACGGCTCAGCATCTCCAAGTAGATGTCTAACAGGTATCTCAAGCTCAGACTCCAAAATCCACCCCACTCCACTCCCCCAGCTCATTCCACTTCCTACCAAGCCGGTCCTTGTTATTTCAGAAAGATGCCAGTGAGTCTTCCAGGCCTTGGCATCAGCTACTTCCTATGACCCCACCAGAAGGGGCTTTCCTTGGGAAATAGCACCCATCCCCTCAACACACGGTATTCCCAACCCTGTGTCACTTCTTTTTTTCTTTTGTTTTTGAGACAGTCTCGCTCTGTCACCCAGGATGGAGTGCAGTGGTGACATCACGGCTAACTCAAACCTCCCCCTCTTGAGTTCAAGTGATTCTCCTGCCTCAGCCTCCCGAGTAGCTAGAATTACAGGCACCTGTCACTCTGTCCAGCTATTTGTAATTTTTAGTAGAGATGGGTTTTTGCCATCCTGGCCAGGCGGGTCTTGAACTCCTGACCTCGTGATCCACCCACCTCAGCCTCCCAAAGTGCTGGGATTATAGGCGTGAGCCACTGCGCCCGGCCTTCTTTTTTTTTTTAATAGAGATGGGGTCTCACTATGTTGCCCAAGCCGACCTTGAATTCCTCGGCTCAGGTGATCTCCCCACCTCGATCTCCCAAATTACTGAGATTACAGGCATGAACCACTGCACCCAGCCTATACTTTTGTTTCTATATTTGTCTCTCTTCCACCAAATGTAGGCTCCATGAAAGAGGGAACTTGGTCTGTTTGGGGCATGTCCCCATTGTTTGGCACAAAGTAGGTGTTAAATAAACTGGCATGCTGAATGAATGAATTAGATTTGCTAATTAAATAAAGCCAAGGTAGCAAAGAGAGGGTCAGCAAACAAAATCACATCTGAGGCCTAACTTGAACGTTCTTAAGAAGTATTGCAGCCCAACTGGGAAGTCCTCTGTGGGTGCTCAGCTGTCAGAGTTGGTTAAGGATTCTCAGCTTCTCTCGTCTCTCTTCCCCCATTGATGTTGTATTTCATAAGATTTTGAAACCAACAGTATACTGAAGTCCAGAGCTGAGGGACAAGAATTTCACAGAAAAGGGAACTAGGCTACGGGAAGCATCCTGGCAGAGGGGCAGGAAAGGACACCCTGAGAATTGAGTCACCCTCTGCCACCAGCCCCGTCTAGCCAGCTGGATAGAGCAGCAACAGCGGCAGCGGTCACTCATTGAGCCCGGACAGAGCACTGGGCAGTGGGCTGGCTACCGCCTGCAGTTACTTCATTTCATCCTCATCAACCCCATGATTCAGCCACAGGGACACTGCCTTTAATATGGGGCTAAGTTCTAACATTGACGGGGGTGGGGAGGGTGCATAAGCAAAATAACCCTTGAAATGTACCAACGTAAGCATTCACTGGCAAAGGACACACCATGCCCCCAGCCCCGACACTGGAACAAGTAAAATAACGGGTTAGTGGCTTGCATTCAGGAGCCAGGCTGTATGAAAATTACGTGCTTAAGTCACACTCTCCATACCAGAATAAGCACACCTGGAGAGGCATCAGGAAACCAACAAGAAAGGCCAGGTGCATGCTGCCAACCCTGCTTTCCATCTGAGGCAGTTCTGTACATACAGCAGTAAGGAGCAGAGCCAGGATCCAACCCTGTGTGTCGGGGCAGGCTCAGGCTGGACCACACAGGCCTTTTCATCCAAGAGCTTCCTCCCACGATGTGACCCCAGTCCATCTTACATGACCCCCGTCTGACATGGATGCTTCCCACGTGCAAGTTGGAAGCACCTCAGCCACATAAACTATTCGTCATCTGGACTGCGCTTCAGAGTCCAGCAGGGCCTTCCACACCACCAACTTAGCTGAACCTCACCGCAGTCCCATAAGGCTTGGCATTCCCCATCTTACTGATGTGGAAAGCTCAGAAAGCTAAGAGACTTGACCGAGTTCCAGAAGAGGACAGACCAGGGTTGACCCAGGTCTTCTGACACCGGGGTCTGGGCTCGTTCTACAAGCCAACAGAATTTACCTTCTGCTCCTGTGCTAGCTGACCTTTGGCTCTGCTTTTCCAGGTTTCCTGTATCTTCAGTCTACCATTTATTTAAAAAAAAAAAAAAAAAAA
>NW_022436954.1:15213379-15213822 GCF_009761245.1 Sapajus apella
TTATTTAAAAAAAAAAAAAAAAAAAAAGATGAGGCTAGGAATCTATTCACCAAGAATCTACAGGCGACAGTCACCACACAGAACAATTAGGTGGCTCTTTGGTTAGAGGTGAGCAGAGGAGTAGAAAAGGTAACCAGTTTACAAAGTTCTACGATCTATTTCAGTACTTTGAAAACCCTGCTTGCTGCCTGTATCCACAACATCCAGTCTCTTCCTCCGCCTCAGTAAAAGGACCCTTGTTGCGAATTTTATATATTGTATCTGGGACTAAGCGACTACACTCCTCAGCCTCCCTGGCAGCTCGGTGTGTGCATCTGACTAAGTTATGACCAATGAGATAAGCAGAAGTATTGCATGGAACTTCCCAGGAACACTGCTCAGAGAGAGCTGATGCAGCAGGAAAGGCCTCTTCTTTTTTTTTTTCTTTTTTTTTTTTTAAAAAA
>NW_022436954.1:15213922-15258444 GCF_009761245.1 Sapajus apella
ACCACACCCAGCTAATATTTGTATTTTTAGTAGAGACGGGGTTTCACCATGTTAGCCAGGCTGGTCTCGAACTCCTGACCTCAGGTGATCCACCGTGCTGGGCTGAAAGGCCTCCTCTTGACCTGTGCCTTTCCTCCTTCTGCCAACAAATGACTCAGGCAAGGGGACTGGAGCCCCAACAGCTATCCTGGACTGTGAGGTGACCTAGATCATGAAAGCCATGTGTAGACAGGTAGAAGATGTCAGCCTCTAAGAGCCCTAAACTACTACCTCTAACTTATTTTATGTGAGAGAGAAATAAAACTTTCCCTCATTTAAGCCTCTGTTAACTGACTATAAATCTGATTTGTTGCTGTTGTTATATGCAGCTAAAGTTAATCCTAAGTAACATAAGCCCAAAGCAAAAATAAAACACCAGCAGGACCCTGTCCCATATCTTAATCCCAACCAACTCCATAAAAAACATCTGTCCAGATAAAAATCCAACATTCCTACAAATTAATCTGTTTTACATTTGAATGTCCAGAACTTCTTACACTATCATCTCTATCACTGGCTCCAGAGAACATGGAATCAAGATACTATGCCTTTTTCTAATTAAGAGAAACATTTCCCTTACAGGAGGCACTCCTCAGCGGCCTTTGTGAGTCCGGTGGTGGGAGGGTGTGGAAAGCAGGCTGAAGTTCCTGCATGGAAGGAAGGAAGCCAAGAAAACAGTACTGTTCCTCTTTACTGTTTTCCTTCTTTCTCTTATGCAGCTAAAGATACGTTTATCAAACACAAACTGTGCCGACCCACTATAGCCTTCAAGCAGGAAAGAGATTCAGTCTATCCTCCTCAAAAAACCCCATAAATCTAACCTCAGTGCTTTTACTATAATTACAAAAAGGACTGCTAAAGAAATCCTAGATACACAAAAAAAGAAGAAAAAGGCTCTATGAGCACCCCTTATATATGCATAGGATTTGGAGAATTTCATACCAACTCACTTAATCCACATTAATCAAATCACAACGATAATAAGAGTTAAGTTCGTTTCTTTTTGGTTTTGTCTTTGTTTCTGAGACGGAGTCTCACTCTGTTCCCCAGGCTGGAGTGCATTGGCACAATCTCAGCTCACTGCAACCTCTGCCTCCTGGGTTCAAGCAATTCTCCTGTCTCAGCCTCCCGAGTAGCATGGCTGGGTTCCCCTTAGAGCAAATAATCACGCTGGTAATAGCTATAATGACAACAACAATTAATAATGGCTGACACCTATGCAGCATATATTATATGCCCAATATTAACCTTAAAAAAAAAAAGGCGCATGCCACCACACTCAGCTAATTTTTTGTATTTTTAGTGGAGACGAGGTTTCACCATGTTAGCCAGGATGGTCTCGATCTCCTGACCTTGTGATCTGCCCACCTCAGCCTCCCAAAGTGCTGGGATTACAAGCGTGAACCACCACGCCTGGCCAGCAGTTAACTTTTATTACTGTCCTGTAACATATAAAAGATGTGGGTTTGGAGAGGTTAAAGGATTTGTTGTAGGGCACATGACTAGGCAGACATGGTCACATGACTAGTGAGACATTCTTCCCATTAAAGGAATTGGAAGGGAAGAGAGGAAAGGGAACAAGTAATTTTCCCTGTTTTCCTTCTGCCTTTCTGTATAATGTAAATTTTATGCAACATGTATATGCATTACTTTGATAATTTCATTTTTCCCTCTAACAAAATAATAAATGGCTCTGAAAAGGGAAAAGTAATTGGCTTTTCGTGGTCTGAAAAGGGAAAAGTAATTGAACCAATATGCAATGACATCAAAAGGGTTAAGCAGTGAACACAGGTGTAAGAGGCTAGCCTGACCCAAGAAGATGGGCCCACATCCTCCATGCCGGATGGACCACACCCACTGCGCTCCCGGCAGCATCTGCAGCTCTCAGCAGAGGGCCTGCACCCCACACAGCAGGTCCAGGGCCAATGCTGTGCTCAAAGCCACCGCACAACATAGGGATAGCCTGGACACACAACACATACTACCAGAAAATGGCCTGAAAACATATAGTGACCATTTAAAACTTTACTTTAGATTCACTTCCAAACCACCTTTCATTTTCAGGGGTCCTAATTTATAGCTTTAACCTCCTTCTCCACTGTGGATCTAAATGAGGGCTGCAAACTGGTGGGCTGGAGGCTGAATCAGGCTTGCAGATGTGTTTGGTTCACCCACACAAGGTTTCATTTTTTTTCTTTTTTTTTTTTTTTTTTTTTTTTGAGATGGAGTTTCACTCTTGTTGCCCAGGCTAGAGTGCAGTGGCACAATCTCAGCTCACTGCAACCTCCATCTCCCACATTCAAGCGATTCTCCTGCCTTGGCCTCCCAAGTAACTGGGATTACAGGTGTCCATCACCACACCAGGCTAATTTTTGTATTTTTAGTAGAGACGGGGTCTAGCTCTGTTGCCCAGGCTGGAGTACAGTGGCAAGATCTCAGCTCACCACATTGGCCAGGCTGGTCTTGAACTCCTGACCTCAGGTAATCCACCCACCTCGGCCTCCTAAAATGCTGGGATTACAGGCGTAAGCCACCTTGCCTGGCGCACATAAGATTTTAAAACAAATCTAAGCCTATTTTAGCAATGAACAGATTTCCCATGAAATGCCAAGATTTCCAAATTTCCCAAAGAACTGGATGATGGGCTACAGTGGGTCCACATTCTCAGCTGGCCATGAGGAGAGAGAACAGTGTGAATTAGGGGGGCAGGCAATGCTCTCCAAGCCATGCCACTCTTCAGCCCTACGTCACCACTGTCAGAGAAACGTCTTTCAGTTTCCATGTCTCTGTGAAAAGCACAAAATACAATGATAAACCAAGAGGACCTTATGTTTCAAGAAAGGTGAGGCCACTTATGGCTCAGTCATAAGCAAAGATATTTCCTTTATATATAACTTCCTTTATATTTATATAAAGATATTTCCTTTATATCTATATATAATGGTATTTCTTCCCAGTTGCAAGCCCCATGCAACCGGGAAGAAATACTATTAACACTGGATGCCTTTTTCTTTCACTAGGAGAGCCTCCTTCTCACTCACTGCCTGGACCCTGGATGATGCAAACTTGGGACCTAAGAGCTCTCCAAAGAAGAGCTTCGTGGGGAAAAAGAAACAAACCTGACAATGCTGCAGCCTTCCCTGGAGGGCAGGCAGCCCCTGCACTGAAGTTTTTTTGTTGTTTTTTTTTTAAGATGGAGTCTCCCTCTGTTGCCCAGGCTGGAGTGCAATGGCACGATCTCAGCTCACTGAAACCTCTGCCTCCTGGGTTCAAGCGATTCTCCTGCCTCAGCCTCCCAAGTAGCTGAGACTACAGGCACCTGCCACCACATCCAGCTAATTTTTTGTATTTTTAGTAGAAACGGGGTTTCACCATCCTGGCCAGGCTGGTCTCAAACTCCTGACCTCAGGTGATCCGCCTGCCTTGGCCTCCCGAAGTGCTGGGATTAGAGGCATGAGCCACCGTGCCTGAACAACACTGAGGTTTTATTGTGTTGGGAACAGGAAGGGGATTCAGTTCCACATTATTAGCAACAATATGGAGATTCTAGCCCCATCCATATCAGGACCAAGTTGTCCATCTTGCCTGGTGCCCTCCCTTTTATGAGAAGGCTTTGTATCCCGGGGTTCTTACCCATCCTCAGCCCTTTCTGGCTATATTTTAAGGGTATTCCAAGACCCATCCAAATCAGGCCATTGTCATGGAGCCTTATTTCAAATCTTGAAAAGGGCCCTTTAAAAAAATCTTCCCTCTCAGGCAAAGGCAATTAAGAATGACACGATGGACTTTGGGGACTCAGAGGGAAAGGGTGGGAAGGGGGTAAGGGATAAAAGGCCACAAACTGGGTTCAGTGTATACTGCTTGGGTGATGGATGCACCACAATCTCACAAATCACCACTGAAGAACTTACTCATATAACCAAATACCACCTGTTCCCCAATAACCTATGGAAATAAAAAAAATTTTAATAAATATTTATCATAAATAAAATAAAAAAAAAAAAAAAAGGCCAGGCACAGTGGCTCACACCTGTAATCCCAGCACTTTGAGAGGCCAAGATGGGCAGATCACAAGGTCAGGAGATCGAGACCAGCCTGACCAACGTGGTGAAACCCCATCTCTACTAAAAATACAAAAATTAGCCAAGCGTAGTGATGTGTGCCTGTAGTCCCAGCTACTTAGGAGGCTGAGGCAGTAGAATCACTTGAACCTGGTAGGCAGAGGTTGCAGTGAGCTGAGATTGCGCCACTGCACTCCAGCCTGGGCAACAGAGTAAGACTCTGTCTCAAAAAACCAAAAAAAAGAAAAGTGCCTTCCTCTGTAAACCCTCCCATTGTAATCCTTGCGGTGGATCACTGTACACCTTGCATGTGTGGTGGGGAACAGAGAATGACAAAGGAGCTCATGAACCCACAATGATGACTACCTGGCGCAACAGAAGCCTCAGTCACATAGGATGTCAGGGCTCAAAGAGACCTCAGCAACCCCTTAAACCAGGTGAGGAAAGAAACTCCGAGCTTCGGAGTCTCACCCAAAGCCACCCAGCTGGGAAAGGCAGATCCGGCACTAGAACCCAGCTCTCCATTCTCCAGAACTAGGGATATCTGGACGCAACATACTCCCTCTGCTCACTCTCCTGGAAGGTGAGCCTCTGCCTGCTCAGAAGCCTCGGAGAACCCAAAGAAGACCTGTCACGGTAAGCAATAGGATATACACATCCTGGAAGCCATCCTAGCTGGGGAAAGATGGAACTGGGTTTCTTTTGTTCTGTTCCTGTCTTAGGCTTCTTCTTGTAGGTGGCAAAGACAGACCTAAGATCCTAGTCTTCAAGTCAAGCCCCAGTGAGGCTCATGGCCACAGCAAGAAGATGGCAGGATACTGCTTCCCAAGTCAGAAATAGGGTTTTAGGTATTGCCTTGGGCTGAAAGGGAGCTGGATCCAGCTCTACCTGCACCCCTCACACCTGCTGTTCCAGCCGACTGTCCTTTTCCCAGGCTTACCAAAGACCTTAAGCACCTTCCTCATGAGAATCAGTGTTCCATATTCTACCATCAAGTATCTAATTCACTAGGCCTCTGTTGACTGTTGCCCTGGGCCAAACACTATGGGGATATAGTAGCAAGTAAGACTCAAACCTTCCGCAATGACCTCACCATCTACCGAGGAAAACAGACCTATCTCAACAGCTATGTCGTAAGGGCTGTGGTGGAGATGCAGGGTGAGTGCTGTAGAAGCTGAAAGAAAGATGTGATTTATTCCAAATTTACAGAGTTGGGAAGGTAGCCGACTTCAGGGAGAGTATGTCTTTTGTCCAGAGCCTTTTGAAGGACGAGTGGACAGTAGGATTCCATAATTGGAGGGATGCGCATTCCAGGAAGAGGAGCAGCATGGGTGAAATCAGAGGGGGAAGAAAGTGCAGCATGTCTTGGGAACACCTGGCAGCTGGGGGCAGACGCAGCCTGGGGATTCACGGGGAGGGAACACAGGACTGCTGAGCTGGGGCCACACGTGGGAGCGGAGGCACCATTTAGAGTGCCTAAAGGGCACTTGTAAGCAAGGCATGGAAGACCTTGAATGCCAGACAGGGAAATTCGGACTTATGCTACAGCAAGCGGCGGAGAGTCCCCGGGGGTGCAGGAAGGGAAGGAGACAAGGAGCAGAAGGCTTTCTAGTAGGCAAAGAACTTGACCTTCGCCTCCTTAATACCAACTTTTGGCACCTGCTCTGCCTGCTCTGCATGTCATGTTCATTTCTGCAGCAATTCCGGTACCTGACCATCTGGATGGTGATTAACACCCACTCTTCTGACCCTACGGCAGGCGTATGTCCCCTGGTGGCTTCTGGCATTCACCAGCCCTGCCTCCTGTTCAGAGGCCAGCAGGCATGATTTTATAGTTGAATTGGTTGCCAACTTTTAAAAATTAGGGTACATCACTTTAAAAACCTGGGTTTTCTGGGGCTGTACTATTCACATCATAAGAGGCTGACTGGCAGCTGCAGCCTTTGTATGGAACATGTAACCTCCAGTTTCCAGTGGGGGCACCACTTTTTAATCCCTAAGACTGAGAATAAACTGCAACTGCCTATTTATCATTTCACCAGGCTGCCCGAAAGGCCCCTGAGTTTGCAAGCCACAGCCACCTTTAGCTTAGATGTATGGCCCCCACTAGATTCCAGGTCCTTCCAGACCCAGGTGTAACCCCTCTCCCAGATCCCACAGCCTGCCCACAAGATCCAGCACCTCATTTATTCCCATACATACTCAGCCCTGCCAGACGGCCCTGCTGAAAGAAATCAGAAAGTCCCTTAGGGGATTAGGCAGCAAGCCTAGAAGAAATCTAATATACCTTTACTTTCTCTTCTATCACCGAGAGCTCTGTAAACTCGAGTCTTCCTGATTCCCTACCGTGTGGCAGGCCTTCTAAGCAGAGCTGTAGAAATGCAGCTGAATGAGGTTCTCCGCCTTTGCCAGGCCTGGGGAGCTGGAAAAACTCCAGGTAGCCCTGGCGCAGATGCCACTCAGAATGAATGAAATGACAGCACAGCTCATGCGTGAAACTCAGCAGTCCACAAACATTCTACAACCAAATGTTCAACACTGTCCAGCTAGTCAATGAGGCAGCAGACACAGAGTTTCAGAACAGAGCTGATGTACAGTGCCTGATGCTGCTTCCCATTAGCAACGGCTGTCTGGGACAGATGCAAGGAAACTGACTCTACTACTTTGATCACAGAAACAGTGAGAGAGACAAAAAAGAAAAGGTTGGTCAGGGTAGAAAAATAGAAAAGAAATATAAGGCCAGGGGCAGTAGCTCACGCCTATAATCCCAGCACTTTGGAAGGCCAAGGCGGGTGGATCACTTGAGGTCAGGAGTTCGAGACCAGCCTGACCAATATGGTGAAACCCCATCTCTACTAAAAATACAAAAATTAGCAGGGTGTGGTGGCATGCACCTGTAGTCTCAGCTACTCAGGAGGCTGAGACAGGAGAATTGCTTGAACCAGGAGGCGGAGGTTGCAATGAGCCGAGATGGCGCCATTGTATTCCAGCCTGGGCAACAGAGTGAGACTCCATGTCAAAAGTATAGTTCCTGTCTTCAATGAGCAGTCTATTTGGGGAACAGAATATGGAACCTTAGAGATGAATGAAGCCACTAACTATAAGTGTGGGAGGAATGTGAATACAGGTGGGGGTCCGGGTGGGGAGTCTGCTGGATAAGGGGTGCTAGCACTGGGTTTTCCTCATTTTTTTTTTTTCTTTTTTTTTTGGAGAGACGGAGTTTCGCTCTTGTTACCCAGGCTGGAGTGCAATGGCGCGATCTCGGCTCACCACAACCTCCGCCTCCTGGGTTCAGGCAATTCTCCTGCCTCAGCCTCCTGAGTAGCTGGGATTACATGCACGCACCACCATGCCCAGCTAATTTTTTTTTGTATTTTTAGTAGAGACGGGGTTTCACCATGTTGACCAGGATGGTCTCGATCTCTTGATCTCGTGATCCACCCGCCTCGGCCTCCCAAAATGCTGGGATTACAGGCTTGAGCCACCACGCCCGGCCCGGGTTTTCCTTTCTTTATATATATTTTTATTTTTTCACTTCCGTCTCCTTTTCCTGGTAAGTGAAGGGGTTTCCAAGTGGATTTTTGGATGTTGAGGTAGCCTAGAACAGTGCACATAATCAAAATTCTGGTTTTGACCAAAAATGTTTTGGATCTAATAAAAACTGGAATTGAAGAAATAATAAAAGACATTAAGTCCCACTTTAATAAGAATGAAGTTCTAAAACCCAGGGAAAACTCTGACTCAAAAAGCTAAAGATTCAGCCTGAGAATGGTTTTTCCACCTGGCAAGGCAGCTCCTCATCTCTAAGTGATCAGACAAATGAATGAAGGGGTGTGCATGTAAGGGAAACTCCTCATGATCATCAGAATGGAAAGAAAAGACAAGATGAGATGAGGAAGAGGAAGCAAGAATGGGAACCACTGGCAGGCACCTTCTGGTTTAAGTTCCGGCAAACCCAACATCTGTTTTGTTCAGGCTGGAGAGACTTTCAGCAAACTGAATTTCTACACCCTTAAGACATTCATTTTTCTCTGTTTTCTTACTTTTATTCTCTCCTCTAAACTCTGGTCTTTAACCAAATGAGGATCTTGACACTTTGTAACAAGAAGCCATTTGTACCTCCCATAGTAAATAAGCCCATACCATTTGGGCAAAATTGTAACAGTTTCTACCCACCACCCTATCCCACCCTATATTTAGTCCCACTCCTGTACTGTGTGACTTTGAGTCTTCAAATCCCTCTCCCCAGGCCCCCTGTACACCCACCAGGCCTATCCCCACCAGCTTCCCCTCAGCTCCCCTACTTCCTCCTGCATCTTCCCAGAAAGAGTCCTCGGGTCATCTTATTCAGCCACTTTCACACGTCTTTTGTTTATCTCTCTCTCTCTTTCTCTCTCTCTCTCTCTCACACACACACACACACACACACACACACCAGCAAGGGAACCCTTTCTTCCCACAAACCAAAATCCATATATCAAATGAAGCCACGCTGCTCTGGCGGAAGCAAGGACGGGGGTCCAGAAGCCCCTTTCACTTGGTCTTGGTGCTGCCCCCACATCCACCTCTTCCCACGGTCTAAGAAAAGCACTGTGAAAGTCAAATGTCTTCATTTTACAGGTGTGAAATCAGCACCCCAGGGGAACATGCCTGGACCAAGGACACACAGTGCTAGAAACAGGCCAGCAGCCAGGTTTCCAGGCTCACCAGACCAGCGCTCTTCTCATGCCGAATACTACATCTTCATCATCTTATGTTATTTTATTATTTTATTTTAAGATGAAGTTTCGTTCTTGTTGCTCAGGCTGGAGTGCAATGACACAATCGTGGCTCACCACAACCTCTGCCTCCCGGGTTCAAGCGATTCTCCTGCCTCAGCCTCCCGAGTAGCTCGAACTACAGGCACCTACCACCACGCCCAGCTAATTTTGTATTTTTAGCAGAGGGGGGTTTCTCCATGTTGGTCAGGCTGGTCTGAAACTCCTGACCTCAGGTGATCTGCCCACCTTGGCCTCCCAAAGTGCTGGATTACAGGCGTGAGCCACTGCACTCAGCCTTCATCATCCCATATACAACCAACACTTACATAAAACTTACCATAGGCCTGGCACTCCTCTTCATAGACTAAAATATTTAATTCCCACAATAATGTTTTGACACAGGTTCTATTATTCTCTACTTTTTACAGAGTTAGAAATTGAGACACAGAGATTAAGTAACTTGACCGAGGTCACCCAGCTGGTAAGTAGCAGAGCAGGGGTTTGAACTCAGGCAGCCCAGCTCCATGCCCATGTTTCTTAAAGAGTTTGCCAGAAAGAATCACTTGCTGCCTTCAATTAGGAATGGGAATAGCATGTTACTAACCCTCTGACAAGTGAAATAATAAAGTATATCCAGAGTTTCCCTTAAAAAGCAAAGCAAAGTCCAATAAAAATAAAAAATAAAAAACACACAAAAACTTGCAGACAAGTGCACTGGAGATGATGGTGAAAGGCTCACCATACCACACCCATATTAAAGCACCTTGGTCAGTTTGCTGTCTCAGGTGCTGCATGCTTGGGGGGGAGGGGCAGGGTGCAGTGCTCTTAATCTACACAATGGCTGAGGGGCAGGGTGCAGTATTTCTTAATCTACCCGTGGCTGAAATTTTACAACCTATTCTCAATGCATCTGTCCTTTGGATGCACCCATTTTTAGCTTCCCTTCCAACCCTGATGCCCCAAACGCTGGGGCTTCCATAACATCTACTAGAAATGGCCTGTGTACAAAGCTTATTAAACTGTTTCTTTTTCTTTTTTGAGTCTTTTTTTTTTTTTTATTGTTTTTTTGAGTACTGCTCTTGCCGCCCAGGCTGGAATGCAATGGCGCAATCTCAGATCACTGCAACCTCCACTTCCTGAGTTCAGGTGATTCTCCTGCCTCAGCCTCCCCAGTAGCTGGAATTACACCCAGCTAATTTTTGTATTTTTAGTAAAGACCAGGTTCCGCCATGTTAGCCATGCTGGTCTTGAACTCCTGACCTCAGGTGATCCACCAACCTCGGCCTCCCAAAGTGCTGGGATTACAGGTGTGAGCCACTGCACCCAGCAGTTTAACCTTATGTTAAGGGTTCTGGGCTGGGCTGTGACCAGTCTACTCTCCTACCACAGAAGAGTAAAATGCCTTTCATTCTTTAAAAAAAAAAAAAATATATATATATATATAATAAAAATAAAAATAAATCAGTGGTAGCCAGCCTGCCCTTTTGGGGATCTTTCTCTGTCTCTATTTGGGGATCTCTTTCTTCACCCAACTCTGGCACATGCCCCTCAAAATAAAGTCAGATGCCTTGAGTCAGATTGTCCAAATCTCTTGCTGCTTTATGGTTTCATTCACTCGCCCATGAGCTGTTCTTAGCGCATTTGCCCATCCAAACCCAGGAGGAGCTGGAGGAAGAGGAGGAGCATCCAGCAATGGGACTCAACTCAGTCCGTGGTACTTCCAGAAGCTCCATGCTGGAAGCTGGCAACTGTGGAATCAGCAGGCAGCTTGGCTTCAGAGGGTTTTGTGATCAGTACCTGCTCAGCTGCTGCCCCACCTAGAGTAACGGAGCTGTGACTGGCTGTAGTCTAAGCCTTCACTCTGCCCCTAGACTGTACCAAGCTCATTTGAAGATCTCCAAATGTCAGTTTAATGCTGGGCAGACGTACAAAGGCTCTCATAAGCCCACGGAACTCTAAACTTCTAGAAAGAAATGGGGCCTCACCAAACAAGGTGATGGGGCAATCAGGAGACATTCCCATAACAGCAAGGAACAAAGAACATCCACACACCCTACGCCAACGCCCTCCACCACCACCACCAAAAATTACCGTATTTCATAACACCAGCTGAGATAATTGACTCAAATCTGTCCATTTCCACATTTGCATAATGGGTTCTGACATTTACCTACCACTGAACAGTCACCAAGTAAGACACAGGGTGGAGACGTCCCCACAAAGCAATATTTATTGTCTTTGGATCACCACTGGCTAAAACCTCCTGCAGTTTCACCAAACTCAGCTGTTTAAAACAAAAGAAAAAGAACACCACTATCAAAAACAACCTAGCCAGGATCTCAGGGCATGCCTATACTTTGTATTTCATAAGTTCCATACAAATACTAGAACAGTATGGAAACAGTGATCCAGAAATAATGCCATTTTGAAGGCCACAGGACGAAACCCAACTATTCATTTCATTTTATTCTACTGCTTATCTCACATACACAGTTCCTTTTCCTTTAACGAAAAGATCGCTCTTTTTAAACAATATGTGATGCAAAGCAAATATAACAGGGTACCAACACAAATCTTTCCTGCCAAATTTATGGTTCCTCTCCTGTCCCCAGTTGCACCCAGAACCACTACCACTATCGCTGTGTACACAACCCGGGCTAGTCATTCTAAAGAACTGCCTTAATCTCTCAGCTGTGTGCAGTGCGATAGGGGATGCTTGGATGCCAGTTTTTAAAAGCAAATCAACTTTCCTCAAATTATTAAGATAAATAATTAGAAGGGGAAAGCTGGCGGCATTCAGCACAATAGGGGGGAAACCAGAAAACTGAATGTTCCCGAGTCTCACGCAGATACCTTGAAATGGTTCACACAGTACCCTGGCAAAATGTCCATCACATTTTTTCACCTCTTAACCTAGGTCACTGTATTGTACTTTCTGGACGGGAGTAAATGAGTTTGCTGACCAAGCAATACAGGGACCAGGGCCCCTTCCCGGAGGTTTCTCTCGGTCTCTAATACAATTAACTCCTCTCAGGCTCAGAGAAAGGAGGTAGGGTTTTGGGGAAGGTGGGGTGGAGGGGCAGATTCTAGTGAAGTGCGAGGCCTGGAGAGGCTGTCCCAGTGGGGCCAGGTGGAAGAGAAGAAACCAGAAGGCAGGAGGCTTCCTGGGCACTGAAAATCCTTCTCTGAGGTTATAAAGGCCAAGTGCCTGCCCAGCCCCCTGCCATATCCACGTTCCTGAACAGAGCAAGGACCTTCCACAGGCAGGAAAGGAGAACAGAGACCAAGAGGTAGCAACTTCAAACTCCCAGCAGCCTGGAAGGGCAGGACCCACGGGCTCACTCCATTTACCCCAGCCTTTCCACAGGCCCTCCTGAGAGGGGTCTCCACCCCGCAAGACACACACACACACACACACACACACACACACTCTCGAAGAAAGCGTGGAAAGGCGTTACCTCGACTCCCCTACCTCCCTCCCCACCATCCTGCAGAGGCGAGGGGGGAAGGAGGGCCTCTACTCTATCTTCCCAGGTATCTAACCCTCCCTGGGTGGCTGCCAGCTTCCATTTGCATGAATGAAGACTGTGGTCAATCGGTACCTGGGAGAGAACAAAGCAGGAAATAAAAGGGGCTGTCACTCAAATCCAAAGCTCATCAAGTCTAACTAAAGGGAGTGCCACATTCCTCGCCCCCAGTTCAGAGAGAGGGATTTGCTGGCCAGACCCGGACGCCCCGCCCCCTCGCTGACACTGACAAAGGAGCTGGTTCTCACTGAACCTGCTTCTCTTCTGACTATTTCTAGTCTCCAAAGGGACTGTACTTATATTTTTAATTAGCTGCTTTTTACAGTAATTTTGTAAGTAGTATGATTACTTGCATGTGGTAAGTAAAAAAGAGCTAAACAAACAATGAAAAGTCTCCCCCCAAATCTGGGTCTACTGGAATCCCAGTCTCTCAGCTATTCATTCCAGGGCCGGCACTGTGGCCCGAGGCTCACACCGCTCACAGCCGTCCATGGCCCCTAGCCCCCAGCTTCAGTAGAGCTGGCATGTTCTCATCTGCACTGAGCGGCACCCCAGGTATGTGGCTTGAGCTTGGCACTGTGCTACAGCTTTGCAGAATGGACTCTCTACAAATTGTTTGATAGAAAAAAAAAAAAAAAGAAGTCATGTTGAACAAATTCCAGAATGTAATGGGTTACAAAACCCGTTTGCGTATACCCAGAATTAAAAAAAAAAAAAAAAAAACAGGAAGGAAATATACTAAAATGTTAAATGATAAAGCTAGTTAGAAGGATTATGGATGACTTTTAGTTTCAATTTTATGCTTTTCCTCTATTTTCCAAGTTTCACATAAATAAGCATAAAGTATTTTTATCATCAGAAATGAATCCATTCACACATGCATACACATTCCTCTCCCCTCCCCTAGCCTGGCAGATCCATCCATTTTTGTGCATTTTGTTTTTGCAGGAAATAATTTACATTTTTAAGTGCTTTACAGCTGATCAAGTGCTTTGAAAACAGAAAAACTAACCAGGAGTCAAAGATGGTCCTGAAACTCATCCTGGTGTCACTGACCAAAGCTCTATGAGAAACTGTGACACACTAAACTGTCCCTTGTCTCTTGTGTGTCACCTGTTAGGTTTTTTGCGGCCGGCCGGCAGGCCCTCGCTCTGCAAGGTGCTTTCCGTGTCCAACACAGAGCACTTCCACAAACACGGCACATGCACACAGGAGAGCAGAGAGCATTCCCCTCCCAGAAGACAATGCCGGGGTCAGCTGTGTGGCTTGTTCAGTGTGGCCAGACCTCAGATGCTACTCCCAGGTGGGACATAAGCCAGTGCCACACAGCAGGGGTGTAGTCACCATTCCACCTAATTTACATCTACACTGCATTTTGTGGAATGCCATGTCACTCTTATAACACAGACATTTTGAGAGCAGTGTATAAGTATCTAGGCATCCCTTAGTTTCTTTAATCCCATGAGGCATATTATTATATCATCATCTTACAGGTGAGAAACCAAACCTCAAGACAAGCTCAGTGTCACTGGCTTGTTATCCGGCCAAGCCTCAGGCTTCTACTGCCTCTCCAGGACCAACCCCTACCCACACCCAACTTCCTGTCCCCAGATGGCCCCTACCTACCAGACTGATGTGCATAGATGTCATCCACCAAACCAAAAAAGGTCCTAGACTTCTACTGTTTCCAATACGACAGCAGTGATACCACAGGAGGGTCGCCTCCTTGGGATCAAATCTGGGCTCTACTATCTAACATCTCTGCGACCTTAAGCAAATTACATAACCTTTTTTAAGCCTTCGTTTCTACCCGTGAAAATGGGAAAATGCAGCTGGGTGACGTGGCTCACGCCTGTGATCCTGGCACTTTGGGGGGCCGAGGTGGGAGGATCACTTGAATGCAGGAGTTCAAGACCTGGGCAACAACATGAGACACTGTCTCTACAAAAGTTTAAAAACAAAAACAAACAAAAATAAATGGGAAAATAATAGACAGTCCCTGCTCAGCTGCTTGTTTTCTGCATTCATTAAGATAATGTATGTAAAGTTTGCCACAGTGACTAATATAGAAGTCAGTGTTCCTTAAATGTTCACCATTATTATTACTCTTAATAACATCACCACCACCATTAGTGCAATGCAGACAGCACAGTACATGGGCACATGCGGTTAACACCAGACAAAAGGCTTTCGTGTTCGTCTTCTCATTCAGTTTCTCATGACAAGCCTGTGAGGCTGGCAGGGCAGAAATTAGGGCCTACCTTTTGTTTTTTGTTTTTTGAGATGGAGCCTCGCTCTGTAGCCCAGGTTGGAGTGCAGTGGCGCGACCTCAGCTCACTACAACCTTCGCCTCCCAGGTCTGGTTCGAGTAATTCTCCTACCTCAGCCTCCCAAGTAGCTGGGATGACAGGCACAAGCCACCATGCCCACTTAATTTTTGTATTTTTTAGTAGAAACTGGGTTTCACCATGTTGGCCAGTCTGGTCTTGAACTCCCGACCTCGTGATCCACCCACCTCGGCCTCCCAAAGTGTTGGGATTACGAGCGTGTAATCCCACCTGGCCTGGGCCCACCTTTTAAAGATGAGGTGGCTGAGGCTCAGAAAAGTGACTTCCCCGTATGCACGTAGTTGCAGCAGGGAATCAAGTCCATGGCATCCAACATCCAAATCCTGGGCTCTTCCCGCTTCCCATGCCACCTTCTCTCCTGCAAAGGGTTCATTGTGCTTGCACTGGAGCTGTCTGGCCTGAGAAATGCCAGTGAGCCAGAGTTTTTTGCTGGGTTTGTAGGCTCAGCCATCGCCTGGTGGGAGGAATCATTTCTTCATCAATACCACCTGTTCATCCTCTCCTTCTCTACCCAGGGCTACTGTGAGGATAATGAGTGGGAAATAGCTGTGAAGAACATAACGATGCTCATCTGGTCTAATGCCTGCTTGAAACCTGATGCCCCACAAGCAAGAAGTAGAGGCATGGTTTCTCTCCTGGGCCAGGCTGAGCAGCCCTCACCAAGAAGGAATCCACAGCTGAGAGCCTTGCTTGGGCCACAAGTGACACTTGGGTCAATCCAAGCCACTCAACATCTCCAATCCAGCCAGCCCAGCTTCCACTGGAACCCATAAAACAATGGCTGCAAAAGCCAGACAGATCTGGCTCCCACTGCAAAGAAACCTCGCAGTGGATCCTAATCCAGAAAGGCACCAAGCGTGCTGGAAAGATGGTGGAGCCAGGAGAGCTGGGCTTGGAGCCCAACTTCCCCAGTGAGTAGCTGGGGGAGCTTATGCAAGTCATCTCACATTTTTTTTTTTTTTTTTTGAGACGAAGTCTCACTTTGTTGCTGAGGCTGGAGTGCAGTGGCACGATCTCGGCTCACTGCAACCTCCAACATCCACCAGGTTCAAGTGATTCTTCTGCCTCAGCCTCCCAAGTAGCTGAGATTACAGGCGCAAGCCACCACGCTGGGCTAATTTCATCATGTTGGCCACACTGGTCTCGAACTCCTGACCTCAAGTCATCCACCTGCCCCAGACTCCCAAAATGCTGGGATTACAGGTATAAGCCACTGCACCTGGCCCTCACCATTATTTTTAAAATTTAGTTATACACAGCTCCATCTCACCAAGTATATATGGTGGCTTAGAATAATACAAACAGCACAAAAGAATAAAACAAACAGTCAAGAGAACAGGGCAAGGCAAAAATGAGTATACAGACAATAATAAAGCAGGGTGGGGGGTTGGGAGCTGGGATAAGATCAGCACATAGAAATGTGTGTCATATGGTCCCTTCCTGTGGAAGTGTCAAGATGGGCCACACATCTAGCTCTCAGGTGCTTGTAACCAAAGCCAAAGGAAAAGATAATAAGCCACATGCTTCTCGGTGCCCATAACACAGAAACAAACCGGTTGTTCCAGAGAAATGTATCTTTCCCGGCCTGACTCGGAGCCTCAGAGAAACGTCCCCATCCAGCCTACATAAAGAGACACAGTGATACAGCAGCTAAGGCCAGCAGCATCCCCACCTCAGACAGCAATCAATGTCTCTTCCAGAAATTGGTTATTTCACCAGCTCCTCTTGCAATTTGATGACATAATCCAAAAAGGATAATTCAGCCGCCAAAGTAGCCAAGTCACTTTACCCCTAGAGCTCAGCTACCTCATGTTTAAAATGGTCCATCTGGCTGGGCGTGGTGGCTCACACCTGTAATCCCAGCACTTTGGGAGGCCAAGGTGGGCGGATCACCTGAGGTCAGGAGTTAGAGATCAGCCTGGCCAACATGGTGAAACCCTGTCTCTACTAAAAATACAAAAGATTTAGCCAGGCATGATGGCGAATGCCTGTAATCCCAGCTACTCGGGAAGCTGCAGGAGAATCACTTGAACCTCGTGGAGGCTGGAGGTTGCAATGAGCCGAGATTGCACCACCGCACTCCAGACTGGATGACAAGAATGACACTCTGTCTCAAAATAAAATAAAATAGGCCGGGCGCGGTGGCTCAAGGCTGTAATCCCAGCACTTTGGGAGACCGAGGCGGGTGGATCACGAGGTCAAGAGATCGAGACCATCCTGGTCAACATGGTGAAACCCCGTCTCTACTAAAACAATACAAAAAATTAGCTGGGCATGGTGGTGCGTGACTGTAATCCCAGCTACTCAGGAGGCTGAGGCAGGAGAATTGCCTGAACCCAGGAGGCGGAGGTTGCGGTGAGCCGAGATCGCGCCATTGCACTCCAGCCTGGGTAACAAGAGCGAAACTCCATCTCAAAAAAAATAAATAAAATAAAATAGTACATCTACCTCACCAGGCTGTTGTGAGGGTTAAAGCAGATAACGTGTGATAACCCACATGCCTAACACACAGTAGGTGCTCCGTAAAAATTAGTTCATCACTTCTGCTAGAATGGAGGCTCCTGAAAGAGAGCATCTTGGTCAGAGGGGGGTCACTGCTGTATCCCAAGCACCTAGAGCAGTCCTTAGCACACAACAGATGCTCAACAAATACTTCCTGAATAAATGAATTTCTTATAGCAGGCTACTGAAAACTCTAGTCTCAGGAGATGCTTCTAAAAAGAGACGGCTAGAGAGTAAAAAAATCTAGGAAAAACAAGGGTTTTATATGCCCTTCTCTTTTTTTTTTTTTTTTTGAGACAGAGTCTTACTCTGTCATCCAGGCTGGAGTACAGTGGTGCAATCTCGGCTCACTGCAATCTCCAACACCCAGGTTCAAGCAATTCTCCTGCCTCAGCCTACCAGGTAGCTGGGATTACAGGCATGTACCACCATGCCCGGCTACTTTTTTGTATTTTTAGTAGAGATAGGGTTTCGCCATGTTGGCCTGGCTGGTCTTGAACTCCTGACCTCGTGATCCGCCTGCACTGGCCTCCCAAAGTGCTGGGATTACAGGAGTGAACCACCACGCCCGGTGTCCCTGTTCCTCTTAAAGAGTTATCAACATATTTAAGTCTCTTCTAAATCCTGCGAGAAAGACACCTGTTTGATTTTGTTCAGGCCGGAGTTCTCCAAACTTGCTTAACTACAACCTCCCCTTTTCCTCACACAGAATGAAGGACAGACCCACTTTCATTCTCATGATCCCAGCGGACTCTAAGTGATCCTAAGAAGGAAAGAGATGGCCCCAAAACAGCAAAGGAACGAAGAGCAGCCACACTCTTCATGCCAATCCCCTCTACCATCACCACCTACTAACTCTGGAACACATCATGTTTCTAAAAATCAAACGGATCCTTCAGACCTAAATAGCTGGTTTCATCCAAACAGATGGAACTCTGGTTGCCCCTGCACATTCCAGAACCCACTTGCTCTGCCCAACATCAGCAAAGCCAGCTCCCAGTCTCCTAGTTCAGGGCCACATGAATATCCAAGTAAAGGCCAGATCCCAGAAGCTGGGGCCAGTGGAAGGTCCTCATCACCACTGGGAGGGCAGCACTTTCTTTGAAGTGGGCAGAGGAGGAGGGATCTGGGTGCATGTCCCCGAGTCCCAGGGTGGCCGCCCACAGGGTGCCTCACATGGTTCTGCTTGGCTCAGTGAGCCAAGAGGCTCCTGGCAACAGCTCCCTCGCTGTGCTCACTGCTTATTTACCCACACAGCCGTGAGCTACCCCACTGCCCCGCCTCTGCAGGTCGATGCCAGCACCCCAGCTCCCAAAGAGAAAACAAGCAGGCAGGTGGTCAGGCCACCCAAATGACAAGCACCCCCTCCCCCATGAGAAGCAAGGTTCTCCTGGGCACACCACACAGCTTCCCTGCGCAGGAAATGGTTAACAAGTGTTTACGGAACACTTACAGGAGGCCAGCCCTCATCTCCCCCGCTGGCCCTCAGATCCCAGGGTTCACTGAGTCATATGAGTCTACCTAATACCGGCAATGGCACCTGCAGGGACTGAGTTCTGATAGACCGCTGGCCTTGACATCTGACCCTTGGATGCTGCTGGGCTCCAAGCCAGTGGTCCATGCCTGGTGTGGCATCAACACAGACACCAGATTCACGATCTTCCTAGTTCTAAATGCCCATTCCATGTGTTTGAAAGAAAATAAGTGGCCTGTAGGTGAACATGAGCCCCAGTGGAATTTAGTATCACCTGGCTGGTACTCTCAGTCCCATGGGGCTTGGCATCTTGAATGCAACTTTTAACGCCTGGGCTAAGTGTCAGGATATGAAGATGGATGAGAGCTCTGAGCCCTCTCTCAAGGTGCGAATCCCAGAGGGCTCTTCTCCCAAAGCCCTTCCAGGAGCATCTTGCCCTTCCCAGCTCCACCAGTCTGCCGGCATTGCTCTCGAGTCCCAGAACATCGTTCCTCAAAGCTCACGCTCGCTGCATAAAAGGCAAATAGGTGCCCCTCTCCTCCCCCCCTAGATCATGAGTTCCCGGACTATGGGGACACTGCCCTCCACGTTTATTTCCCTGGTGCTCAGCACAGAGCTTGGCACAGAGCAGATGCTCAGAAAAATCCTGCTGAATGAACAGGCATGGCGAGCAGCACTCTGGGTGGCTAGAATATGGTATAAGACCTTCTGACATGGCCTCGAAAATGCCAACCTTGAAAACATGACCTTTGGGTGGTGGCTCAATCCAATGAGCACCACTTCACAGGAGGGTGTGGGTCAAAAACGAGCTGATCCGCCAGCCTGCCACCAGCCAAGCATTCACAAAAAAGAAATGAGAAGAAAACTGGAGCTGTGACTAGCACTGTGCTCACCCCAGCAACACCCACTTCACAGGCTCCCCCACACTGTAACCCCAAGTGTGAACTCATGGGACTCCCCACAAAAAGCCACCTGAACTACAAAACATGTGTAAATGGAAACCACTATACTCTGCCACTGCAACAGAGCAGAACTAAATCTTCCTCACTGCACTCTTCCTTAAGCAAGCATTTTTTAAAAACTGAGGTAGGGTGAAGTGGCTCATACCTATAATGTCAGCACTTTGGGAGGCCAAGACGGGAGGATCACCAGAGCCCAGGAGTTCAAGATCAGGCTGGGCAGCCTGGTAAGACCTCATCTTGACAAAAAAAAATTTTTTTAATTAGCCAGGTATGGTGACATGTGGCTGTGGTCCCAGGTACTTGGAAGACTGAGGTGGGAGGCTGCAGTGAATGAAGTGTGTTCATGCTACTGCACTCCAGCCTGGACAACAGAGCAAGACCCTGTCCCAAAAATTAAAAGAAAAAAGAGTTCCAGACACTTACTGTGCCTCATACATATGAATTTAAAAAGGAGGGAGGAGCCAGGTGCAGTGGCTCATGCCTCTAATCCCAGCACTTTGGGAGGCTGACGTGGGTGGATCACCTGAGGTCAGGAGTTCAAGACCAGCCTGACCAATATGGAGAGACCCCACCTCTACCAAAAATGTAAAATTAGCCGGGCGTGGTGGCACATGCCTGTAATCCCAGATACTAGGGAGGCTGAGGCAGAAGAATCGCTTGAACACAGGAGGTGGAGGTTGCGGTGAGCCAAGATCGCACCATTGTACTCTACCCTGGGCAACAAGAGTAAGACTCCATCTCAAAAAAAAAAGGAGTGAGAAGAGGCAGCATTCTCCTTTAAACAAAGCAGGTTTTCTTGGTCTGCCAGGGTCCCCTAACTCTCTACTGCCTTATTAACACCAATCACATAAGAGGGGCCCAACACATTCTGAGCTGTTTAATGAGGATAAGGCAGGAGAAAACGCTTGGGACACTCTGAGCCCTTGATCAGCATCACCTTCTTAAGTGACTCCACTCAAGAGTACCCATCTAGTAAGGGGTAAGGCCAGAAACAGAGCCCAGGCCGCCTCCCGCCTCCAAGTCCAGCTCTGATCTTAACCATCAGCACAGCACAGGGTGCCTTGTGCACATACATTATTGCTGCACGGGCTTGATCTGGATGGATCTCTCTTATAAACAGGCATATACAGCCCCAAGCTATGAAAGGTAGCAAGACTGATCAAGCCTTATAGATTAAACGTCTTATAAAGTGTGGTGATTCCCCCACGACAGTGAAAGCTGAAAGGCAGATTGTGCCAACACTGATCTCTGCCTGTGCCAAAGGGGCCTCGTCCCTGAACAGGCAGTAGGAACCACCACTGACCTCTGTCCTGGCCACCTCTTAGAACAATGCGCCCACCCTGCTCACCAAACCCCACTCTTTATTTAAAGACCCAACTTGCTGGGAGGGAGTGTGTGCCTGTAATCCTAGCTACTCAGTTGGCTGAAGCAGAAGGATCACTTGGGCTCAGGAGTTCAAGTCCAGCCGGAGCCACACAGCAAGACTCTGTCTCCAAAATAATAATAATAGGCCAGGCACGGTGGCTCGCGCCTGTATTTCCATCACTTTGGGAGGCCGTGGCAGGCGGATCACCGGAGGTCAGGAGTTCAAGACCAGCCTGGCCAACATGGTAAAACCCCATCTCTACTAAAAATACCAAAAATTACCCGGGTGTGGTAGCACATGCCTATAATCCCAGCTACTCAGGAGGCTAAGACAAGAGAATTGCTTGAATCCAGGAGGTGGACGTTGTAATGAGCCAAGATTGCGCCACTGCACTACAGAGTAGATGAGACTCTGCCTCAAAAAGTAAAAATAGTAAGAAGAAAAGCCTAACTCAAGTCCCATGTCTTCAATTCATTCAACAAATTACTGAGCACCTAATGAGACATGCAGTGGTTCACACCTGTAATCCCAGCACTTTGGGAGGCTGAGGGGGGAGGATCACTTGAGGTCAGGAGTTCGAGACCAGCCTGGCCAACATGGCAAAACCCCATCTTTACTAAAAATACAAAATATTAGCCAGGCATGGGTGGTGGGAGCCTGTAATCCCAGCTACTCAGGAGGCTGAGGCAGGAGGATTGCTTGGACCTGGGAGTGGGAGGTTGCAGTGAGCTGAGATCATACCACTGCACTCCAGTCTGGGTGACAGAGCTAGATAGACTCCGTTTCAAAAAAAAAAAAAATTAGGCCGGGCGCGGTGGCTCACGCTTGTAATCCCAGCACTTTGGGAGGCCAAGGTGGGTGGATCACGAGGTCAAGAGATCGAGACCATCCTGGTCACATGGTGAAACCCCGTCTCTACTAAAAATACAAAAATTAGCTGGGCATGGTGGCGTACGCCTGTAGTCCCAGCTACTCGGGAGGCTGAGGCAGGAGAATTGCTTGAACCCAGGAGACGGAGGTTGCGGTGAGCCGAGATCGCGCCATTGCACTCCAGCCTGGGTAACAAGAGCAAAACTCCGTCTCAAAAAAAAAAAAAAAAAAATTACTGAGAACCTACTGGGTTGCCAGGCCCTGTGACACAGTGTCCTTGAGAAACCCAGTGTATTTAGGGAAACAGAGGAACAAGAGTTACTCCATTATGTGCAAAGGCCTAGTGGCAAGAAAGGGTGTGGCACATTGGAGAGACTGTAAGAAATTTGGGATGGTGAGTCCCCAGAGTATGTACGTTCAGAAATGCTGCCCTACCTGCCAAGCCAAATAACTCAAAAGTATCCAAAAGGCCCAGGAGACCTTGATGGCTCAGAGCAGTAGATAACTTGGTTGGTCCGATCAGAGCCACAGCACCTGAAGCCCTTTCTCTGAAAGCCTAGATATCTCATTTAATTTTCCCAACAACCTAAAGAGACAAAGTGCTAGTCCCACTTCACAGCTGAGAAGCCTGAACTTGGAAAGATCCAGTGACCTGCCCAGGGGCACACAGCAGTTGTGTGACAGAGCCCAGACTTGGCTCAGGTCTGCCTAACTTGCTTTTTAAGCACCTCATTATACTGTACCACATATCCATATAAAGCATGGCTTCGAGTCTGAGGTCGGTTTGATTTTTTTTTTTTTTTTTTTTTTTTTTTGAGACAGAGTCTTGCTCTATTGCCCAGCCTGGAGGGCAGTCACAGGATCTTGGCTCACTACACCCTCCGCCTCCCAGGTTCAAGCGATTCTCCTGCCTCAGCCCCCTCAGTAGCTGGGACTACAGGCATGAACCACCACACCCAGCTAGTTTTTGTATTTTTGGTAGAGATGGGGTTTCACCATATTGGCCAGGCTGGTCTTGAACTCCTGACCTCAGACGATCCACCCACCTCAGCCTGCCAAAGTGCTAGGATTACAGGCGTGAGCCACCGCATCCAGCCTGTTTGACCAAATTAGATTTATACTTTACTTTGAAGCCCACGTCTTGAAATTTTTTATATCATAAGCATCCTGCCATATCATGAAACATTCTTTCAATGCATTGATAATGACCGCATAGTAGTCCACAATTTCAGAAACCATCCACCACTCAATACTTAGGTTGTTTCTAACACATGGCTTCTCATTTTTCTTTTAACAGACCAACCCACACACAGTTCATCTCGATCGTGTCCTCACAGTGGGAAACCCTGCAACTCTGATACCACCCATTGTGTGACTTATCTCACACAAGGATGAGTAAGACAATGACTTTCAACCAAATATCAGCAAGTTTTACTATAGAAGGAACTACTTTCCTTCCCCAACCCATCCCCCAGTTTTGCTGACAATAATCCATTTGGTTACCGGGTTGATTTCTCTATTAGGTGCAAATGCAATAAACTGGGGTGTGGGGCGAGGTGGCTCATGACCGTAATCCTAGCACTTTGGGAAGCAGGTGGATCACCCGAGGTCAGGAGTTTGAGACCAGCCTGACCAACATGGTGAAACCCCCACCTTTACTAAAAATACAAAAAAATTAGCCGGTGTGGTCGTGTATGCCTGTAATCCCAGCTACTTGGGAGACTGAGGCAGAATTGCTTGAACCCAGGAGGCGGAGGTTGCAGTGAGCCATGATCACACGACTGCACTCCAGCCTGGGTAACAAGAGCAAAATTCCATCTCAAAAAAATAAAAAATAAACAAATAAGTTGGGTTAAAGGTATGAAACATCTGACAGCAAATGCCCACAGGGTCCAGGCATGGGCTTCGCTTCCCCTGAAAACAGATTCCAGAATTCAGTAGACACCTTCCACTCTTCCCCAGAAGTAACAGATTTCCCTCCGGCAGAACACCTGGCACAGGTCAGAACTCAACCCGAAAAGCCCAATTTAGCATCCATTAAAAACATGTCAAGGCCGGGTATGGTGGCTAACACCTGTAATCCCAGCGCTTTGAGAGTCCAAGGCAGGCGGATCACAAGGTCAGGAGACAGGGGCCATTCTGCCCAATACAGTGAAACCCCATCTCTACTAAAATACAAAAAATTAGCCGGGTGTGGTGGTGCGCGCCTATAGTCCCAGCTACACCGGAGGCTGAGGCAAGGGAATTGCTTGAACCTGGGCGGCGGAGATTTCAGTGAGTCAAGATCGCACCACTACACTCTAGCCTGGCAACAGATTAAGACTCCGTCTCAAAAAAAAAAAACAGGTCAAAAATAGGTATGTCACTGAACACCCTGTGTGCTCATCACTGCATCTTTAGTGTCTGAAACAAGAGCGCAGAAAAACAAGGAACTGGAGCCAGGAACCTGGGCTCACACCGAGACTCGCTGTGTGGTTTGGGGCAAGTCACTTCCCCTCTCTGGGCCTTGGTTTCAACATCTCTAAAGTAAACGGTTTGTATTAGATGACCCTTAATGACCCTTCCAGCTCTGAATGAGGCCCTTGGGCCTAACCAGTTTTGTAAGTGACCAGTGACCGTACATCATGATGTCAACTCACAAGTACAGCTCCTCCCAGATTGCTGCTGCCTGGAGGGAAGACAACAGGAATGCACAGAAGAAAAAGGCCTCACACCTAGGTCCCCTATGGAGCCATTGGTCAGAGGAAAGGGGGACACTTCAGACTGCTCTCTAATTCAGGGGTATGGGTAGAATTCTGACTTCGTATTTGAAAAATCTACTAACCTTTATCACATAAGCCTACCTTCTTATTAAGACAAAGGTATTCATCACATTTTTTAAAAGTGACTGATTCATAACAATCCTGCAAAATACCGGAGTTAGAACAAGAGCAAGTCATCACCATACCAACACCAAAGGTGAGGTTTCTGTCTTTATTTTCTAACTGGCAATGACAAGTTTTTTACAAAACTCAGGCAAGCTGCAAGTCAGTGATAAAGGGGATGGTCGGCCTTGCCACTTGAACAGAGACAGGCCCAGATAGGCAAGGACACTGGGTGACCTCTAAGACCCAGAAAAGCCTCACTGGTTTTAAGGTAATGCCCAGCAGGAATGAGGCAGGGATGTCCCAGGTGATGGAAGGGGGCTGCTGACGCTGTGTGAGTCACCACCAGACTCTTCCCGGAAACAAAGGCTTAAGTTCAAATACGTACTAGGAAAAACTAATAGTCTCTGGATTCCAACCAGCTCATCAGCCTCCAGGTGGGAGCTATTGCAGGGTTCAGAGCTCCCCTAAATGGACAGGGATGTCCATCGAGATGACCAGGCTACCTCCTTCCACAGCTACCTGCACCTGCTGCGCGCGTGTCCCTCCCTGCCCCTAGATTATGAGTTCTGCAGGTTCTAGCAGGTTCTGCTCTCCTTTCCCACCCCACCTCTCTCGCCCCCATCCTCTCTTTCTCTCTCTCCCTCTCTTCCTCCCCAGTCACCCTTGGGAGAGGCAAGAAGCCAGCAGAGCCCCAGGTTTCAGATGAGAAAGGAGATACTCAAGAGACAAGATCAGCCCAAGGTCACACCGGCCTCAGCAAGAGTCCAATCGACTCTCCAAACTCGAAGTCTTTCTCCTATCACATTTTCACAGCCATCCGGTGGGTGCTGCCTCTGAAACATCTCCTGTCGTCCCACAACCACTATCCTACCCCATCCAGGTCCAGCCTGCTGCCTCTCCCCAGCGCCACACAGCCTCTGGGCCTGTCCCAGCAAGACCACTGCCATCGCCTGGCCCAGCAGGGGCAGGTGGCCACAGGCTGGCTAAGAGCCGGACAGGGCTGCGATCTGCCATCGTGTAGCCATGCAGCTTACTTAACCTCACTGAGCCTAAGTGCCCTCATCTGTAAAAAAAGGATAATAGTCCTGCCTCCGAGGGTCACTTGAAAAAAAGGAAGCACAAAAGCTTGCCTTAAACCCGGCCCAGTAAGGGCAGACACACACACAGGCTTCTCACAGCCCACCCCGCCCAAAGGCTCCAAACACCACTGCCCACTTCAAAATCCTCCCACATTGAAAACACGTGGCCACACAAACGCTGGTCCACAAATGTTCTTTGCAGTGTCACTCACAATAGCCAAAAAGTAGAAATGGCCCAAACGTCCATCAACTCATAAAAGGATAAACAAAACATGGTATCTCTCTGTGATAAAATATCATTCAGCCATAAAATAATAATAATAATAAAGAACAAGGCAGTGATACCTGCTCCAGTATGGATGGACCTTGAGAACATTATGCTAAGTGAAATAGCCAGAATCAAAGGACACACAGTGTGTGAGTCTACTCACATGAAATACACAGAACAGGTAAATTCACAGAAACAGAAAGCAAATTGGTGGTTGCCAGGAGATGGGGAAGGGAGAAATCAGGAGCAAGTACTGGTGGGCATGGGGTTTCTTTTGTGAGTAATGAAAATATTCTGGAATTAGACAGCAGTGATGGTTGCACAATTCCGAATATACTAAAAACAACTGAACGATATGCTTTTTTTTTTTTTCAGATAGTGTCTCACTCTGTCATCCAGGTTGGAGTGCAGTGGCATGATCTTCACTCACTGTAACCTCCACCTCCCAGGTTCAAGCGATTCTCCAGCTTCAGCCTCCCAAGCAGCTGGGATTACAAGCACGTGCCACCACACCCGGCTAATTTTTGTATTTTTAGTAGAGACGGGTTTTACCATGTTGGTCAGGCTGATCTTAAATTACTGACCTCAAGTGATCCACCTGCCTCAGCCCCTGAAAATTCCGGGATTACAGGCGTGAGGCACCATGCCCAGCCTTGAACTATATGCTTTTTAAATGGGTGAATTTTGCTGTATGTAAATTATATCTCAGCAAAGCTGATATTTTTTTTAATTGCCATCAAAAATACAACAAAAAAATAAAATGATTAATATTTACAACATGAAAAAAAATTCTTCTGTGGGCCGGGAGAGTTGGCTCATGCCTGTAATCCCAGTACCTTGGGAGGCCAAGGCAGGCAGATCACGAGGTCAGGAGTTCGAGACCAGTATGTCCAACACAGTGAAACCCTGTCTCTACTAAAAATACAAAAAAAAAATTAGCCAGGTGTGGTGGCATGTGTCTGTAGTCCCAATTACTCAAGGGGTTGAGGCAGGAGAATCACTTGAACCCAGGAGGCGGAGGTTGCAGTCGGCGGAGACCACGCCATTGCACTCCAGCCTGGGTGACAGAGGGAGACTCCATTTCAGAAAAAAAAAAAAAAAATGGCTGGGCATAGTGGCTCATGCCTGTAATCCCAGCACTTTGGGAGGCCAAGGCGGGTGGATCAGGAGGTCAGAAGTTCAAGACCAACCTGGCCAAGATGGTGAAACCCTGTCTCTACTAAAAATACAAAAATTAGCCAGACACAGTGGCAGGTGCCTGTAATCCCAGCTACTGAAGAAGCTGAGGCAGAATAATTGCTCGAACCTGGGCGGCAGAGGTTGCAGTGAGCTGAGATCACGCCACTGCACTACAGCCTGGGCGATAGAGTGGAATTCTGTCTGAAAAAAAAAAAATGAAAAGAAAAGAAAATCCTTCCATGACATCTCATTCTCTACAAGATAGAGCCTAAATCACACAGGCATCCTCCAAGTCTAGCCCCAGCCTGCCTTACCACAAACACCCTGCATTTGCCCAGCAACACCCTTTGCTGTACCCCAAATGAGTCTTCCCCACTGCAGGCCTGGGCTCCTAACATTCACCCCACAGCAGCAACAGTTACTCACTTGGCCTGATTCTTGTCTCAAGTCCTGGTTGTTCCTCTGAGGCCCGCACTGCCTACGTCTTGAAACTCCCTGACCAGCCCATCTACCTCCCCAACTAAGCTGGAGCCTCCTAAAGGAAAGACACCTGGAGCAGCCTGTGTCCACCCCTCAGGGCAACAGTAACAATGGCTGTCACCATGACTTCCTGTATGCAAAATCCTTGACAAAATGACAGTGGCCCTTATCAGCCTGATTTACAAGTAAAGAAACTAAGGTGTGAAGTGAGGAAACGGTAGGGAGGAAGCAGGGGAGGAATTTGATCAAGGTCGTGGTGTAAGGGGCAAAGCTAGGATTTGAACTCCACATTCTCTTACTAAGGTGCCAGCACACACTGCCTTCCTAAGATATAACCAGGAATGTGTAGACAGCTAGTAGGTGACAGTCATATTTCACTCTGCAAGTGTTCATCCAGCATTCACATCATTTGGGTTTAAAACTAGATACTGGAGAGCAGGCATCCCCTAAAATATATAGCTCTAAAAATAAAATGAACACACCTGATGACCTTTGCAGTCAGGTTATCTACAACTAGGCTCAGCTAGTTTCTGGCTACAGTTAGACTTTTTCTGGGTGCTACCAGACAAGTGCAGATTTCAGTACAAAACATAAACAATGATTTGACATCTTCCCTGAGCATTCAAGAAAATGCAATTAATTTTTTTAAAAAAGGATCACACAAAACATGGTCTACGTGAGTCACACACACAGGCAAAAAGTGGTGCGAGGCAGAGCCCAGCTGGCATGTGTGCAAATGCAAATTAAATTTAAAATCCTGGCTGGGCTGGGTGTGGTAGCTCAAGCCTGTAATCCCAGCACTTTGAGGGGCCAAGGCAGGTGGATCATCTGAGGACAGGAGTTCGATACCACCCTAGCCAACATGATGACGCCCCGTCTTTACAAAAATACCAAATACAAAAAGTACAAAAATTTTTTGTAAAAATACAAAAAATTAGCCGGGTGTGGTGGCAGGCGTCTATAATCCTGGCTATCGGAAGGCTGGGGCAGGAGAATTGCTTGAACCGGCAAGTTGGAGATTGCAGCCGGCCAAGATGGTGTCACAGCACTCCAGCCTGGGCAATGAGCAAAACTCCGTCTCAAATAAATAAATAAATAAATTTAAAATATTTTCTTTTAATGATAATACCCAGTGCAGGGATGGACGAAATGAAACAGGCAGTCTCATACATTCTAATAGCAACGTAAACAACGAATTCCTTTTGGAAAGTCATTACACAAGTGGTGTCTAATATCAGAAAGATGTCTGGAAATTAACCCTGAAGAAAGAATTTCTGCTTCACAGAAAATGCTGTATTCATGAGGATATTGGTCCTTGCACCACTTGAAATGGTGACAAATTGACTACTGCTTAAATCTCTACCAAGGAAAAAGGCTAAATGAATCACAGTACAAACACTTCATGCAGCGTTCTGTAGCTACTAAACATCATGGTTTATATCATCCACGTATCAACATGGAAAAAGTAAAAAGTTCTCTTTATGTAGTCTTTCAGCATTAAAGGATCTGAAACTGTCCCTGCTCTGTGATTATAATTATTTTAAAAAAGAAGCCACCTGGAATAAATCGTATTCTAACTACTTTAAAATTATAACAGTTTTGTGATGGGGGGATAAACGGCTTTTTTTTTTTTCTTTCTCTAGTTTCTATATTTCTTTTAATGTTGTTATGCCACTGTTACCTAACTAAGAAAAGACAAATTTTTCTAAATGGCCAAGCTCATTTTGAAGCTTCTCGGTGTCACATAAACACTGAGGACTGCCTGCCCCAACTACAGCAGCCGCTTGAAATGCAGCTCTCGCTGCTCTTTCTTCTGTTTATCAAAACAGGGCAAAGCCACCCAGAAAACTTGCCTCAGCAAGGTGACCTGACCTCAGGCCAATCACAGTCACAAATCTGCATTTCCAATAAAAGCAATCACAATGAAGAAAAGCACCCAGCTACCAGTTATGGAAAAGCAAAGGATTGATGAGCTGGGAATGACAGGACAGTGAATTACTGTTTTTGTTTCTTTGTTTTCTTGGGTTTTTTGTCCTAACCATAGTCACGAGGCTTAGCACAAAGTAGGCACTCAATAAGTATTTGAAGCAGGGCCAGGTGCAGTGGCTCATGCCATAATCCTAGCACTTTTGGAGGCTGAGGTGGGCAGATCACAAGGTCAGAAGATCAAGACCAACCTGGCTAACATGGTGAAACCCCATCTCTAGTAAAAATACAAAAAATTAGCTGGGTATGGTGGCATGCACCTGGAATCCCAGCCACTCGGGAGGCTGAGGAATGAGAATGGCTTGAACCCAGGAGATGGAGGTTGCAGTGAGCCCAGATCCCACCACCACACTCCAGCCTGGGCAACAGAGAGAGACTCCATCTCAAAAAAAAAAAGTATTTGAAGTAGAAAAAGTGCATTTGCCCATTTATAAATTTTAAGGGAGTGAGGCTAGGCACAGTGGCTCACACCTGTAATCCCAGCATTTTGGGAGGCCAAGGTGGGCGGATCACTTGAGGCCAGGAGTTTGAGACCAGCATGGTCAAAATGGTGAAACCCTGTCTCTACTAAAAATACAAAAATTAACCAGGCATGGTGGTGCACACCTGTAATTCCAGCTACTCAGGAGGCTAAGGCACAAGAATCACTTGAACCCGGGAAGCGGAGGTTGCATTGAGCTGAGATCCCGCCACTGCACTCCAGCCTGGGTGACAGAGCGAGACTCCCATCTCAAATATAAAAAAAAAAAAATGTTTTAAATGGGAAAACGCACTCAGTTTCCCATTTAAAAAAATGAAGGGAGTGCCCACAGTCCCTGAGTACCAAGGCCCAAAAAGCCATGCACACCCCTGGACTGAACATTGTACTCCCTGCGGTCTCATCAACAGAAGCTGTGCTTGCAAGTGAGCAGGCAGGAAATTGGTACTTTTGTCACCAACTTGACAGCAAAACAGAAAACTGAAATGCCACTGGGAGAGTAAATGTCAAAGGGGGAGGGGTAGCTAACAGTTTACCAAGTATCTCTGCACCACTACCTGTTCCGGGGACTGTGGGCATGATTTCATAGAGTCCTGCCTAACACTCTGACTCTAGCACCAAGCAGCCTAGGCTTGAACTCTGACTTCTTAACTGATTGGCTGTGTGGCCTCAGGCTGGTTGCTTAGCTTCTCTGTATTTTATTTTCCTCTCCTGTAAAATGAAAGCAAGAAGAGACCTACCTCATTAGGGTGTCATGAGGATTCACTCAGCCAATACACACAAACCACTGGGTACAGTGTCTGGCACAAGCACAGCATCTGTCAGTTACTTATTAGTATCGTGCTTACATTTTGCAACCCAGAAAAACTGAACCTCACAGAGGTTTAGCAATGTCCCAAGGTCACACAGCTCAGTAACAGGCAGTGCTGGGATGCAAACCCAAATTGAAGGATCTGTGTTCTTTTTACCAGAGCAAGCTAAACCCCACCTTCAGGATTATTATGATCCCCCCCAAACACACACACACACACACACACACACACACACACACACACACAATTTAGGGCTGTCATTGCAAAAGGTAAGAATATTATGAGATAATAAGAAGTGATATGGGGCTGGGTACAGTGGCTCATGCCTGTAATCCCACCACTTTGGGAGGCTGAGGCGGGCAGATCACTTAAGACCAGGAGTTCAAGACCAGCCTGGCAAACATGGAAAAACCCTGTTACTACAAAACCACAAAAATTAGCTAGGTGTAACGGCACACAGTTGTAGTCCCAGCTACTGAGGAGGCTTGAGCACGAGAATCGCTTGAACCCGCGAGACAGAGGTTGCGGTGAGCCAAGATTGCACCAATGCACTCCAGCCTGGATGACAGAATGAGACTCTGTCTCAAAATTTAAAAAAATAATAATAATTCCAGTCAATTGTAACCTGTGGATAATACCAGCTCCATGTCTGGGTGGTTCTTTCAATTCATTCACCAAACAAGCTTGCTTTTGAGGCACCCTCTGTCTTACACATGAGGATACCAGACATACAGGGTCCCACCCTCCTGAACTCATAATCCAGGAGGAGGGCAGACAGACAGAAAGGAGTAGGTGATGAGGATGAGAGGAAGTGAAGGAGGATGACGGGTAGAGGGGCCTGAGTGATGAGAAGGAGCCGGAAGGATGGTACCAGGCCCTGAGGGAGAGGGCTAGTGTGGGTTCAAATGTCTGTTGTACTCGAGCCAGATGACTGCAGTCTGTGAACAGGGAGTGAGCAGCCAGGATAAGGTCAGCAGGTAGAGGGGAGGGTGGGGTCTGATCAACCTGATCTAAGGTTCAGAGTCTTGCAGGCCACTGTCAGGGTTTATACTGAGAGCGATACGAAGCCATGTAGGCTTTTAAGCATGGAATAACACAACTCAGTTTACAGGATAAGAAGCAAGCCAGGTGAAGTAGCTCATGCCTGTAATTCTAGCACTTGGGGAAGCCAAGGCGCAAGGTTCGCTTGAGCCCAGGACTTGAAAACCAGCTATGGCAACATAGTGAGACCCACATCTCTACAAAAAAAAAAAAAAAAAAAAAAAATTTTAATTAGCCAGGAGAAGTAGCACACACCTGTAGTCCCAGCTACTCAGGAGGGTGACGTGGGAGGATCACTTGAGCCCAGGAAGTCAAGGCTGCAATGAGCTGTGATCACACCACTGCACTCCAGCCTGGCAACAGAGCAAGACCTTATCTCAAAAAAAAGAAAAGAAAAGAAAAAGGCCAGGGGCCGTGGCTCACGCCTGTAATCCCAGCACTTTGGGAGGCCCAGACAGGTAGATCACCTGAGGTCAGGAGTTCAAGACCAGCCTGGCCAGAATGGTGAAACCCCATTTCTACTGAAAATACAAAAAATTTAGTCGGGAATGGTAGCACAAGCCTGTAGTCCCAGCTACTAAGGAGGTTGAGGCAGGAGAATCACTTGAGCCCAGAAGGAGGTGGTTGCAGTAGGCCAAGATCATAACACTGCACTCCAGCCTGGGTGACAGAGCAAGACTCTGTCTCAAAAAAAAAAAAAAAAAAAAAAAAAAAAAGAGGAGAATAATCTCGGCACAACGGTAAAAGAGCCCAGCATATGGGTGGCATTTGATAAAGGCCTTTTTCCCCCTAGTTTTCTTTCTCCTTGGGCCAGTAGCCCTACATAAACATAGACAACCATGTTCTCCCCTTCTGGGTCTCTGTTTCCAAAGAATTTTGGTCTCAGTGGTTCTCAACCCTGGCGACATATTAACAACACATGAGGAGCTTGAAAAATAAAACACCAATGAGGGCGAGAGGTGTCCATCCACCCAGATACCCAGAATCCACTGGTCTGGGGAGGGAGCTTCCAATTTGTAGCTCCCAAAAGCTTCCAGGTGCAGCATCAGTGGAGAAGAGCCCATTTAAACGGGCTTCTAAGGCCTTCCTACCTCAATGCTCTAAGTTCTAATTGGGAGAATTGCCAAAAGATAGAATGTGCTCTTTGAAGACAGTTGCTCCTCACTGAAGACAATTAAGCAAAAATTGGCTCACACCTGAAATCCCAGCATTTTGGGAGGTCGAGGCAGACGGATCACCTGAGGTCGGGAGATCAAGACCAGCCTGACCAACATGGAGAAACCCCGTCTCTACTAAAAATACGAAATTAGTTGGCGTGGTGGCATGCACCTGTAATCTCAGCTACTTGGGAAGCTGAGACAGGAGAATCGCTTGAACCTGGGACAGGGAGGTTGCGGTGAGCTGAGATCGTGCCATTGCACTCCAGCCTAGGCAAAAAGAAAGAAACTCCATTTAAAAAAAAAAAAAAAAAAAGCAAAAACTACTTGCTCAAAGATGCAACTGTATAACTGGGCATTCTTAACAGATTCCTTCCAAAAGAGATTTTTGTAGTTTGATGACTTGCTAGGTGATCATCCAGTTAGCAAGCAAGTCTTGGGCCTCAGTGTCCTCAGCTGTAGCCAAAGACAGCAAATAAAAAGCATACGTGCCACTCCTTGCCTCTCTTGTGGCCATGGCAGACATCACCAATTGATCCCAGCATAGCCCTCTACTGAGCCAGGACATCCCAAGTGATCTGAGAATCCCTTCCATACAGGGCCCAAATAGCCACTATGAATCTTTTGAAGATGGACAAAAACTGGAACCCATTTGTCTTTCCTAGCCTAATGTCCCTAAGGTCTTTTCCAACTCTGACATTCTTTGAAGGGATGATCCTTTTAAACTTCTTACTACCATATCATTATCTACCAAGTTGCATGGCAATGAGCTCAGTTGGCTTGAGGCTAGTCAGACCATCAGATCACAAGTTCCATCCCTGAGGGCGGCTCTTGCTTTATTTCCTGAACTTCAGACTCTTTGTCCTCTTCAGGTAACATCCCTCCCTTCCCTGGCAACTGTACCTCCAACATGTATTTACCAAATAGGGCCTGAGATAGAGTATACATTTAGATCAGGGCAGACCAGTCCATATTCCTGGAAAAGCTCATCAAAGCAGGCGTCCTTTATGATCACTGGTAGTTGAAACAATGATGACAGCAGCTGGTGTGTACAGAGCACTTTCCGTAGGCCAGACACCTTGCCGGAGGCGGTGCATACATTTTTTCACGGAATCTTGATCACAATCCTCTGAGGTATTTATTATCCCCATTTGGCACACAAGAAAATTCAAGCTTTGAAAGCTACTAAGTTGCTGCTGATTACAAAGCAATAGAAGCGGCATTATAGAAGAGCCACATGCCTGGCTCTGGAGAGGCCCCTCCACCCCTCTGTGCCTCATCTCTAAAATGGCTGTGATAATTTTTTCATTCATGCATAACAGAAGAACACAGTTTTGGAGCACATGCGATAATTTCATACATTCATACAATATGTAAATATCAAATCAATGTACTTGGGATATCTATCACCTTAAATATTTATTTTCTTTATGCTAGAACCAAATTGTTCTCTTCTAGCTATTTTGAAATATGCAGTAGATTATTGCAAACTGTAGTCACCCTACTGATTTAGCTAACACGATGTCTTTAAAATGAACATCATAATTGTAAGGATAAAATGAGAGCCCAGCACACAGTATATGTATGACAGTCCAGTGGATGTCTCAGAAAAACCCGATGAAATTCGGGTCAAAAAAAAAAAAAAATCAAGGATTGATGTTCTGACCAAGTCTGCTCTACATTGTGCTAGGAGCTCTTTCCTGGCCTCACAAAGTGAGGTATCCTTGATAAGTTGTGTGCACATCCCAGATTTCAGAAAGCAAATTCTACCTCACTCCACTCACCCCTGGCTGGCATCACCCTGCAAGTCAGTTTCTCCTCCTGCCTCTTTCCTGCGGTTCTCAATGTCACTGGCTGGAAGGCATTCTCTCTAGTTTTACGCCCTGAAGCCTCTAAACACTCTAAAAGCTGAAAATTGCTCCAGGGAGCTGGTGGGAGGGGAACTTGGCAGTGAATCTCTTTGTAATAGGATCTCCCTTTGACAGGGCATATCTCTAGTGTGGAAGGAACTTGGCCTCAAAGCTCCTAATAAACCGCCAGCCTTTCCCTCAACTTCACATCCCTTGCAGCAGAGCTTAGCACCACACCATCAATCACATTGACACAGGGTTCCATCCCCACCCAGACGGGGAAAGTATCATTTACTCCCATTTTACAGAGAAGGAAGCTGAGACTGAAAACAGACGGAGGAACTTGACACCTGGATGTCCAGACTGTGGTACAAAGTCAGCCCCAGCATCCGGAAAAGGGACTCACTGAATGAGAAAGGAGTCAACATGAACCCTCTTTTGAGCCCTGCCAACCTGGACGTTTGTGTCATATGTAAACCTTGTTAGTTTCACGGGGAGGTCTCACCAGGAGGAAGTCAGCTACCAAGATGAGGCTGATCCCATGAGAATGAGAGGACAGCTAGTCCCACCTAGTGAGACTGCAGGGCACAGACCATCCTCACCCGTACTTCAAAGCAGGTATTACCTACAGCAAGGGCAGTCTGCCCTTCATTTGGCAACAACTGCAGACATTTTTGCCTGTGGGGGAGGGGTGCTACTGTAACCTGTCAGGCAGAGGCCAGGGAGGCTGCAGGTCATCCTACGGTGCACACAGGACAGCCTCCCGAAACAGTGAGTCATCCAGCCCAAAACGTCAATAGGGCTGAGACCGAGAAACCATGTTCTGGAGGAAAAGAAGTTGGCCTCACTCGGCCGGGCGCGGTGGCTCACACCTGTAATCCCCGCCCTTTGGGAGGCCGAGGTGGACAGATCACAAGGTCAGATGTTCAAGACCAACCTGGCCAGTATGATGAAACCCCATCTCTACTAAAAATGCAAAAATTAGCTGGCCATGGTGGCGGGCGTCTATAGCCCCAGCTACTCGGGTGGCTGAGGAAGGAGAATCACTTGAACCTGGGAGGCAGAGGTTGCAGTGAGCCCAGGTCACAACATTGCACTCCAGCCTGGGCGACAGAGCAAGACTCCTTCTCAAAAAGATAAAAATTTAAAAAAGTTGTCCTCACTCACCCCAACCACATGGTAGGATAGGTGCAAGGCCTAAGCCAGATTCCAGGTAAGAGCAAAGGCTAAGCGTTCCATGTGCATCTTCCAAAAGACTTCGAAACGTGGGTCCCAAACTCTGTGGCCAGACAGAAGCTCAGGGTCCAAGTCTCACCCCACAACACATCTTCTCAAATAAGAGCTTCCACCCTCACACCCCCATCTCCAACGATTTCTCTTCACACCCTAGGATTCGGTGACCCCCTACGCAACAATAGTCCCTGGCATTGAAGCTGGCAGAAGTTGTTTGAACTTGTTCAGGCCCTGCACCCTGAGCTCACGGCAACACTGGCAAGAGCTCTGCATCGCTCTGCAGCCCCAAAGTCGGGAGGTGTTAAGGAGGAGTGAGGTGGGAGCAAATGTGCTCAGGCCTACCAAGTGCCATGATCTGGACCGAGCGCCTTACATGCCTTCTTTCATTTAAATCTAGTAACACAATGGCCTGGTTGTTACTACCCGTTTTCCAGACGCAGTAACAGATTCTGAGAGGCTCAAGTTCCCGTGCAGACAGCAGGGTCACACAGCTGTAGGAGAGAAGCATGGAATTGGACACAGGCTCCTGCTGACACCAAAGCCCATGCTCTTTCCCATGTTCCTCTTCTTATGGGACACCATGAACTCATGTCATCCACGAGGGACTTCAATCTCTATGAAATCCCAAAATTTACAACAGGAAGGCCCACACCCCAACATGATACCATGATGTTGCTTGATCTGAGTCAGACAGCCTCCTTACCACCCTACAGCTCCAGGATCTAAACCCCAAGGCAAAGATACTCTTGTTTTCTGTAGCTTTGGGAATCATTTCAAGGCTCTGGGCATCAAGAGTCAACAAGTCACCCATCCCCATAGGAAGACAGCCTTCCCACCTGTGAGAATGGCCCAAGTCCAGCTGTCCTTCCTGGAGACTCAGACACGCCCTGGCCCATGCAGATCCTCCCATCCAGCTCCCTTGTGCCTCAAAGGAAACCCACAACTAGCTGGCAGAGGTTCTGAGCCTCAGTTTCCTGTATCTACATTTTAGGATTAAATAAGTTAATATGTAGCAAGTGCTGACAACAGTTCATGATAAACATTCAACTGATGGTAGCTACTATTGTTACTTTTATTATTCAATTTATCTTAAGGCAATCATCGGATTATGTATTCAGAGATCTAATCACAGAGTCAACTGAATAGGGTCTATCATGGGAAAAAAAATTGGAAACAAACTAGAAGACTAATCACAGGACTTTTCAGATAAATCCAAATAAAATAATGGAATGGATGCAACAGCTAAAAGTTATACAAAGGAAGAATATTTACTGGCAGGGGGAAATGTTTGCAATATATTGTCAGTCCTTCACAGATTGCCATACATTGACCCTGAGAATAGCAAGGAGCGTTCTCACACCCCCAGAAGGGCTGAGGGGTAGAGATTTCTTTGTTGTGTACTGTACTGGCTGAATAAAAATCCTGATGCAAATGTGGTATCTAGTCCATAATATGCCCCATTTGTTCAAACAACATTACAAAATAATTTTTACTGAGCAACAGTGACCCTCCAGCAAGATGCCTCCTTTTTATCCTGTGGCTTCCTGGGATTCCCCTAGGGAGACATCCACCTCAATTGTTATTTTTTTTCTTTTTTTTTTTTTTTCTTTTTTCCTGAGACAGAGTCTCACTCTATAGCCCAAGCTGGAGTGCTGTGGCGCAGTCTCAGCTCACTACAACCTCCACCTCCAGGGCTCAAGCGTTTCTCGTGCCTCAGCCTCCCAAGTAGCTGGGACTACAGGCATGCGCCACCATTAATTTTTTGTATTTTAGTAGACACAGTGTTTCACCATGTTACCCAGAGTGGTCTCGAACTCCTGAGCTCAGGCAATCCACCCACCTCAGCCTACCCAAGTGCTGGGATTACAGGCACGAGCCACTATGCTCAGCCCACCTCAATTGTTAAAAAATCAAAGATGTAAGTTACAAAGCACATGTAGGAGGTTACTCTATTGTAGTATAAATAGACAGACAGAACATGAATTTAAAGACAAAGATCTCCCAGCAAAAAGGTACCAAGAGTTAACTTTGGCCAAGTGGAGATTACAGGTAATTTTGCTTTCTTTTATTTATCTGTATTTTCAATTATATATATAAAAAAAAATGAACTGGACCAGGCGCAGTGGCTCACACCTGTAATCCCAGCAATTTGAGAGGCCAGGGCAGCTGGATCACCTGAGGTCAGGAGTTTAAGACCAGCCTGACCAACATGGAGAAAGCCCGTCTCTACTAAAAATACAAAATTAGCCAGGCATAGTAGTGCATGCCTGTAATCCCAGCTACTCAGGAGGCTGAGACAGGAGAATCACTTGAACCCAGGCAGTGGAAGCTGCCATGAGCTATCATGCCACTGCACTCCAGCCTGGGTGACAGAGTGAGACTTGTCTCAAATAAATAAATAAATAAATAAAAATAAACTACAAATGCAATAGTGCTAGCTCTCTACCAAACCTATTTACCAAAGGAACACACCAAAGGAACTCTGACCCACAGCTTGCTCACTAGGGTGGTTGCCCTGAAGTTTCCAGAAAGGCAGTTACCTAAAGGCAGGCCTCCAAAGCTTTCAGTCAGCCCACTTCTCTTCCTGAAGTACCTCTCCAGAATCGGGTTCTTCCTGCACCACCTGCTGCAGGATGGTTTCCAGCTACATACGGAGATACTGACAATGCATAATTGGGGACTTTATACTGGTTTTTTTTACTATCTCTGTAAACAGAATCCTTCTCCATCCCCCACCAGGCACCTCCACCATTCCACTCCCTGGAACAGTGACTTCAAGTGTTTTCTGGCAACAGCTGAACCATGATAAGAAATTCATTTTAGATGCAATTTAGTATACACACATACACGCTGCACACATGTGCACACAAATATAACTGAAATGAGTTTCACACAGTATTTACCAGCAAACTCTGATACTCTGATATTCTACCTTTTTTTTTTTTTTTTTTTTTTTTTTTTTTTGAGAATGAGTTTCACTCTTTGTGGCCCAAGCTGGAGTGCAATGGTGAGCTCTCGGCTCACTACAACCTCCTCCCAGCTTCAAGTGATTCTCCTGCCTCAGCCTCCTGAGTAGCTGGGACTACACGTGCATGCCACCACGCCCAGCTAATTTTTGTATTTTTAGGAGAGATGGGGTTTCACCATATTGACCAGGATGGTCTTGATCTCCTGACCTTGTGATCCACCCACCTCAGCCTCCCAAAGTGCTGGGATTACAGGCATGAGCCACTGTGCCCGGCTCTATCATTTTTTTAATGCTGGTCATAACTCACTAAATTGATGTTACATCCAGTTTCAAATACGCTGTCTTACAGCATGTAAGTCTATGATTTGGTTTTCCAAAGCTTAATTGTGTATTTTCTGGAACATATTAGATCGGAAGCATTTACAAATACTAATATTCACAGGACCAAAAACAGTAATTTTATATGGTTCAACCTAACAATTATGTGTGAACCAAACCGGAGGACTCCCCTGATTCACCTCTTATAAGCTAACTGAGTAATTCTTAAAAGTGGCCTAAGGCCAGGCACGGTGGCTCACACCTGTAATCCCAGAACTTTGGGAGGCCAAGGCAGGTGAATCACAAGGTCAGGAGTTTAAGACCAGCCTGACCAAGATGGAGAAACCCTGTCTCTACTAAAAATTGAAAAATTATCTGGGCGTGATGGCGGCCGCCTGTAATCCTAGCTACTTGGGAGGCTGAGGCAGATAGTCGCTTGAACCCAGGAGGCAGAGGTCACTATGAACCGAGATGGTGCCACTGCACTCCAGCCTGGGCAACCAGAGTAAGACTTTATCTCAAAAAAAAAAAAGTGGTCTATACTCGGGCACGGTGGCTCACACCTGTAATCCCAGCACTTTGGGAAACTGAGGTGGGTAGATCACAAGGTCAGGAGTTCAAGACCAGCCTAGCCAACATGGTGAAACCCCATCTCTACTAAAAATACAAAAATTAGCCAGGCATGGTGGCATACGTCTGTAATGCCAGCTACTCAGGAGGCTGAGGCACGAGAATCACTTGAAACTTAAACCCAGAAGGCGGAGGTTGCAGTAAGCCAGGATTGTGCCACTGCACTCCAGCCTGGGAGACAGGGTAAGACTTTATCTCAATTAAAAAAAAAAAAAAAAAAGTGGCCTATACTATGAATGTACACTATTATTACTGTGCAAACAACAGACGACACCTGTCAATTACAGCCACTCTGAGCCACACCTTTTTAAATGGGAATAATAATGACAGACTCAGGGATGCTATGAGGATTGAACAAGCTCATATATGTGAAAGGGCCTTATAAACTACAGTATAAAGTTAAAAAAAAAAGTTTATTTTTTAAATTGTAAATTATGCCAGCGTCTCAGCAAAATAAGATAATAAAACAGCAGCCACTATCTGTTGAGGGTTTTTTTCATGCTAAACATTTGTCATGCAGATCCATTTAATCCTCCACAGCCATTCTAGAAAGTAGGTATTCTTGTTGTCCCCATTATACATATGAGGACAGAAGAGACTCCACGCATTAGAATGATTGGCCCAAGGTCACACAGGTAGGAGGTAGAGAAGTTGGGTCTGTCTGACTCCAAAGCCCATGCGCTAAGCACTGCCCGGCAATTTCCCTTCAAACCCAGAACAATCTCCCCAGAGTTCTCCATCTCCTGGCCACAGGAACAAGACCACCAGCATGGTGTGCTCTCAGCAAGAGAGGAAAACTTCCCCATGAAACAATGACATGGAAATGTGCTGGCCCCTCAGCCAGCAGCAGGAAATGCACAATCACCTTGCTGCCGTGGAAACAGGTGGCAAGTCAGCAGACTCTCAGCCTCCCATCTCCCACAGTCACAGCCAAGGATTATGCCCTTCCACTTTCCTATTGGTGGCTTAAAATAACTCCTCTTGACCCCACAGAAAATGTACCGAGACAGGCAGCAGCCATAGCCAGAGCTGCCAGGTCACAAGATAAGTAGAAATGCTCAAACCAATACAAAGAGAGTCCTGTGGGTTTTTTTGTTGGTTTTTGTTTGTTTGTTTTCTGAGACGGAGGCTTTGTCACCCAGGCTGGAATACAGCTGCTCGATCTCAGCTCCTGCAACCTCCACCTCCTGGGTTCAAGCGATTCTCCTGCCTCAGCCTCCCCAGTAGGTGGGATTACAAGCATGCACCACCACACCTGGCTAATTTTTGTATTTTTAGTAGAGACAGAGTTTCTCAATGTTGGACAGGCTGGTCTCGAACTCCTGATCTCAGGTGATCCATCTACCTTGGTTTCCCAAAGTGTGGGGATTAAAGGCGTGAGCCACCGTGCCCGGCCTGCCCCGTTTAAGGGACACAGTCAATATCCCTGTATTCCTTTGGAGCTAGAAATAGCCACTAGCCACTCTTCAGTCACATCTGGTGCTCACTTAATTTATTCAATTATGCACATTTGTCAAAAAGGAAATATTTAAATTGTGCTATCAGGGAAATTCCACTGCTTCACATTATACATTTTAATACATTTGTGTGTGTCTGTGTGTATATATAATACACACAATCCATTGTGGATTTAATCTCAAACCCAATTTAAGAGGTTTCATGGGGCTGGGCGCAGTAGCTCACGTCTACAATCCCAGCACTTTGGGAGACGGTGGTAGGCAGATCACTTGAGGTCAGGAGTTCAAGACCAGCCTGGCCAACATGATAAAACCCAATCTCTACTAAAACTACAAAAATTAGCCAGGCACAGTGGTGCATGCCTGTAATCCCAAGCAGGAGAATCACTTGAACCTGAGAGGCTGAGGTTGCAGTGAGCCAAGGTCACACCATTGCACTCCAGCCTGGACAACAGAGCCAGACTCCATCTCAAAAAACAAAACAAAAAAGAGGTTTTATGGCATAATTTTGACAATTCATAATTATTGATAATTATTATATTATGGCCTTTGCCCTAACTTTGGATCTAATTCTTCAGTAAATGGAATACCTCATGGTATTTTGTAAAATGCTCTCTTTGTTTCCATATCCATTTACAAGGAACTTCAGCATAATATGATCACACTTAACTTATCCAACTACCCTGTGTCAGAGGTACTACTATTATTAGAATTTTTGGAATATGAACAGCAAGGATCAGAAAGGTCAAGATACTTGCCCAGATCACCCAGCTAATCAAGACTCCAACCAGGGCCGGGCGCAGTGGCTCAAGCCTGTAATCCCAGCACTTTGGGAGGCCGAGGCGGGTGGATCACGAGGTCAAGAGATCGAAACCATCCTGGTCAACATGGTGAAACCCCGTCTCTACTAAAAATACAAAAAATTAGCTGGGCATGGTGGCGCGTGCCTGTAGTCCCAGCTGCTCAGGAGGCTGAGGCAGGAGAATTGCCTGAACCCAGGAGGCGGAGGTTGCGGTGAGCCGAGATCGTGCCATTGCACTCCAGCCTGGGTAACAAGAGCGAAACTCCGTCTCAAAAAAAAAAAAAAAAAAGACTCCAACCAAGAAGTCTTGTTCCAAATTCTGTGTTCTCTTCAACCACCCAAGGGTCTTACCTATCTCTGAGTTCCTAAGGAAGAAGGGCTACATCTAAAATAATTCGGGGGAAAATGTGTTTGCAATACAAACAACAATCAAAGGACTAATTTCCAAAGAGCTTATACAAATTGATACAAAGACTATATAAACACAGATTTTTTTTTCTTTTTTTTTTTTAATGAACAGGGAGTTAACCAAAAAACAAAAAAATGAGCCGGGCCTGGTGGCTCATGCCTGTAATCCCAGCACTTTGGTAGGCTGAGGCGGGTGGATTACAAGGTCAAGAGATCAAGGCCATCCTGGCCAACATGGTAAAACCCCATCTCTACTAAAAATGCAAAAATTAGCTGAGTGTGGTGGCACACACCTGTAGTCCCAGCTACTCAGGAGGCTGAGGCAGGAAAATTGCTTGAACCCAGGAGGCGGAGGTCGCAGTGAGCCGAGATCACGCCACTGCACTCCAGCCTGGCGCCTGGCCACAGAGTGAGACTCTGTCTCAAAAAAAAACAAAAAACAAAAAATGGGGCCAGGCACAGTGGCTCACACCTGTAATCCCAGCACTTTGGAAGGCCGAGGCGGGTGGATCATGAGATCAGGAGTTCAGGACCAGCCTGGCCAAGATGGTGAAACCCCATCTCTACTAAAAATACAAAAATTAGCCGGGCATAGGAGTGGGCACCTCGCCTGTAATCCCAGCTACTCAGGAGGCTGAGGCAGAGAATTGCTAGAACCCAGGAGGCAGAGGTTACAGGGAGCTGAGATCATGCCACTGCACTCCAGCCTGGGTGACAGAACAAGATTCGGTCTCAAAAAAAAAAAAGAAAGAAAGAAAACTAGCCAGTCATTTATAAGAATGAGTTACAGCTATAGGTGGAGGCAGGAAATATTCTCCAAGGTAACTGAAAATAAATTGAAAGGCTATGTAGAGAACAATGTATATATAATGTTACCTTTAAAGTAACAAAAAGGGTGAATATAGATACTTGTGTATATCACTTAGAAATTTTCTCTTTTTTTTCCTAGAAAGAAACCAAGGATATCCACAGTGGTTCTCTTTGAAGAGGACTGGTAATTTTCTAACTTTATACAATTTTAGATTGGAGGTTTTTTTAACCTGGGCTTCATGGACGATTTTAAAGAGCCTATGAGGCCAGGCACAGTGACTCACACCTAGCACTTTAGGAGGCCAAGGTGAGTGGATTGCTTGACCTTAGGAGTTCTAAACCAGCCTGGGCAACATGGTGAAACCCTATCTCTACAAAAAATACAAAAATTAGCCAGGCATGGTGGCTCACACTTGTAGTCCCAGCTAGCTGGGGGTGCTGAGGTAGGAGGATCACTTGAGCCCAGAAGGTGGAGGCTGCAGTGAGCCAAGATCTGAGATCACGCCATTGCTCTCAGCCTGCGGTACAAAGTGAGACCTTGTCTCAAAAAAAAACAAAGAGTAGGCCAGGCGCGGTGGCTCACGCCTATAATACCAGCACTTTGGGAGGCTGAGTTGGGTGGATCACGAGGTCAAGAGATGGAGAGCCAGCCTGCCCAACATCGTGAAACCCTGTCTCTACTAAAAATACAAAAATTAGCCAGGCATGATGGCGTGTGCCTTTAATCCCAGCTACTCAGGAGGCTGAGGCAGGAGAATCACTTGAACCCGGGAGGGGAGGTTGCAGTGAG